>NC_133326.1:458247132-458566695 GCF_042186555.1 Aquarana catesbeiana
TGACACTGCCTGCACAGAGAGAGAGAGAGACCGCTTGACACTGCCTGCACAGAGAGAGATAGAGACCACTTGACACTGCCTGCAGAGAGAGAGAGAGAGACCACTTGACACTGCCTGCACACGAGAGAGAGAGACCGCTTGACACTGCCTGCACAGAGAGAGAGAGAGACCACTTGACACTGCCTGCACAGAGAGAGACCGCTTGACACTGCCTGCACAGAGAAAGAGAGAGACCACTTGACACTGCCTGCACAGAGAGAGAGAGAGAGAGACACTTGACACTGCCTGCAGAGAGAGAGAGAGAGACCACTTGACACTGCCTGCACACAGAGAGAGAGAGACCGCTTGACACTGCCTGCACAGAGAGAGAGAGAAACCACTTGACACTGCCTGCACAGAGAGAGAGAGAGAGAGAGAGACCGCTTGACACTGCCTGCACAGAGAGAGAGAGAGACCGCTTGACACTGCCTGCACAGAGAGAGGACCACTTGACACTGCCTGCACAGAGAGAGAGAGAGAGAGAGAGAGAAAGAGAGACCGCTTGAGACTGCCTGCACAGAGAGAGAGACCACTTGACACTGCCTGCACAGAGAGAGACCGCTTGGACACTGCCTGCACAGAGAGAGAGAGAGACCACTTGACACTGCCTGCACAGAGAGAGAGAGAGAGAGACCACTTGACACTGTTTGCAGAGAGAGAGACCACTTGACACTGCCTGCACAGAGAGAGAGAGAGAGACCACTTAACACTGCCTGCACAGAGAAAGAGAGGGAGAGACCACTTGACACTGCCTGCACAGAGAGAGAGAGAGAAAGAGACCCACTTGACACTGCCTGCACAGAGAGAGAGACCACTTGACACTGCCTGCACAGAGAGAGAGAGGAGACCGCTTGACACTGCCTGAACAGAGAGAGAGAGAGAGACCACTTGACACTGCCTGCACACAGAGAGAGAGAGACCGCATGACACTGCCTGCACAGAGAGAGAGAGAAACCACTTGACACTGCCTGCACAGAGAGAGAGAGAGAGACCGCTTGACACTGCCTACAGAGAGAGAGAGAGAGAGAGAGACCGCTTGACACTGCCTGCACACAGAGAGAGAGACCACTTGACACTGCCTGCACAGAGAGAGAGAGAAAGAGAGACCGCTTGACACTGCCTGCACAGAGAGAGAGAGAGACCACTTGACACTGCCTGCACAGATAGAGAGAGAGAGAGACCACTTGACACTGTCTGCACAGAGAGAGAGAGAGACCGCTTGACACTGCCTGCACAGAGAGAGAGAGAGAGAGACCGCTTGACACTGCCTGCACAGAGAGAGAAAGACCGCTTGACACTGCCTGCACAGAGAGAGAGAGACCACTTGACACTGCCTGCACAGAGAGAGAGCGAGACCACTTGACACTGCCTGCACAGAGAGAGAGAGAGAGAAAGACCTATTGACACTGCCTGCACAGAGAGAGAGAGAGACACTTGACACTGCCTGCACAGAGAGAGAGAGAGAGAGAGAGAGAGAGAGACCACTTGACACTGCCTGCACAGAGAGAGAGAGAGAGAGACCGCTTGACACTGCCTGCACAGAGAGAGAGAGACCACTTGACACTGCCTGCACAGAGAGAGAGAGAGAGAGAGAGACCACTTGACACTGCCTGCACAGAGAGAGAGAGATAGAGAGACCACTTGACACTGCCTGCACAGAGAGAGAGAGAGAGAGACCGCTTGACACTGCCTGCACAGAGAGAGAGAGACCACTTGACACTGGCTGCACAGAGAGAGAGAGAGAGAGAGACCACTTGACACTGCCTGCACAGAGAGAGAGAGAGAGACCACTTGACACTGCCTTGCACAGAGAGAGAGAGAGACCACCTTGACACTGCTGCACAGAGAGAGAGAGAGAGACCACTTGACACTGCCTGAACAGAGAGAGAGAGTCGAGAGAGAGAGAGAGAGAGAGACCACTTAACACTGCCTGCACAGAGAGAGAGAGAGACCACTTGACACTGCCTGCACAGAGAGAGAGAGACCGCTTGACACTGCCTGCACAGAGAGAGAGAGACTACTTGACACTGCCTGCACAAAGAGAGAGAGAGACCGCTTGACACTGCTGCACAGAGAGAGAGAGAGAGAGAGACCGCTTGACACTGCCCTGCACAGAGAGAGAGAGACCACTTGACACTGCCTGCACAGAGAGAGAGAGAGAGACCGCTTGACACTGCCTGCACAGAGAGAGAGAGAGAGACCACTTGACACTGCCTGCACAGAGAGAGAGAGAAAGAGACCACTTGACACTGCCTGCACAGAGAGAGAGAGAGACCGCCTTGACACTGCCCTGCACAGAGAGAGAGAGAGAGACCACTTGACACTGGCTGCACAGAGAGAGAGAGAGAGACCACTTTACACTGCCTGCACAGAGAGAGAGAGAGAGAGAGAGAGAGAGAGAGAGAGAGACCACTTGACACTGCCTGCACAGAGAGAGAGAGAGACCACTTGACACTGCCTGCACAGAGAGAGAGAGAGAGACCGCTTGACACTGCCTGCACAGAGAGAGAGAGACCAATTGACACTGCCTGCAGAGAGAGAGAGAGAGGGAGAGAGAGAGACCACTTGACACTGCCTGCACAGAGAGAGAGAGAGAGACCACTTGACACTGCCCTGCACAGAGAGAGAGAGACGCTTGACACTGCCTGCACAGAGAGAGAGAGAGACCACTTGACACTGCCTGCACAGAGAGAGAGAGACCGCTTGACACTGCCTGCACAGAGAGAGAGAGAGAGACCACTTGACACTGGCTGCACAGAGAGAGAGAGAGACCACTTTACACTGCCTGCACAGAGAGAGAGAGAGAGAGAGAGAGAGAGAGAGAGAGAGAGACCACTTGACACTGCCTGCACAGAGAGAGAGAGAGAGAGAGACCACTTGACACTGCCTGCACAGAGAGAGAGAGAGACCGCTTGACACTGCCTGCACAGAGAGAGAGAGACCAATTGACACTGCCTGCACAGAGAGAGAGAGAGAGAGAGACCGCTTGACACTGCTGCACAGAGAGAGAGAGACCACTTGACACTGCCTGCACAGAGAGAGAGAGAGAGAGAGACCACTTGACACTGCCTGCACAGAGAGAAAGACCACTTGACACTTCCTGCACAGAGAGAGAGAGAGACCACTTGACACTGCCTGCACAGAGAAGAGAGAGAGACCACTTGAAACTGCCTGCACAGAGAGAGAGAGAGAGAGACCGCTTGACACTGCCTGCACAGAGAGAGAGAGAGAGAGAGACCGCTTGACACTGCCTGCAGAGAGAGAGAGAGAGAGAGAGACCGCTTGACACTGCCTGCACAGAGAGAGAGACCGCTTGACCCTGCCTGCACAGAGAGAGAGAGAGACCACTTGACACTGCCTGCACAGACAGAGAGAGAGAGAGAGACCACTTGACACTGCCTGCACAGACAGAGAGAGACCACTTGACACTGCCTGCACAGAGAGAGAGAGACCGCTTGACACTGCCTGCACAGAGAGAGAAAGACCGCTTGACACTGCCTGCACAGAGAGAGAGAGACCGCTTGACACTGCTGCACAGAGAGAGAGAGAGAGAGACCACTTGACACTGCCTGCACAGAGAGAGAGCGAGACCACTTGACACTGCCTGCACAGAGAGAGAGAGAGAGAAAGACCTATTGACATTGGCTGCACAGAGAGAGAGAGAGACCACTTGACACTGCCTGCACAGAGAGAGAGAGACCACTTGAAACTGCCTTCACACAGAGAGAGAGAGAGAGACCGCTTGACACTGCCTGCACAGAGAGAGAGAGAGACCACTTGCCACTGCCTACACAGAGAGAGAGAGAGACCACTTGACACTGCCTGCACAGAGAGAGAGAGAGACCACTTGACACTGCCTGCACAGAGAGAGAGAGAGACCACTTGACACTGCCTGCACAGAGAGAGGAGAGAGAGAGAGACCGCTTGACACTGCCTGCACAGAGAGAGAGACCACTTGACACTGCCTGCACAGAGAGAGACCACTTGACACTGCCTGCACAGAGAGAGAGAGAGACCACTTGACACTGCCTGCACAGAGAGAGAGAGACCACTTTACACTGCATGCAAAGAGAGAGAGAGAGAGACCACTTGACACTGCCTGCACAGAGAGAGAGAGAGACCACTTGACACTGCCTGCACAGAGAGAGAGAGACCATTCGACACTGCCTGCACAGAGAGAGAGACCACTTGACACTTCCTGCGCAGAGAGAGAGAGAGACCACTTGACACTGCCTGCACAGAGAGAGGAGACCACTTGACACTGCCTGCATAGAGAGAGAGAGAGACCACTTGACACTGCCTGCACAGAGAGAGAGAGACCACTTGACACTGCCTGCACAGAGAGATTGAGAGAGAGAGAGAGACCGCTTGACACTGCCTGCACAGAGAGAGAGAGAGACCACTTGACACTGCCTGCACAGAGAGAGAGAGACCACTTGACACTGCCTGCACAGAGAGAGAGACCGCTTGACACTGCCTGCACAGAGAGAGAGAGACCACTTGACACTGGCTGCACAGAGAGAGAGAGAGAGACCACTTGACACTGCTGCACAGAGAGAGAGAGAGAGAGAGAGAGAGAGAGAGAGAGACCAATTGACACTGCCTGCACAGAGAGAGAGAGAGAGACCACTTGACACTGCCTGCACAGAGAGAGAAAGAGACCGCTTGACACTGCCTGCACAGAGAGAGAGAGAGACCGCTTGACACTGCCTGCACAGAGAGATAGAGACTACTTGACACTGCCTGCACAGAGAGAGAGAGAGAGACCGCTTGACACTGCCTGCACAGAGAGAGATAGAGACCACTTGACACTGCCTGCAGAGAGAGAGAGAGAGACCACTTGACACTGCCTGCACACAGAGAGAGAGAGACCGCTTGACACTGCCTGCACAGAGAGAGAGAGACCACTTGACACTGCCTGCACAGAGAGAGACCGCTTGACACTGCCTGCACAGAGAAAGAGAGAGACCACTTGACACTGCCTGCACAGAGAGAGAGAGAGAGAGACCACTTGACACTGCCTGCAGAGAGAGAGAGAGAGACCACTTGACACTGCCTGCACACAGAGAGAGAGAGACCGCTTGACACTGCCTGCACAGAGAGAGAGAGAAACCACTTGACACTGCCTGCACAGAGAGAGAGAGAGAGAGAGAGAGAGACCGCTTGACACTGCCTGCACAGAGAGAGAGAGAGACCGCTTGACACTGCCTGCACAGAGAGAGAGACCACTTGACACTGCCTGCACAGAGAGAGAGAGAGAGAGAGAGAGAGAGAAAGAGAGACCGCTTGAGACTGCCTGCACAGAGAGAGAGACCACTTGACACTGCCTGCACAGAGAGAGACCGCTTGACACTGCCTGCACAGAGAGAGAGAGGACCACTTGACACTGCCTGCACAGTAGAGAGAGAGAGAGAGACCACTTGACACTGTTTGCAGAGAGAGAGACCACTTGACACTGCCTGCACAGAGAGAGAGAGAGAGACCACTTAACACTGCCTGCACAGAGAAAGAGAGGGAGAGACCACTTGACACTGCCTGCACAGAGAGAGAGAGAGAAAGAGACCACTTGACACTGCCTGCACAGAGAGAGAGACCACTTGACACTGCCTGCACAGAGAGAGAGAGAGACCGCTTGACACTGCCTGAACAGAGAGAGAGAGAGAGACCACTTGACACTGCCTGCACACAGAGAGAGAGAGACCGCATGACACTGCCTGCACAGAGAGAGAGAGAAACCACTTGACACTGCCTGCACAGAGAGAGAGAGAGAGACCGCTTGACACTGCCTACAGAGAGAGAGAGAGAGAGAGAGACCGCTTGACACTGCTGCACACAGAGAGAGAGACCACTTGACACTGCCTGCACAGAGAGAGAGAGAAAGAGAGACCGCTTGACACTGCCTGCACAGAGAGAGAGAGAGACCACTTGACACTGCCTGCACAGATAGAGAGAGAGAGACCACTTGACACTGTCTGCACAGAGAGAGAGAGAGACCGCTTGACACTGCCTGCACAGAGAGAGAGAGAGAGAGACCGCTTGACACTGCCTGCACAGAGAGAGAAAGACCGCTTGACACTGCCTGCACAGAGAGAGAGAGAGACCACTTGACACTGCCTGCACAGAGAGAGAGCGAGACCACTTGACACTGCCTGCACAGAGAGAGAGAGAGAGAAAGACCTATTGACACTGCCTGCACAGAGAGAGAGAGAGACCACTTGACACTGCCTGCACAGAGAGAGAGAGAGAGAGAGAGAGAGAGAGACCACTTGACACTGCCTGCACAGAGAGAGAGAGAGAGAGACCGCTTGACACTGCCTGCACAGAGAGAGAGAGACCACTTGACACTGCCTGCACAGAGAGAGAGAGAGAGAGAGAGACACTTGACACTGCCTGCACAGAGAGAGAGAGATAGAGAGACCACTTGACACTGCCTGCACAGAGAGAGAGAGAGAGAGACCGCTTGACACTGCCTGCACAGAGAGAGAGAGACCACTTGACACTGGCTGCACAGAGAGAGAGAGAGAGAGACCACTTGACACTGCCTGCACAGAGAGAGAGAGAGAGACCACTTGACACTGCTTGCACAGAGAGAGAGAGAGAGACCACTTGACACTGCCTGCACAGAGAGAGAGAGAGAGACCACTTGACACTGCCTGTACAGAGAGAGAGAGAGAGAGAGAGAGAGAGAGAGAGACCACTTAACACTGCCTGCACAGAGAGAGAGAGAGACCACTTGACACTGCCTGCACAGAGAGAGAGAGACCGCTTGACACTGCCTGCACAGAGAGAGAGAGACTACTTGACACTGCCTGCACAAAGAGAGAGAGAGACCGCTTGACACTGCCTGCACAGAGAGAGAGAGAGAGAGAGACCGCTTGACACTGCCTGCACAGAGAGAGAGAGACCACTTGACACTGCCTGCACAGAGAGAGAGAGAGAGACCGCTTGACACTGCCTGCACAGAGAGAGAGAGAGAGACCACTTGACACTGCCTGCACAGAGAGAGAGAGAAAGAGACCACTTGACACTGCCTGCACAGAGAGAGAGAGACCGCTTGACACTGCCTGCACAGAGAGAGAGAGAGAGACCACTTGACACTGGCTGCACAGAGAGAGAGAGAGACCACTTTACACTGCCTGCACAGAGAGAGAGAGAGAGAGAGAGAGAGAGAGAGAGAGAGACCACTTGACACTGCCTGCACAGAGAGAGAGAGAGACCACTTGACACTGCCTGCACAGAGAGAGAGAGAGACCGCTTGACACTGCCTGCACAGAGAGAGAGAGACCAATTGACACTGCCTGCAGAGAGAGAGGAGAGGGGAGAGAGAGAGACCACTTGACACTGCCTGCACAGAGAGAGAGAGAGAGACCACTTGACACTGCCTGCACAGAGAGAGAGAGAGACCGCTTGACACTGCCTGCACAGAGAGAGAGAGAGACCACTTGACACTGCCTGCACAGGAGAGAGAGGAGACCGCTTGACACTGCCTGCACAGAGAGAGAGAGAGAGACCACTTGACACTGGCTGCACAGAGAGAGAGAGAGACCACTTTACACTGCCTGCACAGAGAGAGAGAGAGAGAGAGAGAGAGAGAGAGAGAGAGACCACTTGACACTGCCTGCACAGAGAGAGAGAGAGAGAGAGACCACTTGACACTGCCTGCACAGAGAGAGAGAGAGACCGCTTGACACTGCCTGCACAGAGAGAGAGAGACCAATTGACACTGCCTGCACAGAGAGAGAGAGAGAGAGAGACCGCTTGACACTGCCTGCACAGAGAGAGAGAGACCACTTGACACTGCCTGCACAGAGAGAGAGAGAGAGAGAGACCACTTGACACTGCCTGCACAGAGAGAAAGACCACTTGACACTTCCTGCACAGAGAGAGAGAGACCACTTGACACTGCCTGCACAGAGAGAGAGAGAGACCACTTGAACTGCCTGCACAGAGAGAGAGAGAGAGAGACCGCTTGACACTGCCTGCACAGAGAGAGAGAGAGAGAGAGACCGCTTGACACTGCCTGCAGAGAGAGAGAGAGAGAGAGAGACCGCTTGACACTGCCTGCACAGAGAGAGAGAGACCGCTTGACCCTGCCTGCACAGAGAGAGAGAGAGACCACTTGACACTGCCTGCACAGACAGAGAGAGAGAGAGAGACCACTTGACACTGCCTGCACAGACAGAGAGAGACCACTTGACACTGCCTGCACAGAGAGAGAGAGAGACCGCTTGACACTGCCTGCACAGAGAGAGAAAGACCGCTTGACACTGCCTGCACAGAGAGAGAGAGACCGCTTGACACTGCCTGCACAGAGAGAGAGAGAGAGAGACCACTTGACACTGCCTGCACAGAGAGAGAGCGAGACCACTTGACACTGCCTGCACAGAGAGAGAGAGAGAGAAAGACCTATTGACATTGGCTGCACAGAGAGAGAGAGAGACCACTTGACACTGCCTGCACAGAGAGAGAGAGACCACTTGAAACTGCCTTCACACAGAGAGAGAGAGAGAGACCGCTTGACACTGCCTGCACAGAGAGAGAGAGAGACCACTTGCCACTGCCTACACAGAGAGAGAGAGAGACCACTTGACACTGCCTGCACAGAGAGAGAGAGAGACCACTTGACACTGCCTGCACAGAGAGAGAGAGAGACCACTTGACACTGCCTGCACAGAGAGAGAGAGAGAGAGAGACCGCTTGACACTGCCTGCACAGAGAGAGAGACCACTTGACACTGCCTGCACAGAGAGAGACCACTTGACACTGCCTGCACAGAGAGAGAGAGAGACCACTTGACACTGCCTGCACAGAGAGAGAGAGACCACTTTACACTGCATGCAAAGAGAGAGAGAGAGAGACCACTTGACACTGCCTGCACAGAGAGAGAGAGAGACCACTTGACACTGCCTGCACAGAGAGAGAGAGACCATTCGACACTGCCTGCACAGAGAGAGAGACCACTTGACACTTCCTGCGCAGAGAGAGAGAGAGACCACTTGACACTGCCTGCACAGAGAGAGAGACCACTTGACACTGCCTGCATAGAGAGAGAGAGAGACCACTTGACACTGCCTGCACAGAGAGAGAGAGACCACTTGACACTGCCTGCACAGAGAGATTGAGAGAGAGAGAGAGACCGCTTGACACTGCCTGCACAGAGAGAGAGAGAGACCACTTGACACTGCCTGCACAGAGAGAGAGAGACCACTTGACACTGCCTGCACAGAGAGAGAGACCGCTTGACACTGCCTGCACAGAGAGAGAGAGACCACTTGACACTGGCTGCACAGAGAGAGAGAGAGAGACCACTTGACACTGCCTGCACAGAGAGAGAGAGAGAGAGAGAGAGAGAGAGAGAGACCAATTGACACTGCCTGCACAGAGAGAGAGAGAGAGACCACTTGACACTGCCTGCACAGAGAGAGAAAGAGACCGCTTGACACTGCCTGCACAGAGAGAAAGAGACCACTTGACACTGCCTACACATTGAGAGAGAGAGACCACTTGACACTGCCTGCACAGAGAGAGACCACTTGACACTGCCTGCACAGAGAGAGAGAGAGACCACTTGACACTGCCTGCAGAGAGAGAGAGAGACCACTTGACACTGCCTGCACAGAGAGAGAGACCACTTGACACTGCCTGCACAGAGAGAGAGAGAGACCACTTGACACTGCCTGCACAGAGAGAGAGAGACCACTTGACACTGCCTGCACAGAGAGAGAGAGAGAGACCACTTGACACCAACTGCACAGAGAGAGAGAGAGAGAGACCACTTGACACTGCCTGCACAGAGAGACAGAGAGTGACCGCTTGACACTGCCTGCATAGAGAGAGAGAGAGAGACCACTTGACACTGCCTGCACAGAGAGAGACCACTTGACACTGCCTGCACAGAGAGAGAGAGAGAGAAAGACCGCTTGACACTGCCTGCACAGAGAGAGAGAGAGAGACCACTTGACACTGCCTGCACAGAGAGAGAGAGAGAGACCACTTGACACTGCCTGCACAGAGAGAGACAGACCGCTTGACACTGCCTGCACAGAGAGAGAGAGACCACTTGACACTGGCTGCACAGAGAGAGACAGAGACCGCTTGACACTGCCTGCACAGAGAGAGAGAGACCACTTTGCACTGCCTGCACAGAGAGAGAGAGACCGCTTGACACTGCCTGCACAGAGAGAGAGAGACCGCTTGACACTGCCTGCACAGAGAGAGAGAGAGAGAGAGAGAGAGAGAGAGAGACCACTTGACACTGCCTGCACAGAGAGAGAGAGACACCACTTGACACTGCCTGCACAGAGAGAGAGAGAGACCGCTTGACACTGCCTGCACAGAGAGAGAGAGACTACTTGACACTGCCTGCACAGAGAGAGAGAGACCGCTTGACACTGCCTGCACAGAGAGAGAGAGACCGCTTGACACTGCCTGCACAGAGAGAGAGACCACTTGACACTGCCTGCACAGAGAGAGAAAGAGAGAGAGACCGCTTGACACTGCCTGCACAGAGAGAGAGAGACTACTTGACACTGCCTGCACAGAGAGAGAGAGAGAGACCGCTTGACACTGCCTGCACAGAGAGAGAGAGAGAGACCACTTGACACTGCCTGCACAGAGAGAGAGAGAGAGAGAGAGAGAGACCACTTGACACTGCCTGCACAGAGAGAAAGACCACTTGACACTGCCTGCACAGAGAGAGAGAGAGACCACTTGACACTGCCTGCACAGAGAGAGAGAGACCACTTGAAACTGCCTGCACAGAGAGAGAGAGAGAGAGACCGCTTGACACTGCCTGCACAGAGAGAGAGAGAGAGACCACTTGCCACTGCCTGCACAGAGAGAGAGAGAGACCACTTGACACTGCCTGCACAGAGAGAGAGAGAGACCACTTGATACTGCCTGCACAGAGAGAGAGAGAGACCACTTGACACTGCCTGCACAGAGAGAGAGAGAGAGAGAGACCGCTTGACACTGCCTGCACAGAGAGAGAGACCACTTGACACTGCCTGCACAGAGAGAGACCACTTGACACTGCCTGCAAAGAGAGAGAGAGAGACCACTTGACACTGCCTGCACAGAGAGAGAGAGACCACTTGACACTGCCTGCAAAGAGAGAGAGAGAGAGAGACCACTTGACACTGCCTGCACATAGAAAGAGAGAGACCACTTGACACTGCCTGCACAGAGAGAGAGAGAGAGACCATTCGACACTGCCTGCACAGAGAGAGAGACCACTTGACACTGCCTGCGCAGAGAGAGAGAGAGAGACCACTTGACACTGCCTGCACAGAGAGAGAGAGAGACCACTTGACACTGCCTGCATAGAGAGAGAGAGAGACCACTTGACACTGCCTGCACAGAGAGAGAGAGACCACTTGACACTGCCTGCACAGAGAGAGAGAGAGAGAGAGAGAGACAGAGAGAGAGAGAGACCACTTGACACTGCCTGCACAGAGAGAGAGAGAGACCACTTGACACTGCCTGCACAGAGAGAGAGAGAGAGACCACTTGACACTGCCTGCACAGAGAGAGAGAGACCACTTGACACTGCCTGCACAGAGAGAGAGACCGCTTGACACTGCCTGCACAGAGAGAGAGAGACCACTTGACACTGGCTGCACAGAGAGAGAGAGAGAGACCACTTGACACTGCCTGCACAGAGAGAGAGAGAGAGAGAGAGAGAGAGAGACCAATTGACACTGCCTGCACAGAGAGAGAGAGAGAGAGACCACTTGACACTGCCTGCACAGAGAGAGAGAGAGACCGCTTGACACTGCCTGCACAGAGAGAAAGAGACCACTTGACACTGCCTGCACATTGAGAGAGAGAGACCACTTGACACTGCCTGCACAGAGAGAGAGACCACTTGACACTGCCTGCAGAGAGAGAGACCACTTGACACTGCCTGCACAGAGAGAGAGAGAGACCACTTGACACTGCCTGCAGAGAGAGAGAGAGATCACTTGACACTGCCTGCACAGAGAGAGAGACCACTTGACACTGCCTGCACAGAGAGAGAGAGAGACCACTTGACACTGCCTGCACAGAGAGAGAGACCACTTGACACTGCCTGCACAGAGAGAGAGAGAGAGACCACTTGACACTGCCTGCACAGAGAGAGAGAGAGAGACCACTTGAAACTGCCTGCACAGAGAGAGAGAGAGTGACCGCTTGACACTGCCTGCATAGAGAGAGAGAGAGAGAGACCACTTGACACTGCCTGCACAGAGAGAGAGAGACCGCTTGACACTGCCTGCACAGAGAGAGAGAGACCACTTGACACTGGCTGCACAGAGAGAGACAGAGACCACTTGACACTGCCTGCACAGAGAGAGAGAGAGACCAATTGACACTGCCTGCACAGAGAGAGAGAGAGACCAATTGACACTGCCTGCACAGAGAGAGAGAGAGACCACTTGACACTGCCTGCACAGAGAGAGAGAGACCGCTTGGCACTGCCTGCACAGAGAGAGAGAGACCACTTGACACTGCCTGCACAGAGAGAGAGAGAGAGAGAGAGAGAGACCACTTGACACTGCCTGCACAGAGAGAGAGAGAGACACCACTTGACACTGCCTGCACAGAGAGAGAGAGAGACCGCTTGACACTGCCTGCACAGAGAGAGAGAGACTACTTTGCACTGCCTGCACAGAGAGAGAGAGACCGCTTGACACTGCCTGCACAGAGAGAGAGAGACCGCTTGACACTGCCTGCACAGAGAGAGAGAGACCACTTGACACTGCCTGCACAGAGAGAGAGAGACACCACTTGACACTGCCTGCACAGAGAGAGAGAGAGACCGCTTGACACTGCCTGCACAGAGAGAGAGAGACTACTTGACACTGCCTGCACAGAGAGAGAGAGACCGCTTGACACTGCCTGCACAGAGAGAGAGAGACCGCTTGACACTGCCTGCACAGAGAGAGAGACCACTTGACACTGCCTGCACAGAGAGAGAAAGAGAGAGAGACCGCTTGACACTGCCTGCACAGAGAGAGAGAGACCACTTGACACTGCCTGCACAGAGAGAGAGAGAGAGATCGCTTGACACTGCCTGCACAAAGAGAGAGAGACCACTTGACACTGCCTGCACAGAGAGACACCGCTTGACACTGCCTGCACAGAGAGAGAGAGAAAGACCACTTGACACTGCCTGCACAGAGAGAGAGAGAGACCACTTGACACTGCCTGCACAGAGAGAGAGAGAGACCGCTTGACACTGCCTGCACAGAGAGAGAGAGACCACTTGACACTGGCTGCACAGAGAGAGAGAGACCACTTGACACTGCCTGCACAGAGAGAGAGAGAGAGAGAGAGACCACTTGACACTGCCTGCACAGAGAGAAAGACCACTTGACACTGCCTGCACAGAGAGAGAGAGAGACCACTTGACACTGCCTGCACAGAGAGAGAGAGATACCACTTGACACTGCCTGCACAGAGAGAGAGAGAGAGAGACCACTTGACACTGCCTGCACAGAGAGAGAGAGAGAGAGACCACTTGACACTGCCTGCACAGAGAGAGAGAGAGAGAGAGAGAGAGAGAGAGAGACCGCTTGACACTTCCTGCACAGAGAGAGAAAGAGAGACCACTTGACACTGCCTGCACAGAGAGAGACCACTTGACACTGCCTGCACAGAGAGAGGGAGAGAGACCGCTTGACACTGCCTGCACAGAGAGAGAGAGAAACCACTTGACACTGCCTGCACAGAGAGAGAGAGATAGAGACCGCTTGACACTGCCTGCACAGAGAGTGCGAGATCACTTGACACTGCCTGCACAGAGAGAGAGAGAGAGAACGCTTGACACTGCCTGCACAGAGAGAGAGAGAGAGAACGCTTGACACTCCCTGCACAGAGAAAGAGACAGAGAGAGAGCACTTGACACTGCCTACAGAGAGAGAGAGAGACCACTTGACACTGCCTGCACAGAGAGAGAGACCACTTGACACTACCTGCACAGAGAGAGAGAGTGACCACTTGACACTGCCTGCACAGAGAGAGAGAGAGAGACCACTTGACACTGCCTGCACAGATAGAGAGAGAGAGACCACTTGACACTGCCTGCACAGAGAGAAAGACCACTTGACACTGCCTGCACAGAGAGAGAGAGAGACCGCTTGACACTGCCTGCACAGAGAGAGAAAGACCGCTTGACACTGCCTACACAAAGAGAAAAAGACCGCTTGACACAGCCTGCACAGAGAGAGAGAGACCGCTTGACACTGCCTGCACATAGAGAGAGAGAAACCATTTGACACTGCCTGCACAGAGAGAGAGAGAGAGAGAGAGAGAGAGAGAAAGACCGCTTGACACTGCCTGCACAGAGAGAGAGAGACCACTTGACACTGCCTGCACAGAGAGAAAGACCACTTGACACTGCCTGCACAGAGAGAGAGAGACCACTTGACACTGCCTGCACAGAGAGAGAGAGAGAGACTGCTTGACACCTCCTGCACAGAGAAAGAGAGAGAGAGACCA
Source organism: Aquarana catesbeiana (assembly GCF_042186555.1). Classification (NCBI taxonomy): domain Eukaryota; kingdom Metazoa; phylum Chordata; class Amphibia; order Anura; family Ranidae; genus Aquarana; species Aquarana catesbeiana. Next base: position 458,261,653 of record NC_133326.1, read on the forward strand.
CTTGACACTGCCTGCAGAGAGAGAGAGAGAGACCACTTGACACTGCCTGCACAGAGAGAGAGAGAGACCGCTTGACACTGCCTGCACAGAGAGAGAGAGAGAGACCGCTTGACACTGCCTGCACAGAGAGAGAGAGAGACCACTTGACACTGCCTGCACAGAGAGAGAGAGAGACCACTTGACACTGCCTGCACAGAGAGAGAGAGAGAGACCACTTGACACTGCCTGCACAGAGAGAGAGAGAGACCGCTTGACACTGCCTGCACAGAGAGAGAGAGAAACCACTTGACACTGCCTGCACAGAGAGAGAGAGAGAGAGAGACCGCTTGACACTGCCTGCATAGAGAGAGAGAGAGAGAGAGAGAGAGAGAGAGAGAGACCGCTTGACACTGCCTGCACAGAGAGAGAGAGACCACTTGACACTGCCTGCACACAGAGAGAGAGAGACCGCTTGACACTGCCTGCACAGAGAGAGAGAGAAACCACTTGACACTGCCTGCACAGAGAGAGAGAGAGAGAGAGACCGCTTGACACTGCCTGCAGAGAGAGAGAGAGAGAGAGAGACCGCTTGACACTGCCTGCACAGAGAGAGAGAGACCGCTTGACCCTGCCTGCAGAGAGAGAGAGAGAGACCACTTGACACTGCCTGCACAGACAGAGAGAGAGAGAGAGAGACCACTTGACACTGCCTGCACAGAGAGAGAGAGAGACCGCTTGACACTGCCTGCACAGAGAGAGAGAGACCGCTTGACACTGCCTGCACAGAGAGAGAAAGACCGCTTGACACTGCCTGCACAGAGAGAGAGAGACCGCTTGACACTGCCTGCACAGAGAGAGAGAGAGAGACCACTTGACACTGCCTGCACAGAGAGAGAGAGAGAGAGAGACCACTTGACACTGCCTGCACAGAGAGAAAGACCACTTGACACTGCCTGCACAGAGAGAGAGAGAGACCACTTGACACTGCCTGCACAGAGAGAGAGAGAGACCACTTGAAACTGCCTGCACAGAGAGAGAGAGAGAGAGACCGCTTGACACTGCCTGCACAGAGAGAGAGAGAGACCACTTGCCACTGCCTGCACAGAGAGAGAGAGAGACCACTTGACACTGCCTGCACAGAGAGAGAGAGAGACCACTTGACACTGCCTGCACAGAGAGAGAGAGAGACCACTTGACACTGCCTGCACAGAGAGAGAGAGAGAGAGAGAGAGACCGCTTGACACTGCCTGCACAGAGAGAGAGACCACTTGACACTGCCTGCATAGAGAGAGACCACTTGACACTGCCTGCAAAGAGAGAGAGAGAGACCACTTGACACTGCCTGCACAGAGAGAGAGAGACCACTTGACACTGCCTGCAAAGAGAGAGAGAGAGAGACCACTTGACACTGTCTGCACAGAGAAAGAGAGAGACCACTTGACACTGCCTGCACAGAGAGAGAGAGAGAGACCATTCGACACTGCCTGCACAGAGAGAGAGACCACTTGACACTGCCTGCGCAGAGAGAGAGAGAGAGACCACTTGACACTGCCTGCACAGAGAGAGAGAGAGAGAGAGAGACCGCTTGACACTGCCTGCAGAGAGAGAGAGAGAGAGACCGCTTGACACTGCCTGCACAGAGAGAGAGAGACCGCTTGACCCTGCCTGCACAGAGAGAGAGAGAGACCACTTGACACTGCCAGCACAGACAGAGAGAGAGAGAGAGACCACTTGACACTGCCTGCACAGAGAGAGAGAGACCACTTGACACTGCCTGCACAGAGAGAGAGAGACCGCTTGACACTGCCTGCACAGAGAGAGAAAGACCGCTTGACACTGCCTGCACAGAGAGAGAGAGACCGCTTGACACTGCCTGCACAGAGAGAGAGAGAGAGACCACTTGACACTGCCTGCACAGAGAGAGAGCGAGACCACTTGACACTGCCTGCACAGAGAGAGAGAGAGAGAAAGACCTATTGACATTGGCTGCACAGAGAGAGAGAGAGACCACTTGACACTGCCTGCACAGAGAGAGAGAGAGAGAGAGACGACTTGAAACTGCCTTCACACAGAGAGAGAGAGAGAGACCGCTTGACACTGCCTGCACAGAGAGAGAGAGAGACCACTTGCCACTGCCTACACAGAGAGAGAGAGAGACCACTTGACACTGCCTGCACAGAGAGAGAGAGAGACCACTTGACACTGCCTGCACAGAGAGAGAGAGAGACCACTTGACACTGCCTGCACAGAGAGAGAGAGAGAGAGAGACCGCTTGACACTGCCTGCACAGAGAGAGAGACCACTTGACACTGCCTGCACAGAGAGAGACCACTTGACACTGCCTGCACAGAGAGAGAGAGAGACCACTTGACACTGCCTGCACAGAGAGAGAGAGACCACTTTACACTGCATGCAAAGAGAGAGAGAGAGAGACCACTTGACACTGCCTGCACAGAGAGAGAGAGAGACCACTTGACACTGCCTGCACAGAGAGAGAGAGACCATTCGACACTGCCTGCACAGAGAGAGAGACCACTTGACACTTCTTGCGCAGAGAGAGAGAGAGACCACTTGACACTGCCTGCACAGAGAGAGAGACCACTTGACACTGCCTGCATAGAGAGAGAGAGAGACCACTTGACACTGCCTGCACACAGAGAGAGAGACCACTTGACACTGCCTGCACAGAGAGAGAGACCACTTGACACTGCCTGCACAGAGAGAGAGAGAGACCACTTGACACTGCCTGCACAGAGAGAGAGAGAGACCACTTGACACTGCCTGCACAGAGAGAGAGACCGCTTGACACTGCCTGCACAGAGAGAGAGAGACCACTTGACACTGGCTGCACAGAGAGAGAGAGAGAGACCACTTGACACTGCCTGCACAGAGAGAGAGAGAGAGAGAGAGAGAGAGAGAGAGACCAATTGACACTGCCTGCACAGAGAGAGAGAGAGAGACCACTTGACACTGCCTGCACAGAGAGAGAAAGAGACCGCTTGACACTGCCTGCACAGAGAGAAAGAGACGACTTGACACTGCCTACACATTGAGAGAGAGAGACCACTTGACACTGCCTGCACAGAGAGAGACCACTTGACACTGCCTGCACAGAGAGAGAGAGAGACCACTTGACACTGCCTGCAGAGAGAGAGAGAGACCACTTGACACTGCCTGCACAGAGAGAGAGACCACTTGACACTGCCTGCACAGAGAGAGAGAGAGACCACTTGACACTGCCTGCACAGAGAGAGAGAGACCACTTGACACTGCCTGCACAGAGAGAGAGAGAGAGACCACTTGACACCAACTGCACAGAGAGAGAGAGAGAGAGACCACTTGACACTGCCTGCACAGAGAGACAGAGAGTGACCGCTTGACACTGCCTGCATAGAGAGAGAGAGAGAGACCACTTGACGCTGCCTGCACAGAGAGAGACCACTTGACACTGCCTGCACAGAGAGAGAGAGAGAGAGAAAGACCGCTTGACACTGCCTGCACAGAGAGAGAGAGAGACCACTTGACACTGCCTGCACAGAGAGAGAGAGAGAGACCACTTGACACTGCCTGCACAGAGAGAGACAGACCGCTTGACACTGCCTGCACAGAGAGAGAGAGACCACTTGACACTGGCTGCACAGAGAGAGACAGAGACCGCTTGACACTGCCTGCACAGAGAGAGAGAGACCACTTTGCACTGCCTGCACAGAGAGAGAGAGACCGCTTGACACTGCCTGCACAGAGAGAGAGAGACCGCTTGACACTGCCTGCACAGAGAGAGAGAGAGAGAGAGAGAGAGAGAGAGACCACTTGACACTGCCTGCACAGAGAGAGAGAGACACCACTTGACACTGCCTGCACAGAGAGAGAGAGAGACCGCTTGACACTGCCTGCACAGAGAGAGAGAGACTACTTGACACTGCCTGCACAGAGAGAGAGAGACCGCTTGACACTGCCTGCACAGAGAGAGAGAGACCGCTTGACACTGCCTGCACAGAGAGAGAGACCACTTGACACTGCCTGCACAGAGAGAGAAAGAGAGAGAGACCGCTTGACACTGCCTGCACAGAGAGAGAGAGACTACTTGACACTGCCTGCACAGAGAGAGAGAGAGAGACCGCTTGACACTGCCTGCACAGAGAGAGAGAGAGAGAGACCACTTGACACTGCCTGCACAGAGAGAGAGAGAGAGAGAGAGACCACTTGACACTGCCTGCACAGAGAGAAAGACCACTTGACACTGCCTGCACAGAGAGAGAGAGAGACCACTTGACACTGCCTGCACAGAGAGAGAGAGAGAGAGACCACTTGAAACTGCCTGCACAGAGAGAGAGAGAGAGAGACCGCTTGACACTGCCTGCACAGAGAGAGAGAGAGACCACTTGCCACTGCCTGCACAGAGAGAGAGAGAGACCACTTGACACTGCCTGCACAGAGCGAGAGAGAGACCACTTGATACTGCCTGCACAGAGAGAGAGAGAGACCACTTGACACTGCCTGCACAGAGAGAGAGAGAGAGAGAGACCGCTTGACACTGCCTGCACAGAGAGAGAGACCACTTGACACTGCCTGCACAGAGAGAGACCACTTGACACTGCCTGCAAAGAGAGAGAGAGAGACCACTTGACACTGCCTGCACAGAGAGAGAGAGACCACTTGACACTGCCTGCAAAGAGAGAGAGAGAGAGACCACTTGACACTGCCTGCACATAGAAAGAGAGAGACCACTTGACACTGCCTGCACAGAGAGAGAGAGAGAGACCATTCGACACTGCCTGCACAGAGAGAGAGACCACTTGACACTGCCTGCGCAGAGAGAGAGAGAGAGACCACTTGACACTGCCTGCACAGAGAGAGAGAGAGACCACTTGACACTGCCTGCATAGAGAGAGAGAGAGACCACTTGACACTGCCTGCACAGAGAGAGAGAGACCACTTGACACTGCCTGCACAGAGAGAGAGAGAGAGAGAGAGAGAGAGAGACAGAGAGAGAGAGAGACCACTTGACACTGCCTGCACAGAGAGAGAGAGAGACCACTTGACACTGCCTGCACAGAGAGAGAGAGACCACTTGACACTGCCTGCACAGAGAGAGAGAGACCACTTGACACTGCCTGCACAGAGAGAGAGACCGCTTGACACTGCCTGCACAGAGAGAGAGAGACCACTTGACACTGTCTGCACAGAGAGAGAGAGAGAGACCACTTGACACTGCCTGCACAGAGAGAGAGAGAGAGAGAGAGAGAGAGAGAGAGAGACCAATTGACACTGCCTGCACAGAGAGAGAGAGAGAGACCACTTGACACTGCCTGCAGAGAGAGAGAGAGAGACCGCTTGACACTGCCTGCACAGAGAGAAAGAGACCACTTGACACTGCCTGCACATTGAGAGAGAGAGACCACTTGACACTGCCTGCACAGAGAGAGAGACCACTTGACACTGCCTGCAGAGAGAGAGACCACTTGACACTGCCTGCAGAGAGAGAGAGAGATCACTTGACACTGCCTGCACAGAGAGAGAGACCACTTGACACTGCCTGCACAGAGAGAGAGAGAGACCACTTGACACTGCCTGCACAGAGAGAGAGACCACTTGACACTGCCTGCACAGAGAGAGAGAGAGAGACCACTTGACACTGCCTGCACAGAGAGAGAGAGAGAGACCACTTGACACTGCCTGCACAGAGAGAGAGAGAGTGACCGCTTGACACTGCCTGCATAGAGAGAGAGAGAGAGAGACCACTTGACACTGCCTGCACAGAGAGAGAGAGACCGCTTGACACTGCCTGCACAGAGAGAGAGAGACCACTTGACACTGGCTGCACAGAGAGAGACAGAGACCACTTGACACTGCCTGCACAGAGAGAGAGAGAGACCAATTGACACTGCCTGCACAGAGAGAGAGAGAGACCACTTGACACTGCCTGCAAAGAGAGAGAGAGAGAGAGAGACCACTTGACACTGCCTGCACATAGAAAGAGAGAGACCACTTGACACTGCCTGCACAGAGAGAGAGAGAGAGACCATTCGACACTGCCTGCACAGAGAGAGAGACCACTTGACACTGCCTGCGCAGAGAGAGAGAGAGAGACCATTTGACACTGCCTGCACAGAGAGAGAGAGAGACCACTTGACACTGCCTGCATAGAGAGAGAGAGAGACCACTTGACACTGCCTGCACAGAGAGAGAGAGACCACTTGACACTGCCTGCACAGAGAGAGAGAGACCACTTGACACTGCCTGCACAGAGAGAGAGAGAGAGAGAGAGAGAGACAGAGAGAGAGAGAGACCACTTGACACTGCCTGCACAGAGAGAGAGAGAGACCACTTGACACTGCCTGCACAGAGAGAGAGAGAGAGACCACTTGACACTGCCTGCACAGAGAGAGAGAGACCACTTGACACTGCCTGCACAGAGAGAGAGACCGCTTGACACTGCCTGCACAGAGAGAGAGAGACCACTTGACACTGGCTGCACAGAGAGAGAGAGAGAGACCACTTGACACTGTCTGCACAGAGAGAGAGAGAGAGAGAGAGAGACCAATTGACACTGCCTGCACAGAGAGAGAGAGAGAGACCACTTGACACTGCCTGCACAGAGAGAGAGAGAGACCGCTTGACACTGCCTGCACAGAGAGAAAGAGACCACTTGACACTGCCTGCACATTGAGAGAGAGAGACCACTTGACACTGCCTGCACAGAGAGAGAGACCACTTGACACTGCCTGCAGAGAGAGAGACCACTTGACACTGCCTGCACAGAGAGAGAGAGAGACCACTTGACACTGCCTGCAGAGAGAGAGAGAGATCACTTGACACTGCCTGCACAGAGAGAGAGACCACTTGACACTGCCTGCACAGAGAGAGAGAGAGACCACTTGACACTGCCTGCACAGAGAGAGAGACCACTTGACACTGCCTGCACAGAGAGAGAGAGAGAGACCACTTGACACTGCCTGCACAGAGAGAGAGAGAGAGACCACTTGAAACTGCCTGCACAGAGAGAGAGAGAGAGTGACCGCTTGACACTGCCTGCATAGAGAGAGAGAGAGAGAGACCACTTGACACTGCCTGCACAGAGAGAGAGAGACCGCTTGACACTGCCTGCACAGAGAGAGAGAGACCACTTGACACTGGCTGCACAGAGAGAGACAGAGACCACTTGACACTGCCTGCACAGAGAGAGAGAGAGACCAATTGACACTGCCTGCACAGAGAGAGAGAGAGACCAATTGACACTGCCTGCACAGAGAGAGAGAGAGACCACTTGACACTGCCTGCACAGAGAGAGAGAGACCGCTTGGCACTGCCTGCACAGAGAGAGAGAGACCACTTGACACTGCCTGCACAGAGAGAGAGAGAGAGAGAGAGAGAGAGACCACTTGACACTGCCTGCACAGAGAGAGAGAGAGACACCACTTGACACTGCCTGCACAGAGAGAGAGAGAGACCGCTTGACACTGCCTGCACAGAGAGAGAGAGACTACTTTGCACTGCCTGCACAGAGAGAGAGAGACCGCTTGACACTGCCTGCACAGAGAGAGAGAGACCGCTTGACACTGCCTGCACAGAGAGAGAGAGACCACTTGACACTGCCTGCACAGAGAGAGAGAGACACCACTTGACACTGCCTGCACAGAGAGAGAGAGAGACCGCTTGACACTGCCTGCACAGAGAGAGAGAGACTACTTGACACTGCCTGCACAGAGAGAGAGAGACCGCTTGACACTGCCTGCACAGAGAGAGAGAGACCGCTTGACACTGCCTGCACAGAGAGAGAGACCACTTGACACTGCCTGCACAGAGAGAGAAAGAGAGAGAGACCGCTTGACACTGCCTGCACAGAGAGAGAGAGACCACTTGACACTGCCTGCACAGAGAGAGAGAGAGAGATCGCTTGACACTGCCTGCACAAAGAGAGAGAGACCACTTGACACTGCCTGCACAGAGAGACACCGCTTGACACTGCCTGCACAGAGAGAGAGAGAAAGACCACTTGACACTGCCTGCACAGAGAGAGAGAGAGACCACTTGACACTGCCTGCACAGAGAGAGAGAGAGACCGCTTGACACTGCCTGCACAGAGAGAGAGAGACCACTTGACACTGGCTGCACAGAGAGAGAGAGACCACTTGACACTGCCTGCACAGAGAGAGAGAGAGAGAGAGAGACCACTTGACACTGCCTGCACAGAGAGAAAGACCACTTGACACTGCCTGCACAGAGAGAGAGAGAGACCACTTGACACTGCCTGCACAGAGAGAGAGAGATACCACTTGACACTGCCTGCACAGAGAGAGAGAGAGAGAGAGACCACTTGACACTGCCTGCACAGAGAGAGAGAGAGAGAGACCACTTGACACTGCCTGCACAGAGAGAGAGAGAGAGAGAGAGAGAGAGAGACCGCTTGACACTTCCTGCACAGAGAGAGAAAGAGAGACCACTTGACACTGCCTGCACAGAGAGAGACCACTTGACACTGCCTGCACAGAGAGAGGGAGAGAGACCGCTTGACACTGCCTGCACAGAGAGAGAGAGAAACCACTTGACACTGCCTGCACAGAGAGAGAGAGATAGAGACCGCTTGACACTGCCTGCACAGAGAGTGCGAGATCACTTGACACTGCCTGCACAGAGAGAGAGAGAGAGAACGCTTGACACTGCCTGCACAGAGAGAGAGAGAGAGAACGCTTGACACTCCCTGCACAGAGAAAGAGACAGAGAGAGAGCACTTGACACTGCCTACAGAGAGAGAGAGAGACCACTTGACACTGCCTGCACAGAGAGAGAGACCACTTGACACTGCCTGCACAGAGAGAGAGAGAGAGACCACTTGACACTGCCTGCACAGAGAAAGAGAGAGTGACCGCTTGACACTGCCTGCACAGAGAGAGAGAGAGACCGCTTGACACTGCCTGCACAGAGAGAGAGAGAGACCGCTTGACACTGCCTGCAAAGAGAAAGAGACTGCTTGACACTGAATGCACAGAGAGAGAGAGAGTGACCGCTTGACACTGCCTGCACAGAGAGAGAGACAGACCACTTGACACTGCCTGCACAGAGAGAGAGAGAGAGAGACCACTTGACACTGCCTGCACAGAGAGAGAGAGACCGCTTGACACTGCCTGCACAGAGAGAGAGAGACAGACCACTTGACACTGCCTGCACAGAGAGAGAGAGAGAGACCGCTTGACACTGCCTGCACAGAGAGAGAGAGACCACTTGACACTGCCTGCACAGAGAGAGAGAGAGAGAGAGACCACTTGACACTGCCTGCACAGAGAGAGAGAGACCACTTGACACTGCCTGCACAGAGAGAGAGAGAGACCGCTTGACACTGCCTGCACAGAGAGAGAGAGAGAGACCACGTGACACTGCCTGCACAGAGAGAGAGAGAGACCACTTGACACTGCCTGCACAGAGAGAAAGACCACTTGACACTGCCTGCACAGAGAGAGAGAGAGAGAGAGAGACCACTTGACACTGCCTGCACAGAGAGAGAGAGAGAGAGAGAGACCGCTTGACACTGCCTGCACAGAGAGAGAGAGTGAGAGACCACTTGACACTGCCGGCAGAGAGAGAGAGAGAGAGAGACTACTTGACACTGCCTGCACAGAGAGAGAGAGACCGCTTGACACTGCCTGCACAGACAGAGAGAGAGAGAGAGACCACTTGACACTGCCTGCACAGAGAGAGAGAGAGACCACTTGACACTGCCTGCACACAGAGAGAGAGAGAGACCACTTGACACTGCCTGTAGAGAGAGAGAGAGAGACCACTTGACACTGCCTGCAGAGAGAGAGAGACCGCTTCACACTGCCTGCACAGACAGAGAAAGAGAGACCACTTGACACTGCCTGCACAGAGAGAGACCACTTGACACTGCCTGCACAGAGAGAGAGAGAGAGAGAGACCGCTTGACACTGCCTGCAGAGAGATAGAGAGAAACCACTTGACACTGCCTGCACAGAGAGAGAGAGAGAGACCGCTTGACACTGCCTGCACAGAGAGAGAGAGAGAGAGAGAGAGAGACCGCTTGACACTGCTTGCACAGAGAGAGAGAGACCACTTGACACTGCCTGCACAGACAGAGAGAGAGAGAGAGACCACTTGACACTGCCTGCACAGAGAGAGAGAGAGAGACCGCTTGACACTGCCTGCACAGAGAGAGAGACCACTTGACACTGCCTGCACAGAGAGAGAGAGAGAATACTTGACACTGCCTGCACAGAGAGAGAGAGAGAGAGACCGCTTGACACTGCCTGCACAGAGAGAGAAAGAGAGACCACTTGACACTGCCTGCACAGAGAGAGACCACTTGACACTGCCTGCACAGAGAGAGAGAGAGAGAGAGAGAGAGACCGCTTGACACTGCCTGCACAGAGAGAGAGAGAAACCACTTGACACTGCCTGCACAGAGAGAGAGAGAGAGAGACTGCTTGACACTGCCTGCACAGAGAGAGAGAGAGAGACTGCTTGACACTGCCTGCACAGAGAGAGAGAGACCACTTGACACTGCCTGCACAGACAGAGAGAGAGAGAGAGACCACTTGACACTGCCTGCACAGAGAGAGAGAGACCGCTTGACACTGCCTGCACAGAGAGAGAGACCACTTGACACTGCCTGCACAGAGAGAGAGACAGACCACTTGACACTGCCTGCACAGAGAGAGAGAGACCACTTGACACTGCCTGCACAGAGAGAGCGAGACCACTTGACACTGCCTGCACAGAGAGAGAGAGAGAGAGAGCGCTTGACACTGCCTGCACAGAGATAGAGAGAGAGAGAGACCACTTGACACTGCCTACAGAGAGAGAGAGAGAGACCACTTGACACTGCCTGCACAGAGAGAGAGAGACCACTTGACACTGCCTGCACAGAGAGAGAGACCACTTGACACTGCCTGCACAGAGAAAGAGAAAGTGACCGCTTGACACTGCCTGCACACAGAGAGAAAGAGACCGCTTGACACTGCCTGCACAGAGAGAGAGAGAGACCGCTTGACACTGCCTGCACAGAGAGAGAGACCGCTTGACACTGCCTGCACAGAGAGAGAGAGAGACCGCTTGACACTGCCTGCACAGAGAGAGAGACAGACCACTTGACACTGCCTGCACAGAGAGAGAGAGACCGCTTGACACTGCCTGCACAGAGAGAGAGAGACCGGTTGACACTGCCTGCACAGAGAGAGAGAGAGAGAGACCGCTTGACACTGCCTGCACAGAGAGAGAGACAGACCACTTGACACTGCCTGCAGAGAGAGAGAGAGAGAGAGACCGCTTGACACTGCCTGCACAGAGAGAGAGACCACTTGACACTGCCTGCACAGAGAGAGAGAGAGAGAGAGAGAGAGAGACCACTTGACACTGCCTGCACAGAGAGATAGACCACTTGACACTGCCTGCACAGAGAGAGAGACCGCTTGACACTGCCTGCACAGAGAGAGAGAGAGACTACTTGACATTGCCTGCACAGAGAGAGAGAGAGAGAGACCGCTTGACACTGCCTGCACAGAGAGAGAGAGAGAGACCGCTTGACACTGCCTGCACAGAGAGAGAGAGAGAGAGAGACCGCTTGACACTGCCTGCACAGAGAGAGAGAGACCACTTGACACTGCCTGCACAGAGAGAGAGAGAGACCACTTGACACTGCCTGCACAGAGAGAGAGAGAGAGACCACTTGACACTGCCTGCACAGAGAGAAAGACCACTTGACACTGCCTGCACAGAGAGAGAGAGAGAGACCACTTGACACTGCCTGCACAGAGAGAGAGAGACTGCTTGACACTGCCTGCACAGAGAGAGAGAGAGAGAGACCACTTGACACTGCCTGCAGAGAGAGAGAGAGAGAGAGAGACCACTTGACACTGCCTGCACAGAGAGAGAGACCGCTTGACACTGCCTGCACAGAAAGAGAGAGAGAGAGAGACCACTTGACACTGCCTGCACAGAGAGAGAGAGACCACTTGACACTGCCTGCACACAGAGAGAGAGAGACCACTTGACACTGCCTGCACAGAAAGAGAGAGAGAGACCGCTTGACACTGCCTGCACAGAGAGAGAGAGAAACCACTTGACACTGCCTGCACAGAGAGAGAGAGAGAGAGAGAGAGAGAGAGACCGCTTGACACTGCCTGCACAGAGAGAGAGAGAGAGAGAGAGAGAGAGAGAGAGACCGCTTGACACTGCCTGCACAGAGAGAGAGAGACCACTTGACACTGCCTGCACAGAGAGAGAGAGAGACCACTTGACACTGCCTGCACAGAGAGAGAGAGAGAGAGACCACTTGACACTGCCTGCACAGAGAGAGAGACCACTTGACACTGCCTGCACAGAGAGAAAGACCACTTGACACTGCCTGCACAGAGAGAAAGAGAGAGAGACCACTTGACACTGCGTGCACAGAGAGAGAGAGAGACCGCTTGACACTGCCTGCACAGAGAGAGAGAGACCACTTGACACTGCCTGCAGAGAGAGAGAGAGAGAGAGAGACCACTTGACACTGCCTGCACAGAGAGAGAGAGAGACCGCTTGACACTGCCTGCACAGAGAGAGAGAGAGAGACCACTTGACACTGCCTGCACAGAGAGAGAGAGAGAGACCACTTGACACTGCCTGCACACAGAGAGAGAGAGAGACCACTTGACACTGCCTGCACAGAGAGAGAGAGAGAGATAGACCGCTTGACACTGCCTGCACAGAGAGAGAGAGAAACCACTTGACACTGCCTGCACAGAGAGAGAGAGAGAGAGAGAGAGAGACCGCTTGACACTGCCTGCACAGAGAGAGAGAGAGACCGCTTGATACTGCCTGCACAGAGAGAGAGAGACCACTTGACACTGCCTGCACAGAGAGAGAGAAAGAGAGAGAAAGAGAGACCGCTTGACACTGCCTGCACAGAGAGAGAGAGAGACCACTTGACACTGCCTGCACAGACAGAGAGAGAGACCACTTGACACTGCCTGCACAGAGAGAGAGAGAGAGAGACCGCTTGACACTGCCTGCACAGAGAGAGAGAGAGACCACTTGACACTGCCTGCACAGAGAGAGAGAGAGACCACTTGACACTGCCTGCACAGAGAGAGAGAGAGACCACTTGACACTGCCTGCACAGAGAGAGAGAGAGACCACTTGGCACTGCCTGCACAGAGAGAGAGAGAGAGACCACTTGACACTGCCTGCACAGAGAGAGAGAGAGAGACCACTTGACACTGCCTGCACAGAGAGAGAGAGAGACTACTTGACACTGCCTGCACAGAGAGAGAGAGAGACCACTTGACACTGCCTGCACAGAGAAAGAGAGAGTGACCGCTTGACACTGCCTGCACATAGAGAGAGAGAGACCGCTTGACACTGCCTGCACAGAGAGAGAGAGAGAGACCGCTTGACACTGCCTGCAAAGAGAAAGAGACCGCTTGACACTGCCTGCACAGAGAGAGAGAGAGAGAGACCGCTTGACACTGCCTGCACAGAGAGAGAGACAGACCACTTGACACTGCCTGCACAGAGAGAGAGAGAGAGAGACCACTTGACACTGCCTGCACAGAGAGAGAGAGACCGCTTGACACTGCCTGCAGAGAGAGAGAGACCGCTTGACACTGCCTGCACAGAGAGAGAGAGAGAGACCGCTTGACACTGCCTGCACAGAGAGAGAGACAGACCACTTGACACTGCCTGCACAGAGAGAGAGAGAGAGACCGCTTGACACTGCCTGCACAGAGAGAGAGAGAGACCACTTGACACTGCCTGCACAGAGAGAGAGAGAGAGACCACTTGACACTGCCTGCACAGAGAGAGAGACCGCTTGACACTGCCTGCACAGAGAGAGAGAGAGAGAGACTACTTGACATTGCCTGCACAGAGAGAGAGAGAGACCGCTTGACACTGCCTGCACAGAGAGAGAGAGAGAGACCGCTTGACACTGCCTGCACAGAGAGAAAGACCACTTGACACTGCCTGCACAGAGAGAGAGAGAGACCACTTGACACTGCCTGCACGGAGAGAGAGAGAGACCGCTTGACACTGCCTGCACAGACAGAGAGAGAGAAAGTCCACTTGACACTGCCTGCACAGAGAGAGAGAGAGAGACCACTTGACACTGCCTGCACAGAGAGAGAGAGAGAGACCACTTGACACTGCCTGCACAGAGAGAGAGAGAGAGAGAGACCACTTGACACTGCCTGCACAGAGAGAGAGAGAGAGAGAGAGAGACCGCTTGACACTGCCTGCACAGAGAGAGAGAGAGAGAGAGACCACTTGACACTGCCTGCACAGAGAGAGAGAGAGAGACCGCTTGACACTGCCTGCACAGAGAGAGAGAGAGAGAGACCACTTGACACTGCCTGCACAGAGAGAGAGAGAGACCGCTTGACACTACCTGCACAGAGAGAGAGAGAGACCGCTTGACACTGCCTGCTATAGCAGCCAGCAGTGATCACCAAAAAAAGAAAGACACACTGGCTGTACTGAAGTCAGTTAATAGACTGAATTCTGTACTGTACAACCAGTCTGCACATAGATAGATTGAAATTCTGCTGGTTCAGCAGAAAATTAAATCTGTCTATGGTGGCTTAGGTTCACCAGCCTCTGGGTTTAATAATATCCTCAAATCTTCTGAAAGGAGTGCTCCACTTAGGTGTAGAAATTCACTTTAAACTCCACCTTATCTCCAGAACTCTCATTATGTATTAGATGTGCAAACAATAAGATGTGAGAGCACATCAAATACCTACAGAGAGTAATGGAAATAAGGTGGAGTTCAAAGTGAACGGTGTCATTACCTGCAGGGACTGGCATTTAGGGGGTTAAAACAGGCAGGGGTGAAAGGTGATATCTCCTCCTCTGTCTGTCACTTTTCAGAGGAGTGGCAGTGCCTGCTGCAAGTGAATACAAGCCTCTGGGCTCACACTGGTGTACTGGCAGTTTTCTATAGCCACAGTCCCTCAGACTTCTTTTATTTTGCACATTTTTGCTACATTTTCTGGAGGTGCACCAAAGATGCAGCATTCAAAACGTTTTGTGCACTTTCTGAACATGCAGTAAAAATGTACAGCCTCTATGGGATCAGGGGCAACATGCAGGAAGACTGCCAGTACACAGCACTGCAGTCAAACCGCAGCATGCCAGTGTGAGCCCACATCATAACACCTAGGAGGGCAAGGTAATGTGGCTGCTAGGAAAAAAAAAAAAACTCTTTAGCTGCAGAGAGGGGGAGGGAGGAGGAGTTCACTTACTTGGACGGTCCCAGCCTCCCAGGAGACTCACTGGATTCAAGCCGACTGCTCAGATTTAACTTTCCCGCCCACACATCCTCTTCACAGACAGCACACGGGCTGCCTGGAGTGTGGGCGGGGCTGCCTGGAGTGTGGGCGGGGCTGCCCAGAGTGTGGATGGCGAAAGAGAGAGCAGGTCCAGCCTCTGCCAGCCATTCGTGTGGAGGAGGGAGGGGCTGGGCGGGGCTGTGCTGTGCTCTGTAACACAGACTGTCAGCCCTGAGACATCGCTGGCTCACAGTACTGGCTGGAGATGCCGCACTCAGCCAGCTCAAAAACTGCGCATGTGCGGTTCGGAGCTGGCGACACAGCGGCCTTTATAGAGCATGTGAGAGCAGCCCAGGGGGCAATTGCATCTTTGCCCCCCAGCCCAGCCCGCCCCTGGGGTGCACGGTACTGTGTACACCAACAGAAGTGTAATAACAACTATGGGTGCACTGTATGTATTGTGTACACCACCAGGAAAGTAGTAGCAACTGCACTAGGGGTGCACGGTACTGTGTACACCAACAGAAGTATAATAACAACTATGGGTGCACTGTATGTATTGTGTACACCACCAGGAAAGTAGTAGCAACTGCACTATGGGTATACGGTACTGTATACACCAACAGAAGTATAATAACTATGGGTGCACTGTATGTATTGTGTACACCACCAGGAAATTGGTAGCAACTGCACTATGGGTGCACGGTACTGTGTACACCAACAGAAGTATAAAAACAACTATGGGTGCATTGTATGTATTGAGTACACCACCATGAAAGTAGTAGCAACTGAACTATGGGTGCACAGTACTGTGTATACCAACAGAAGTATAATAACAACTATGGGTACACTGTATGTATTGTGTACACCACCAGAAAAGTAGTAGCAACTGCACTAGGGGTGCACGGTACTGTGTACACCAGCAGAAGTGTAATAACAACTATGGGTGCACTGTATGTATTGTGTACACCACCAGGAAAGTAGTAGCAACTGCACTATGGTTACATGGTACTGTGTACACCAACAGAAGTATAATAACAACTATGGGTACACTGTATGTATTGTGTACACCACCAGGAAATTAGTAGCAACTGCACTAGGGGTGCACGGTACTGTGTACACCAACAGAAGTGTAACAATAACTATGGGGGCACTGTATGTATTGTGTACACCACTAGGAAAGTAGTAGCAACTGCACTAGGGGTGCACAGTACTGTGTACACCAACAGAAGTTTAATAACAACTATGGGTGCACTGTATGTATTGTGTACACCACCAGGAAAATAGTAGCAACTGCACTAGGGGTGCACAGTACTGTGTACACCAACAGAAGTGTAATTGCAACTATGGGTTTACTGTATTGACCACCAGAAAAGTATGAGCAACTGCACTATGGGTACACAGCACTGTATACTGTGTACACCACCTGAAGTATATAAAAACAGTACACCAGCCTGCAGTCAGATATAGCTTAACTGGATACAGTGGATAGATTATATATATATATATATATATATATATATATATATATATATATATATATATATATATATATATTACACTGCAGCTAACTGAATAACCTGCCTGCCAGAAGTATATTAGAAACAGTATGCCAGGAATGGCCTGCAGCAAGATATAGCTAAACTGTATGCAGTGAATATATATACCGTATTTATCGGCATATAACACGCACAGGTGTATAACACGCACCTTCATTTTAGGAGGTAAGTTTCAGGAAAAAAACTCAAATTTTAAATAAATAACTTTGAAGCAAAATAAGGGTCAGTGCCCATCAATGCAGCCTTACCATTGCCCATCTGCAGCCTGATCAATGCCATTTGCAGCCTCACAATTGCCCATCAATGCAGCTTGATCAATGCCCATCTGCAGCCTGATCAATGCGCATATGCAGCCTCACCATTGCCATGAATGCAGCCTGATCAATGCCTATCTGCAGCCTCACCTCAGATTACTGCTGCCTCGGAGGGGACAGGGAGGGGGCCGGATGAGCACCATCAGATTACATACAGCGAGAATCTCCTGTTTTCTTTGTGGCTTCTTTAATACAAAGTCCCACCTCCTGGACCGGCTTCTATGATAGACAGAACACTGGTCCAATGCCAGCCCAGGAGACGGGACTTCCTATTACAGAGGCCGCTGAGTAAACAGGAGATTCTCGCTGTATGTAATCTGACGGTGCTCGTCCGGCCCCCTTCCCATTCCCCCCTAGGCAGCCCAAATTGCAGTATCTGCGTATAACACGCACACGCTATTTTCAGGGTTAAAAAGTGCGTGTTATACACCAATAAATACAGTATATATATATATATATATATATATATATATATATATATATGAGACTATCTGTATATATTAAATACACTGCAGTTAATTGAATCACCTGCCTGTCCAGAAGTATATCAAAAACAGTACACCAGAAATGGCCTGCCGTGAGATATAGCTAAACTGTATGCAGTGAATATATATATATATATATATACAGTGAGGACGGAAAGTATTCAGACCCCCTTAAATTTTTCACTCTTTGTTATATTGCAGCCATTTGCTAAAATCATTTAAGTTCATTTTTTTCCTCATTAATGTACACGCAGCACCTCATATTGACAGAAAAACACAGAATTGTTGACATTTTTGCAGATTTATTAAAGAAGAAAATATCACATGGTCCTAAGTATTCAGACCCTTTGCTGTGACACTCATATATTTAACTCAGGTGCTATCCATTTCTTTGGATCATCCTTGAGATGGTTCTACACCTTCATTTGAGTCCAGCTGTATTTGATTATACTGATTGGACTTGATTAGGAAATCCACACACCTGTCTATATAAGACCTTACAGCTCACAGTGCATGTCAGAGCAAATGAGAATTATGAGGTCAAAGGAACTGCCTGAAGAGCTCAGAGACAGAATTGTGGCAAGGCACAGATCTGGCCAAGGTTACAAAAAAATTTCTGCTGCACTTAAGGTTCCTAAGAGCACAGTGGCCTCCATAATCCTTAAATGGAAGACGTTTAGGACGGCCAGAACCCTTCCTAGAGCTGGCCGTCCGGCCAAACTGAGCTATCGGGGGAGAAGAGCCTTGGTGAGAGAGGTAGGTAAAGAAGAACCCAAAAATCACTGTGGCTGAGCTCCAGAGATGCAGTCGGAGATGGGAAGCCTTCCCTCAGTGCAAGACACATGAAAGCCCACATGGAGTTTGCTAAAAAACACCCGAAGAACTCCAAGATGGTGAGAAATAAGATTCTCTAGTCTGATGAGACCAAGATAGAACTTTTTGGCCTTAATTCTAAGTGGTATGTGTGGAGAAAACCAGGCACTGCTCATCACCCGTCCAATACAGTCCTAACAGTGAAGCATGGTGGTGGCAGCATCATGCTGTGGGAGTGTTTTTCAGCTGCAGGGACAGGACGACTGGTTGCAATCAAGGGAAAGATGAATGCGGCCAAGTACAGGGATATCCTGGACGATAACCTTCTCCAGAGTGCTCAGGACCTCAGACTGGGCCGAAGGTTTACCTTCCAACAAGAAAATGACCCTTAGCACACAGCTAAAATAAGGAAGGAGTGGGTTCACAACAACTCCGTGACTGTTCTTGAATGGCCCAGCCAGAGCCCTGACTTAAACCCAATTGAGCATCTCTGGAGAGACCTAAAAATGGCTGTCCACCAACGTTTACCATCCAACCTGACAGAACTGGAGAGGATCTGCAAGGAGGAATGGCAGAGGATCCCCAAATCCAGGTGTGAAAAACTTGTTGCATCTTTTCCAAAAGTCTTATGGCTGTATTAGATCAAAAGGGTGCTTCTACTAAATACTGAGGAAAGGGTCTGAATACTTAGGACCATGTGATATTTCAGTTTTTCTTTCTTATCTGCCGTGGCCTGGTTGTCGGTAGTGAAGGCCACAGTTTGCCCTGTCCAGATATGACCCCAGAGCTGGGCGGCTGCCACGATCGGGTAAAGCTCGAAGAGAGAGGAAGTCAGGGTAAACCCAGGGATTGAAAGTATCTCTGGAGGCCAGGGTCCTGCAAACCAATGATGGCCAAAAATTGCAGCGAAGCCTGTGGAGGCTGCGGCATCTGTTACTACCTGCGATGATTGGTGTGATATTGAAGGTATAAACATGGATATACCATTCTAGGTGGAAATGAACTCCTCCCACATTGATAAGTCTGCTATTGCTGCAGTGTCCAAGTTGAGGATCTGATCGGGGTCCTGTGCCTGTGAGAGGTAGACTAGGAGGCGTGACACAAAGGACCGACCCTGGGGAATGATTTGCATGGCGAAATTGAGCATACCCAACAGGGACTGGAACTGCTTTTTAGTACATCCTCTTGTGTGGGTGAATTCTTGGAGAACTGACCTAATTTGGTTTAATTTGTCAAGGGGGAGGCAAGCCTGCATGGAGCAAGTATCTAGGTTAACTCCGAGGAAGGTGATGGAGTGTGCTGGACCGTCAACCTTGTGTTCAGCGATGGGGACAGTGAGATTCACAAAGACTACTCTCAATCTGTTGAGGTCTCCTGGGGGCATGCTGGGCTGTTCGATTAACAAGAAGTCGTCCAGATAATGGATGACCTCTTTGCACTGAGCCTTATGTATAAGTATCTAGCTGAGGGTCTTTGCAAAAGTGTTGAATAGCCAGGGGCTGCTTTTAGAGCCAAAAGTCAGCTTGGTAGCGAAGTAGTACGCCTCTTTCCACCTAATGCTGTGCCAACACCAGAGGGATGTGTGGATAGGCAGGAGTTTAAAGGCGTCTGAGATGTCGACCTTGGTGAGCCAGGTGCCTGTGCCTGCTTTGATAATGGCTTTGATAAAGATGACACCATGGTGTGAAGTTGGGATATAGCAGCGGAAATTGTTTGGAGAGAAGCCTGTTGAGTACTGGGCCCAGCTGTGGCTGGCGGGGGGAAGAGGAGCTTGAAAAGCTCTGCCTTCCTGGCCGGAGCAGGGAAAGACACACCCCTGTGCTTCAGTTCCGCTGTTAATTTTGGGATGATCCATCCCCTGAGGGACTGCACGCTGCCACTGTCTAACATTGGGGAAGGTGACAGAGGGGCGGTGAAGTCTTCACTGCCAGCTTGAGACATGGCTCTAGGTGGCTTGAGCCCTGGAAGTGATGTGCTGTCTTTTGAGGTTGCAAGATGGTCGACCAGAATCTATTGAGGGTGACATAAAGTCTAGATTGTTTCTTTTTCTGTGTCAACATACGTACCTAGCTCCTGTCCTTTTAAGAGGGGTGTGTTTTTGTTTTATTTTTTTACCTGGGGGAATACCGTCCAACCTGGTGCAGGGTGGACCTACTGAACTTGACTGACCTGGAGAGAGAAATGACATATGACAACTGGTGAGGGGTTTGACTATCTGAATCGAAAAGGTGACTTAAATGACTGACTTGTGTAACTTTGCAGTGCGTTTATGCGAGTTTGTCGATTTGGAGTGGTTTTGAGTCTTTTGACTTGATGCGACTGTTGCATGAAATGAAATGAGTGAAATATTTATGCATGGATGAAGGCATGAATCAGTGCCGTGACTGCGACAAGCAAGTAATCAAACTGTGGAACATAAAAATTAAATGAAATGAAATGAGGCCAAGCCAACTGGGGCACCCCGGGACGAATCAATGCATCTCGGATGCCACTGGATTAGAATCGGAGCGCGGTATGTGACAGTGAAATTAACTGTTTGCCATGACAGAGGCATGACACTGTCAAGCCATGGCTGCAACTGGCAACGAACCGGACTCTGGAGCATGTACTGAAATGAGGTCAAAAACAACTGGGGCACACCGGGACAAAGCAGTGCATGTCAGATGCGACTGGATTCGAATCGGAGCATGATACGTGACGATGAAATGATTGCCATGACGGAGGCACGAATCAGTCGGCCGCAACTGCGACTGACTACGAACTGGACTCTGGAGTAGGGATGAGCCGAACACCCCCCCTGTTCGGTTCGCACCAGAACATGCGAACAGGCAAAAAAGTTCGTTCGAACATGCGAACACCATTAAAGTCTATAGGACACGAACATGAATAATCAAAAATGCTAATTTTAAAGGCTCATATGCAAGTTATTGTCATAAAAAGTGTTTGGGGACCTGGGTCCTGCCCCAGGGGACATGGATCAATGCAAAAATTTTTTTAAAAATGGACGTTTTTTCGGGAGCAGTGATTTTAATAATGCTTAAAGTGAAACAATAAAAGTGTAATATTCCTTTCAATTTCGTACCTGGGGGGGTGTCTATAGTATGCCTGTAAAGGGGCGCATGTTTCCTGTGTTTAGAACAGTCTGACAGCAAAATGACATTTCAAAGGAAAAAAGGTAATTTAAAACTACTCGCGGCTATTAATGAATTGCCAGTCCGACAATACACATAAAATTTCATTGATAGAAAACGTCATGGGAATTCCCCACAGGGGAACCCCGAACCAAAATTAAAAAAAAAAATGGCGTGGGTCCCCCTAAAAATCCTTACCAGACCCTTATCCAAGCACACAACCTGGCAGGCCACAGGAAAAGAGGGGGGGATGAGAGAGCACCCCCCCTCCTGAACCGTACCAGGTCACATGCCCTCAACATTGGGAGGGTGCTTTGGGGTAGCCCCCCAAAACACCTTGTCCCCATGTTGATGGGGACAAGGGCCTCATCCCCACAACCCATGCCCGGTGGCTGTGGGGGTCTGCGGGTGGGGGGCTTATCGGAATCTGGAAGCCCCCTTTAACAAGGGGACCACCAGATCCCGGCCCTCCCCGCTGTGTGAAATGGTACCATTTACCATTGAAATTACCATTTCATTAAAAAAGTGTCAAAAATGTTAAAAATGACAAGTGAGTTTTTGACAATTCCTTTATTTAAATGCTTCTTCTTTCTTCTATCTTTTTTCTTCTGGTCTTCTATCTTCTATCTTCCTTCGGTTTCTTCCTCCATCTTCTTCTTCTTCTGGTTCTTCTGGTTCTTCCTCCGGCATCTTCCTCCATGGCGTCTTCTTCCCTCCTACTTCTCGGGCCGCTCTGCATCCACCATGATGGGAGGCTCCCGCTGTGTGACGCTTCTCGTCTTCTGACGGTTCTTAAATAACAGAGGGCGGGGCCACCCTGTGACCCCGCCCCCTCTGACGTCACGGGGAATGCCACAGGGAAGTCCTCGTCAAGTCCCTGTGCGTCAGAGGGGGCGGGGTCACCCGTTACGTAACAGATACCCCGCCCCCCTCTGACATCACGGGGAATGCAACAGGGAAGTCCCCGTCAAGTCCCCGTGTGTCAGAGGGGGGCTGGGTCACCCATTATGTAACGGGTGACCCTGCCCCCTCTGATGTCACGGGGAATGCCACAGGGAAGTCCCCGTCAAGTCCCCGTGCATCATAGGGGGGCGGGGTTACCAGGTGGCCCCACCCTCTGTTATTTAAGAACCGTCAGAAGATGAGAAGCGTCACACAGTGGGAGCCTCCTATCATGGTGGATGCGGAGAGGCCCGAGAAGAAGAAGGGAAGACCGGAACACCGGAGGAAGAAGCAGAAGAACCAGAAGAAGAAGAAGATGGAGGAAGAAACCGAAGGAAGATATAAGATAGAAGAAAGAACATAGAGGATAGAAGAACAAGGATTTAAATAAAGGAATTGTCAAAAACTGTCTCTTGTCATTTTTAACAATTTTGACACTTATTTTGTAAAATGGTAGGGGTACTTTTGTACCCCCTTACCATTTCACACAGGGGGGAGGGCCTGGGATCTGGGGGTCCTCTTGTTAAAGGGGGCTTCCAGATTCTGATAAGCCCCCCACCCGCACACCCCCACAACCACCAGGCAAGGGTTGTGGGGATGAGGCCCTTGTCCCCATCAACATGGGGACAAGGTGTTTTGGGGGGCTACCCCAAAGCACCCGCCCAATGTTGAGGGTATGTGGCCTGGTACGGTTCAGGAGGGGGGGTGCTCTCTCGTCCCCCCTCTTTTCCTGCAGCCTGCCAGGTTCCGTGTTCGGATAAGGGTCTGGTATGGATTTTTGTAGGGACCCACGCCATTTTTTAAAAATTTTGGCCGGGGTTCCCCTTAATATCCCTACCAGACCTGAAGGGCAATACCATGCATATAAGCCTTTAAAATTAGCACTTTTGATTTCTCCCATAGACTTTTAAAGGGTGTTCCGCGGCTTTCGAATTTGCCACAAACACCCCAAATTGTTCGCTGTTCGGCAATACAGATAAAAGAAGTCATTGAAAAAATGGCATGGGATCCCCCAGTCCATTACCAGGCCATTTCACACAGGGGGGAGGCCGGTATCTGGGGGTTCCCTTGTTAAAGGGGGCTTCCAGATTCCGATAAGCCCCTTCCCCCACAGACCCCCACAACCACCGGGCAAGGGTTGTGGGGATGAGGCCCTTGTCCCCATCAACATGGGGACAAGGTGCTTTGGGGGGACACCCCAAAGCACCCTCCCCATGTTGATGGCATGTAGCCTGGTACGGTTCAGGAGGGGGGATGAGATGCGGTAGATTTATATAACAGCAGGGTTTATTGCCACTGGCTACCCTGAGAACACAATATGGATCCTTTACTATGGATGATTAGTGCTATAGAAAGCTCAAACACTTTGTTCACAGCCAACGCCAGAGTATTCATTCCCCTACCATGGCCTCCCCCTTTGAGCATCTTTTTTAATTTTCAAAGTATTTATTAGGTTTTATCAACAAGAAGAAAATATACAATACAATACAGAATCGATCTTATCGTCGGACCACAAGGCCCAGTAACAGGAATGACAAATCAGTACCACAGGGAACAATAGAGTAATGCCCCGTACACACGGTCGGATTTTCCGATGGACAATGTCCGATCGGAGCGTGTTGTCGGAAATTCCGACCGTGTGTGGGCGCCATCGGACATTTTCCATCGGATTTTCCGACACACAAAGTTGGACAGCAGGAGATAAAATTTTCCGACAACAAAATCCGATCGCGTCAATTCCGACCGTGTGTGGCCTGTTCAGACGCACAAAGTGCCACGCATGCTCAGAAGAAATTCCGACACGGGACAGCTCGTTCTGGTAAACTTAGCATTCGTAATGGATAAAGCACTTTCGTCACGCTGCAATGTTCAAAATGGTTTAATACAGCGCACTCTCTTCTTCTTTATAATGTGACAAGAATTAAGTCGTTTTGATGCTCATATTCACACACACTTCTCACAAACTTTTTTCGTTACTATTTATCGGGATTCCCTCAATATATTTTGATTTCTCACATCTGACAACATATTTTTTTTTTTTTTTTTTTACTTTAATGTAGAATCTTTTTTTGTGTTTCTCTTTTTATTTTTATTTTTTTTGGTGATTTTGATTTGTACTCCCGAAAATGTTTGTGTGTTTTTTGTGACAAGTTCCCACAACACCATTGATATGTTGTTCTATTTAATCTGTAGGAGGAGATTGTTTGGTGTTGTTGTCCCTTGTTAATTTCACATTGTACTTTAGAAATGTACCTGAATACTCACCAACAAACTGTCCTTTTTGGATGAAAACACACACAGGAGAGTAGAATTTACCTAAAAATATTTTATTAAGGGGTCACAACTAAACAAAGAGGGAGGCAACGCTGGAGAAACTGCAGAAGTGGGTGAAGCCTTGGACTCCCAGGGCAGACATCAATTATTTAAAAGCAAAATTGGTGGCCTGAGGAGTCCATATATAAGGGAGGGCAGTCTGGTCCAGAAGTCCCAGAGATCTGGAAAGCAGCAGATGACATCTCTGTCCCGAGGCTGTGGTCATACGAGAGACTGCATCTTCTGTCAGACCAGACTGAACCCAGGGCAATCACTCTTTGGTCTTCCTTCCATGCTTCCTTCCAGCCTTTGGCTGTGGTGGTGGAGTTGTGGCAGCAGGAGGAGGAGGAGGAGGAGGAGGAGGATGGTCCATCTCAATGACATCCGTCTTGGGTGTCAGTTCCCCACTCTCCCCCTTACGAAGGACTTTATAAATCAGGTCCTCAGAAATCTTGCGTTGGCCCTCCTGCATGCCCTGCAATTTGGTGGCAGCCATGCAGGCAAAGGCCTCTTCAGGACTGGGGAAGGCTCTGAGGGACGCCGAAGCCTCCTGGATCAGCCTGTACGCTGAATCCTGCACAGGACTGGGAGTGGCCTTCCTGGCCCTTTTATATGGCAGGCGGAGGGGAGGGACCTGAGACTCAGTCAGGCTGCGACTTGTCCCTGGCTTCTCTTGGCTGACACTTAGCCCCGCCTCCTCCTGGCTGCCACTAATCCTCGCCTCCTCCTGACTGCCACATTCCACAGCCTCCTCCTGGCTGAGGTCTTCCTGTGTATGAAAAAGGGACATAGTTTTAGTATTGTTTTCATCAATCACACACAATTTTCACCTCCTGACTGCTGCAAATTTAATGTTAACAAATATAACAGACTATCCTTCTGAGCCCAGCATTTTGCATTCTTGTCCCAATTTTGGGTGCCCACTACTGTGTATTGATATGTAAAACACTTTCAAGCAGCAATTAGTGATCAATAATAACATCTAGTAAACATCATTTATTTATTGCCCAGAAATCTGTAGAAGAATGCTATACCTGACTCCAGCTGGGCTCCTCCACTTCTTCCTGGCTGGAAGGCCCAGGTTGGACATCAGAAGCCTCAGCTGGTGTGGAAGGAAGCGTGGAAGGAAGAGTAGAGAGTGATTCCCTGACTTCAGTGTGGTCTGACAGAAATCGCAGTCTCTCATAGTACCACAGCCTGGGGACATAAACGTCATCTGCTGCAGCTCCGGACCTCTGGGAATCTGTGACCTTCTTGCGCTCCCTAAGATAAGTGCTCCTCAGGCCACCAATTTTGGCTTTTAAATAAGGGATGGTTGCTGTGGGGACCACCGGCTTCACCAACTCCAGCAGTTTCTCCAGCGCTGCCTGCCTCTTCTGTTTGTGGTTATAGTGGGGGTGTCTGACCTGCCACAGACAGGGCAGCTCTCTGTACTTGTCAATAAACAGGGGCAGGA
The DNA here is from genome assembly GCF_042186555.1 of Aquarana catesbeiana. Taxonomy (NCBI): domain Eukaryota; kingdom Metazoa; phylum Chordata; class Amphibia; order Anura; family Ranidae; genus Aquarana; species Aquarana catesbeiana. Next base: position 458,287,905 of record NC_133326.1, read on the forward strand.
AATTGTGGTCATTGAACCCATCCATTTTCTCTGCAAGACACAACACAAGACAAACCCTAATGTCAGGCCAAACTCCCCTAATCTTGTTACAATATAGGCTTCAATTTCGAAGCAGTATAGGCCCAAGTTTAGATCCTACCTTCGTTAGCACGATCGGCGTCTCCGATGCTCCTTCCTCCGCTCACAGATCGTACGTAAGACGCGCGCGTTACGATTTATACACACTGCGCATGCGTATAACTCCGCCCGCCCCTGACGTTCTTTCTATTCTATTCCCCGCCCCTTTTTGTTCGGCGCAGTGGAGGAAGAGCACATGGCGGATAGACAGCAGGATCGTGCTAATTACAGCAACGAGGAGGAGGAGGAGGAGGAGGAAAGGCCGGAGCCTGAAACGTCCCGATCCAGAAGGAGATTAAAGGACTCAAATATGTCCTTTGGGGAGATGTTGGAGATGGTGGACATCCTGAAGAAGGCCGACTATGATGGAAAGTATGGGCCTTACCCCAACCACAATGTCCGAAAGGCCAAGATCATGGCGAAAGTGGTCAGGAGTCTGCACCGGAAATTCAGGGTACGACGATCGAAAGATCAGCTCAGGAAGCGGTGGTCGGACCTGAAATTACGAGAACATGAGCAGTACAGAAAGATCCGGAGAGTGCTGCAAAAAAGTAAGTAGTTGTGCTGTGTTCCTATTGTTCTTGTGTTTATTACGTTCGTGCTGCTCCATGTGCTTTTAGGAACTGTTGTACAGTTTAAAATGGCAACTTTCATGTTCATGGGCACATTATTCGTTCGGATCACACATTTTTTTTTCGGACTATAAAATACCATTGTTTAGCCCATATGCATTTGGCCACCATTTTGAGGCCCTATACTTGTCTTCAAAGAATTGGGTTGTGTAGATGGCTTTGTTACTAGAATGAAATGCAAATTAGATTCTGTGTAAGGAGAGGACACTGAGCAGCTGTTTTCACATCTGAACACTGGAGCACTAGTGTGGGACCCCAGAACACCCTTTTTATTAGGGGGGCCACACAGGTGCTCCAGTGTATACTATAGGGGGGTCTCCATCTGTGAAGCTTGTACAAAACAGGTAAAGTATTGCAGCTTGACAAAGGACACTAAAAAAGCTACATCTTGGAACTCGGCTAAAATAGACAATTGTACCCCACTTCCAAGCAATGTTTCATCTTTAGAGTTCTGCCATCAAATATCTGTGTGCTAATTATACCATTTTTGTTTTACATAGGGGAGAAAAGACTCGGAGGACACCCCCCCCATCCGAGGAGACCAGAGCCTCCCCCCCTCTGGAAGAAGGGGAAATCCCCCCAACACAAGATGAGCAGGAGGATGAAGACGTGGTGGAACTAGTCACCACAACAGGTGAGTGTCTGCGACCACAGGCTCAGATAAGAGATGGATGGCGGCATTTTTTTTAGACCTAATTTATTTTGGGTTTCCTTTCTTTTTAGGTGATCGTGAGGTTGTGGATGAAGATCCTTTCACATCCGAAAGTGCCCAGATCGTGATCGGGGAGATCATGGGGTGTAATTTACAATTGGAAAACATCAAGCAAAACATCAATGATGTTATTCCAAAATATAAAAACATCATTGATGTTTTGGGGCGAGTTTAAAGCCCCTCAAAATCACTTTCTTCTTTTGTCTGCTACAATGTGCGAAATGTTTTTGTGATTTTTCCCAAAGCCAAATTTGGAGGATGCACACAGTGTGCCAACATGTGCTATCTGCCATCACGGGAGATCAATGGACGCGTTTTGGGGGTGCAACCCCTTCCTCAATAATAAAGTAACGGTGAGGAAGGGCTTTCTCCCCAAAAACACATCCCTTGATCCCCCCTGATGGCAGATAGCACATGTTGACATTGGGAAATTTGTGTGCATCTTCCAAATTTGGCTTTTCCAGGGGTGATTTCCCCCCATCTGAACGCAATATCAAACACAGTTCCTAAATACTCATGTCTGATATTGCCTTCAAGTTCTACCAAATGTGAACTTTGTAAGATCAAGATTTGTGTCTTTCTTGTTGGTTTTACACAGGCCTGTTTTCTATAAAATGCACATTTTGATTTTGGATAATGACACCACAAAAATTGGTATACAACAAACATGTTGGTTTGTCAGAAAAACCTTTGGTAAATGCACATGTGATTGTGCAGGTATTAAAAAGATTGTTCATCAAGAATGTGTGGATTATTGTCTCAACGCTACAACACTTTTGGGGTGATGTAATTGTTGTTTGATGAGAAAATGGGGGTAATTTCCTAAGGGCAAATCCACTTTGCACTACAAGTGCAGTTTCAGTGCAGTTGCAAGTGAACTTGTAGTGAAAAGTGTCTTTGCATTTAGTAAATAACAGCCAACAGTGCTTTGTATAAGGTTACACAATCACGACATTTTCTGGACTCCACACATTTCTGTCAGGGTCAGCTAAAACAAACACAAGCAGTAAATGTCCACCAAGAAGAGCCTGGGGGGAGATGCCTGTCGAGAACTTGAGGTCCTGCAGGCTTCTCCCTGTGGCCAAATACCGCAGGGTAGCGACGAGCCTCTGCTCCGGAGTGATGGCTTGCCTCATGCAGGTATCCTGCCTGCTGATATAAGGGGTCAGCGAAGCCAACAAACGGTGAAACACGGGGTCCGTCATCCAGAGAAAGTTACTGAAATCATCAGGATTATTCTCACGGATCTCACGGAGCAAAGGCATATGACAGAACTGGTCACGCTGAAGCAACCAATTCTTGGTCCATGAACTCCTCCTCGCCCTGTTCATGGACTGGACTTGTGTCAAGGTCAGGACCCCAACACCAAGCCCCCGCACAGCACGAACTGTACGAGGAGTACGCATACGAAACATGGCTAGAAAACGGTCGGCTGCTCAGAACGAAGTAACAGAACGCACTGAAGAACAGCAAGGCCTGTGAAGAGCGACCTGAAAAACAGCAACGAGCGGACAAGATCGCACAGAAAACTCCGATACGAACTGACTGCACGCACTGAAGAGCAAATACAAACCCACAAGCACAAACTGAACGGCAGAAAACGATCTGAAAGCCACGAGTCTGAAAAAGCGCGAATCGTCTCTCACCAAACTTTTACTAACACGAGATTAGCAAAAGGAGCCCAAAGGGTGCCGCGCTTGGTTCTGAACCGGCCTTTTCTAGTCTCGTCGTACGTGGTGTACGTGACCGCGTGGTTGTCGATCGGAAATTCCGACAACTTTGTGCGACCGTGTGTAGGCAAAACAAGTTTGAGCCAACATCCGTCGGAAAAAATCCTAGGATTTTGTTGTCGGAATGTCCGAACAAAGTCCGACCGTGTGTACGGGGCATTACAGTTAATTATCTTAAGGTGTTCAATATTTGACAATAATTGTTTGTAGTAGGCTAGCTGATAAGTCAGGGCTGGGTGTTCCAACCTCATGGCTCTGCAGGGATAAGACCTTCATGTCGGGGAGTCCTCTAAACCAGTGGTCATCAAACCTGTCCTCAGGGCCCACTAACAGGCCAGGTTTGCAAGATAACTGAAATACATCACAGGTGATTTCATTTGCTGCTCAGTGATTGCAGTATTCTAGTCTGCATCTCCCAAGGTAATACATAAGGCCTGGCCTGTTAGTGGGCCCTGAGGACAGGATTGATGACCACTGCTCTAAACGAATCCCACTGCCCAGGACCGAAGTCTCAGGCCGCAGTAATGCCTGGGGATCATGGGAGGGGGTCGGCTACCCAACCCGGGAGTTGCCTGGCACCCCATCCCTTTGGAAACTCTATGTGGGAGTGCCCGGCCCTCGTCAGGTTCGTACCCTCCCCCACTCCAGTCCAGCGGCAGGCTGACTGAGTTACAAAGCCTGTTCATCGCAGCATTTTGTTTTAATGTAAAATAGGAAGAACCGCGCTAACACAAAACATATAAGCAGCAGCATATAGTGCGATCACACCAAAATCTAGAGTCCTGTAAAAAGCTGCGCTAAAATTATTAAACGTTCATATAAATGACATCAAGGGGATTTCTCCAAGTCCTTATTTCAAAGTGAAAACACCACCACCGTGCACTTCTAAGCAGTAGTGACAATCCACCCTAGTAGTAGAGCCTGCTTACCAGATGGCAAGCATAAAAGGGCAAGTGGCTTTAGCCTAGCCAAGGCCTTTTAGCTTGCTGACGCTCCCGGTGTTCCTATGGGGGGTAAATCTCCAGGCTCCCTTAGGTTATCCTCATGTCGCCATTCAACACGAAAAACTGGTGGTGGGTTCCAGATCCTGTGTTTTAATGTGTTACTGACCAAAAAAGGTGGTCTGCAAAAACTGCTGCTGCAGCAAATGTAACATACTAGTCTGCTTAAGTCTTTTTCTGCTTCACCAATGGGGCTGTAGGAACCCCTGCTTGTATAAACAGGAGAGTGGGAACAGGGTGTCCCAGATAGTGAAAGTAAAGAGAGGAGGAGGAAAGAAAAGGGATAGAGATCCAGGTTTGTCCAGAGTTCAGGGTGGTATACCCGGATAGAGGGAGATGTTACAGTAAGAGGCCCAGGGTTCCCAGAGAGCGCTGAACTTTCTTATTCTATCGTGCAGTTTTGCTACTATGTTTTCTTGTGCCATTATCCATGATATTTTTCTCTTAACCCCCCTGAAGGGTACAGTAGTGGTTTTCCATGCCCTTATGAGCATTATCCTGGCCCCTAAGAGGATATAGAATGTTAGAGCTTGTAAATGTTTGGGTAACCTGGGAATGGGGCGGTTCAAGAGGGCAATGGTAGGGTCAGGAGTTATAGTGGTGTCTGTTTTTATCCTATCGGACATTCCGAAAACAAAATCCATGTTTTTTTTCCGACGGATGTTGGCTCAAACTTGTCTTGCATACACACGGTCACACAAATCTTGTCGGAAATTCTGAACGTCAAGAACGCGGTGACGTACAACACATATGACGAGCCGAGAAAAGGGAAGTTCAATAGCCAGTGCGGCTCTTCTCCTTGATTCCGAGCATGCATGGAACTTTGTGCATCGGAATTGTGTACACACGATCGGAATTTACTACAACGAATTTTGTCGTCAGAAAATTTGAGATCCAGATCTCAAATTTTGTGTGACGGAAATTCTGATGGAAAATGTTCGATGGAGCCTACACACGGTCAGAATTTCCGTCAACAAGCTCCCATCGAACATTTTCCGTCGGAAAATCTGACCATGTGTACGAGGCATTATAGTGTGAAAGACCTTTTTCCATTAGGATCTAATGTGGGGACATGACCACCAGATGTGGAACATTGTGCCCTCCAGATCACATCCTCGGAAACATAAGGGCGATACCCCTGGGTAGATCATCGCCAGCCTAGAGGAGACAAAGTACCACCTAGTTAGGATTTTGAGATTAGCTTCTACCAGGGAGACATTGAGAACACCTTTAAAGGAGTGTTGAAATGTGTGATACCAGATTGCTGGTTTCCAGGATCACCTGTCCATCTCCCAGGCCCGAGTGTAAGCTGGAATGACGTCCCGACCTGTCAGTGCAGAGTATATCAGCAAAATCCCCCTGCTCTGATCCATGGTGTTTGAGCACCAACGCTGGTATGGGGTGATGGTAGGAGGTTCCTCCCTGTTAGCCCAAAATGAGTTAAGAAAATTGGTAATTTGGGAGAAGCAGAAAATTTCCGAATTGGGCATTTCCAATGTTTTTCTAAAGTGTTTCAGAGTGAGGGGGCCTGCTGGGGTGAGAAAGTGGTGAATACGATATAGGCCTTTGTTAGTCCACCAGCCGAAGGCTTTGATATTTAGGCTTGGGGAAAACTTTGGATTGTGGAAGATATGTGACAGGGGCTTCAGGGGGGAGATCAGAGAGTGGTATGTATGTATTGTGTTGCACCGCGCCACTGAGTGAGAAAGAGTCGGGGACATTATCGCCGGTCTTGATCTCAAACCTCTCCAGAGGAGGTGATCTATGGTATGTAAGGGGATAGCCTGCCTTTCCATGGAGAGCCAGTTGGGCTTAGGACCCCTAGATTAGACTGTTGAGATTTAAGTGAGTTGGGCATCTTGATAGGGGAGTTGAGTCCCTGGGTGTTGGGGTAGTGGGGAGACCCACCCCCGTTCTTCCCGGCAGGGATTCGGTAGAGATAGGGGAGGGTGCCATACATAGTGGGGAGTGTGCGCTACCTGGAGAGGATGGAGGGGCTGTGTCCTGTGGCTGGGTCTGCTATGGAGCCTCTGTCTCAGCTTCTGTGAGTCCCCCTCATGGTGTGGTTGCCATTTTGGCATAGCTGATCGGGCTGGCGGCGGCGGCGGTCATCTGGCGGGCGAGGATTCTTCTAGCTGGTGCTGAGGACATCCACTCGTTTCCAGGGGGTTCCCCTGCTTTGTCCCGGTGTGAAGTGCGGGCGGGCGTTCTGTGTGCTGTAGTGGCGGGTTATGGGGCCATGGTGGCGCGGAGTTCTAGAGGGACGCGTCCATCTCGGGAGCTGCCGCGCATGCACCTTTGAGTGGCTTTTTTGTCTGGCTCTGCAATTCCTCTTGCTATCTGCTGTATGAGAGGTTACAGTCGCTGGAGAACAGGGGAAAGCCTATCTACATAAGGGAGTGGGAGAGAGACCTTCAGCATGTCTTTACCGAAACACAGTTGGACCATCTCTATTGTCTCACCAACACAAGTTTGGTGGACACAAAAATGCAGGAAAATGGTTTTAAAATACTCACCCAGTGGTATAGGGTGCCCTCTAAGCTTGCTAGCATTTATCCATCTGTGTTTGACACTTGCTGGAGGGAATGTGGCCTCAGGGGCTCATTCCTCCACATTTGGTGGGAATGCCCTAAGATACAACCCTATTGGCTAGACATATAATGTCAAATTAGGGCTATTCTGGACATTTAGATTCCTGACTCCCCACTGCAGTTACTGCTGCACATCTCTGCGATTCCTCTCAGCCATTACAGCAAATCAGTATTGCCTCGCCTACTCAATGCGGCTAGACGGTTAATTCCGATACTGGAAGAGACCACAAATTCCTACTTGGGCTAATTGGATCCTTTTAGTGAATAATATAATGGATGCTGAGGAGTGGATGGCGATGTGTAAAGATCGTTATAACAAGCTCTATAGTATATGGGCCACTTGGATACATTACACTGGCAAGGCCTCACCAGGCTCTCAGGGGGCTCCATCTATTGCAAACCCCCCACTGATGGGATTGGGAATATGGTAGCTCCTAACCCTTAGCCGAACTCGATCGGCCGTTGTACTCACGTACATGTTATCGGACTGGTTGTATCATGGAGTGTTGTCTAGTTATGTTTTGTTTTATTTAGTTTCTTTTTGTCCTCCCTCTCCTTTCCCCCCCTAGTTTCAAATTCACGTTATAGGGTTTAAGTCACCTCTAGCTTCAAGAATTGATAGGTTACCTGAGGCAATACATTTATGCTTATGTTCATCAGTTAAAGTACAGTTATGATGCTCTACTATGGTCATTATATTGTCAACCACGACTGACACCAACGTTGATCTGTTTGTATGCTTTTGTTCTTTTATTTGGAATTTTGTTTTATGACTTTTGTATGTTAAATGATGAAAACTTTAAATAAAGATTACATAAAAAAGTTATATTTGCAGGTAACTAGGTGTTCCCAATGAAATAACCAAAATAGTGAAATATAATACAAGGGGGTTGCAGTAAAATATCCATAACTTATTCTCTTATATTTGGAGAGAGAGGGTACTGAATGGTAACCAAAAAATTCTGACTTTATGGGCATGGAAACAATGGAGAAGTAACAAAACTAATAATATTCAAACTATTTATTGAAAAAAGTTCATCATATACAAACAGTGTTCAAAAAGGGTGAAAACATAGACAAATGATACAATTTGTACATTGAGCCCTTGTGAGTCTATGCGTTTCGCCCGCAAGGCTTCTTCAGGACTAGGGTTGAGCTTCGTGTTCGAGTCGAACCCATGTTCCACTCAAACATCGTCTGTTTGATCGTTCGCCGCATTTCTAACGATATGGGCTGTTCACGCCAAATTCGAGTGGCGTGTCGCGGCCCATAATACACTGCGGCATCGCAGTGCATTGCTGGCTGATGATTGGCCAAGCATGCACTATGACCCGCATGCTTGGCCAATCACAGCGCCGTCTGTACAGAGAGCTGTAGTTGGCCAAAGCCAGGGTGGCTTTGGCCAATTATGGCTCAGGGGGTTTAGTACACGCCCCACACTATATAAGGCCGCCTGCACGTCGGCCCTGTGTAGTGTGTTCCGGCGTTGAGAGACTACTGACAGGCAGGCAGGTGTTGTTACAGTATTTGAAGAAAATTGCTGGTGTTCTTCTGATATTATTAGTCCTATTAGCTACAGTATTTACAGTCAGTGTAGTGCGTCCTCTGCACAGTGTGCACCTAAAGCTACCTGTAGATTGGTGGTGTTTTTCTGATCCTATCACTACCGCAGGCAGCTACATTATTTACACATTAGTGTAGTGCAACCTCTGCACAGTGTTCAGCTAAAGCTCTGTGCACCCCAATTGCACAGGGTCTCTTTCTTAATCTAATACAGAAAGTTCAAACACGGATCTGATAGCCAGAGTCCCACCAATAAATAATCAAGATGTATTCTGTGAGGGTAGTAATACTTTCACCAAGCGATACACCACGTGCTGGGGTCCCCAATGAAAACTCACTCACCAGAAATCAGATCAATAAAAGCCTTGATTAATAGTAGTAAATCTGCATCAATATCCAAAGCGACCACCAGATGTCAGTATTATTCTCAGTAGTTCCAATAGGATATGTAGAAGAAACAAAAATGCTCACATAGCATGATACTGCTAAACATCTTTATTTAAACCATCCAAACATCACCTTAAAACCATGCGTACCAAAATTTAATAAACATTGAGCAAAGATAACAAAGTGCACTGTGCCTGATTGCGTCCTCCAGTCGTGAAAACCTGTTAGGAGCGCTCCCTGTGTGTAGCCACAGTCACACACTTCCTGGTTCCTCGGTTGGTGGAGCGCATGTGTCACTTCCTGTGTGACACGTCCCTAACGTTTTGTCACTTCCTGGACTTCTTCTGAGGGCATGACACACCAGAAAGGAGGCCGGTATTTATATAAGTGGCAGGCGGAACCAAAAGATTTTCCTTAGGAATGCCTTGGATTTCTGCCTTAGTCATAACTATTTTTGTTATGATGGTACATTCTACTCACAACAAAGAGGTGTTGCGATGGGCACGAAATTTGTGCCCAGCATAGCCAATTTGTTCATGGCGGAGTGGGAGGATAAGACCATTTTTAGAGAACAAAGGCCGTAACTTATATTTTACAAACGCTTCATTGATGACCTGTTTTTTATCTGGAATGGTACATCTGAGTCGTTAGGAGCATTTATACAGGCCCTGAATAGTAATAACAATAATATTAAGCTTACTTCAGAATGGCATAAAGAAGAAATAAACTTTTTGGACGTCACCATTTATATGGTGAATGACAAATTAGAAACAAGAGTTTATTTTAAAAAAACAGACAGGAACAGTTATTTGCCCATTTCAAGTGGTCATCATCCATTATGGCTCCGGAATATCCCAAAAGGACAGATTATGAGAGTAAGAAGAAACTGCTCTGAAGATACACAATTCTGGATTCAATCTAAAGTCCTTACAGAGAGATTTGAAGCCAAGGGATATGACCCGAAGAAACTGAAGAAGGTGGTGGAGGAAGTGGCTGAAATACCTAGAATTACATGCTTACAAGAATCACGGCCAGTTGGTTCTGAGGTAATACCAACAGAAAAAAATCGTAATAAAGAGTGGGGTTTTACTTCCCAATTTCATACTCAATACAAGGAAGTGGAGGAGATCTTCAGAAGACACTGGCATATACTCTGGTTAGATAAGAAACTCACCTCAGTATTACCTTCTGAGCCCCAGTTCATTTATAGAAAAACCATGAGTTTTGGAGACAGAGTGGTGAAGAAAGTGATTGACCCTCCTAAACGTCCTCCGACATTTTGGGATCGCAACGGCTTTTTTACGTGCAGGAGATGCAAAGCCTGCAAGGTCTCCAGACCTCTTAGAGGAATTGATAGTTTCCTTTCCCCAATTAATAATCGCAGTTTCGGGATTAAACAATTAATTACATGCAACAGCACCTTTGTGGTGTATGCATTAAAATGTCCTTGTGGTTTAATCTATATAGGCCATACAAAAAGGCTATTACGGGTGAGAATAGCTGAACACATAAACAACATAAAAATAGGCTATAAGGATCATAACGTCTCACTGCATTTTAAATTAAAACATAATAGTGGCCCAACGGGATTGGAATTTTGGGGGGTTGAACATCTCCAGTCCCATTGGAGGGGCATAAATCGCATCCGAGAGTTATCCAAATGTGAAACCCATTGGATCTATTCTGTGGATGTGATTGCCCCCAAGGGTCTTAACATAGAGCTTGACATAAATTGTTTCATCGGTGACACATAGACATACCCTGGGGTATGGTTCCAGTTTCTTTTTATCACAGTGTAATGTTTCTTTTTATCACAGTGTAATGTTTTATTATAATGAAATTTTAACTCCAAAATGATCATTTTTTTATATATAGATGTTTTATGTTTACATGTGGATTGTCATATGTTCATATATATACATATATAAATTTTAGATATACAATTTTAATATATATTTATTTTAATATTCCAACATATGTTTATCAGGTGCAATTTAGCGTATGCGATTATTCAATACGTGCTAGGAAATCGCTATGCAGTTTTTATCTTTATTTATAGGATAAGCAATGTATGATGTAAAATTGCAAGACAATACATTTATTTTTCCAACATATTTTTATCAGGTGCAATTTAGCGTATGCGATTATTCAATACGTGCTAGGAAATCGCTATGCAGTTTTTATCTTTATTCATAGGATAAGCAATGTATGATGTAAAATTGCTAGACAATTCTTGTTTACTGAAAACTTTTATATTTTGAGAGTGAATATTTTAATCAGTTTTAATGAATACCGAAAGTGTGCTTGCTCAGTGATAGCGCTGCGGATCAATGTCCGCGCCGCATAGACTGAATGATTGCAGGTATTCAAGGTACTTGTTTTCTATGCATTAGGTCATCTTCCACTAGAACCGGTATTGTCATGCTTAATACGACCTGTGGGAGCAGAATGTCCGGATTATGTTATTTCACGCATTGCTGACAGTATTTAGCATTAGGGGCGGGGATGTGTGAGTCATCTGGGCGTTTGCTTCTGCTGATTGGTTGTCCGCCTGCCACTTATATAAATACCGGCCTCCTTTCTGGTGTGTCACGCCCTCAGAAGAAGTCCAGGAAGTGACGAAACATTAGGGACGTGTTGCACAGGAAGTGACGCATGCGCTCCACCAACCGAGGAACCAGGAAGCGTGTGACTGTGGCTACACACAGGGAGCTCTCCTAACAGGTTTTCACAACTGGAGGACGCAATCAGGCACAGTGCACTTTGTTATCTTTGCTCAATGTTTATTAAATTTTGGTATGCATGGTTTTAAGGGGATGTTTGGATGGTTTAAATAAAGATGTTTAGCAGTATCACGCTATGTGAGCATTTTTGTTTCTTCTACATATCCTATTGGAACTACTGGGAATAATACTGACATCTGGTGGTCGCTTTGGATATTGATGCAGATTTACTACTATTAATCAAGGCTTTTATTGATCTGATTTTTGGTGAGTGAGTTTTCATTGGGGACCCCAGCACGTGGTGTATCGCTTGGTGAAAGGATTACTACCCTCACAGAATACATCTTGATTATTTATTGGTGGGACTCTGGCTATCAGATCAGTGTTTGAACTTTCTGAATTAGATTAAGAAAGAGACCCTGTTCAATTGGGGTGCACAGCGCTGCTGCAATACTGAAGAGACACTTTATATATTTATATATTTATAATTGTGTATTTATATATTTATCTAATCACATTGCTGGGGGAGCACATTGCAATGGCTTCTATCCTTAAGGCTTCTATCTCTAAGTGATTCTTTCTACAAGTGATATGCACTTCAATCTCTGCACTTCAGCGATTGCACGAAGCAAACAAATACAGCAATCTGCACTGGAAAGCACCTAACAGACTGCAGGTGACCCTGTCTCTCTAATAAGCTCCCCTTCCACTCTGTAACATGCACTCCCTACCACTGCTTCTGACACTCCTGTCCTCTCTCCTCAAACTTTCTTACCTTCACCCCCCCTCTCCACCCGCCTGCTTATACATATCACCCTGCCTTCTGTCTTCTCCCTACTACTGCTCCTACCAACTCTTGCTCATTCTACATCCATATACTCATAAAACCTCCAGTACTCTGAGACATGCCCCTTCACATAAATCACATTCCCACATTACCTCCCTCACCCTCCTGCTTCTCCTAATCTTTGGTGACATATCTCCAAACCCTGGGCCACCATCATCTGTCTTTGCCCAACGCTCCCATCCACCTACACCCTCTGGCAGGAGCCGCAACCCACAGAACTTGGTCTCTATTCCTCTTTCCAAAACCAGCCCCCCCTTTTCCTGTGCCCTGTGGAATGCACATTCTGTCTGCAACAAACTCACCGCCCTTCACGACCTCTTTATCACAAATTCCTTTAACCTACTTGCCATTACTTAAACCTGGCTTCATGAATCAGATACTATTTCTCCTGCTTCCCTCTCCCATGGGGGCCTTCTCTGGACTCACTCCCCCAGACCAAGTGGACGGAAGGGAGGTGGAGTGAGAATCCTTCTAGCCCCATGCAGCACCTATCAGGTACTTCACCCACCTCCCTCTCTGACACTCTCCTCTTTTGAGGCACATTGCATTCGTCTATTCTCTCCCATTTCTCTAAGAATTGCTGTCATCTACCGGCCCCCTGTACCAGTATCAGCCTTCCTTGATGACTTCTCTGCCTGGCTACCCTGCTTTCTCTCTTCTGAAATCCCCACAATTATTCTTGGGGACTTCAACATCCCTGTTAACACTAACACTACTATTACTTCTAAACTTCTCAGTCTAACCTCATCGCTTGACCTGAAGCAATGGATACAGGCTCCTACCCACTCCAACGGCAACACCCTTGACCTTGTCTTCTCCTATCTGTGCACTCCGTGCAACCTTTCCAACAATCCACTCCCACTCTCTGGTCACCACCTTATTAGTTTTGCTCTCTCCCTCCTCTTCTCCCTCCTCCCTACTACTGCTCCTACCAACTCTTGCTCATTCTACATCCATATACTCATAAAACCTCCAGTACTCTGAGACATGCCCCTTCACATAAATCACATTCCCACATTACCTCCCTCACCCTCCTGCTTCTCCTAATCTTTGGTGACATATCTCCAAACCCTGGGCCACCATCATCTGTCTTTGCCCAACGCTCCCATCCACCTACACCCTCTGGCAGGAGCCGCAACCCACAGAACTTGGTCTCTATTCCTCTTTCCAAAACCAGCCCCCCCTTTTCCTGTGCCCTGTGGAATGCACATTCTGTCTGCAACAAACTCACCGCCCTTCACGACCTCTTTATCACAAATTCCTTTAACCTACTTGCCATTACTTAAACCTGGCTTCATGAATCAGATACTATTTCTCCTGCTTCCCTCTCCCATGGGGGCCTTCTCTGGACTCACTCCCCCAGACCAAGTGGACGGAAGGGAGGTGGAGTGAGAATCCTTCTAGCCCCATGCAGCACCTATCAGGTACTTCACCCACCTCCCTCTCTGACACTCTCCTCTTTTGAGGCACATTGCATTCGTCTATTCTCTCCCATTTCTCTAAGAATTGCTGTCATCTACCGGCCCCCTGGACCAGTATCAGCCTTCCTTGATGACTTCTCTGCCTGGCTACCCTGCTTTCTCTCTTCTGAAATCCCCACAATTATTCTTGGGGACTTCAACATCCCTGTTAACACTAACACTACTATTACTTCTAAACTTCTCAGTCTAACCTCATCGCTTGACCTGAAGCAATGGATACAGGCTCCTACCCACTCCAACGGCAACACCCTTGACCTTGTCTTCTCCTATCTGTGCACTCCGTGCAACCTTTCCAACAATCCACTCCCACTCTCTGGTCACCACCTTATTAGTTTTGCTCTCTCCCTCCTCTTCTCCCTCCTCCCTACTACTGCTCCTACCAACTCTTGCTCATTCTACATCCATATACTCATAAAACCTCCAGTACTCTGAGACATGCCCCTTCACATAAATCACATTCCCACATTACCTCCCTCACCCTCCTGCTTCTCCTAATCTTTGGTGACATATCTCCAAACCCTGGGCCACCATCATCTGTCTTTGCCCAACGCTCCCATCCACCTACACCCTCTGGCAGGAGCCGCAACCCACAGAACTTGGTCTCTATTCCTCTTTCCAAAACCAGCCCCCCCTTTTCCTGTGCCCTGTGGAATGCACATTCTGTCTGCAACAAACTCACCGCCCTTCACGACCTCTTTATCACAAATTCCTTTAACCTACTTGCCATTACTTAAACCTGGCTTCATGAATCAGATACTATTTCTCCTGCTTCCCTCTCCCATGGGGGCCTTCTCTGGACTCACTCCCCCAGACCAAGTGGACGGAAGGGAGGTGGAGTGAGAATCCTTCTAGCCCCATGCAGCACCTATCAGGTACTTCACCCACCTCCCTCTCTGACACTCTCCTCTTTTGAGGCACATTGCATTCGTCTATTCTCTCCCATTTCTCTAAGAATTGCTGTCATCTACCGGCCCCCTGGACCAGTATCAGCCTTCCTTGATGACTTCTCTGCCTGGCTACCCTGCTTTCTCTCTTCTGAAATCCCCACAATTATTCTTGGGGACTTCAACATCCCTGTTAACACTAACACTACTATTACTTCTAAACTTCTCAGTCTAACCTTATCGCTTGACCTGAAGCAATGGATACAGGCTCCTACCCACTCCAATGGCAACACCCTTGACCTTGTCTTCTCCTATCTGTGCACTCCGTGCAACCTTTCCAACAATCCACTCCCACTCTCTGGTCACCACCTTATTAGTTTTGCTCTCTCCCTCCTCTTCTCCCTCCAACCGCCTAACAGTTACACGTAGAAACCTTCGCCACCTCAACCCTTCTCTTCTCTACTCTGCTACTGATCACCTCTATGACAAAATCTCACCTCTGTCCTGCCCCAACCTAGCTACTTTCATCTACAACAGCTCACTGTCTTCCTCCCTAGACAAGCTTGCCCCCCTCACTACACGCAGAATTAGGCCCCGACTGCTACAACCCTGGCAAACAGATGACACCAGAAGTCTCAGAAAACGTAGCCGCGCTCTTGAGCGCCTGTGGCATAAGACTAAGACCCAGGAAGACTTCACACAATATAAATCTGCCCTCCTCAAATTCTACTCCTGCCTTCACACTGCCAAACAGACCTACTTTATCACACTCATTAACACCTTCTCATTCAGTCCACGTCAACTCTTCTCTACCTTCAACACTCTACTCTGTCCTCCACTGCCTCCACCCACCAACTCACTCACTGCCCAGGAGATTGCCAATCACTTCAAAACTAAGATTGATACAATTCATGAGGAGATCACCAATGCGCAAAAACCTCCCCCATGCAACACCCCATGTCCACAGACACAATCATTACTTCCCTCATTCAACCCTGCTACTATTACTGAGGTTGCTAAACTTTTATCTAGCACTCATCTAACCACCTGCCCCCTGGATCCTGTTCCCTCGCAAATGCTACGCTCACCCTCTGACTCGATTCTACACTCTCTAACTCACATTTTCAACCTCTCCCTCTCTTGTGGCATCTTCCCAAACTCTCTAAAACATGCGCTAGTCACCCCCATACTAAAAAAGCCATCACTGGACCCCACCAATGTCAACAACTTACGTCCCATCTCCTTACTCTCCTTCTCCTCCAAACTTCTTGAAAGACTGGTCTACAACCGACTAAGCGACCATCTGACCATGAATAAACTTCTTGATCCCCTTCAGTCCGTTTTTCGCCCTCAACACTCCATGGAAACTGGTGAGTGTCAGTGTGACCAGCCACATTCACAGTTAAGCTTATAATAAAAACGCTGGAGGGCTTCATTTTAAGAGTGCTCATGTTTTCCTGTGCTGTATACTCAACGAGCTGAATATAGGAAGACTCTGGCTGACAAGGAGAAGGATTTATTGATTATATGTTTAAAGGACAAACCGGTTGCCTAATTCTTCTGCCTGAAATGACTACATCCACATCCACTTTTTAGAAGTGAAGATTCTCAATGACCAACCCGACCATGTAGAGACCAGAGGAGCCACCATAAGACAATAAGTGAGTGCATTACAGGGAATGAGATTCAGCTGTTTGTGGGGACTGAACCAAAGCACAAAATGAATGAGGGATCTGAGCGTTAATACCCAATCCTGTGGAACTCCTGAGTGGGGAACTCCTGAGCGGTGACCTTGAGATACTTCTCAACAGAGACCCAGTGGCTGGGGGATACAGCCACTTGCTTGCACGATCTTTGTGACAGGTGATCTAACTATCTAACTATTGCATTGACCATAATGCAAGTATGGGGTATTTCCTTTAGGCCATGTACTTCTTCTTTGACCATTATCATTATTGAATGTTATATCTTATTGATACCTATTATTTTGTAGATATCCTGCATATACACCAACTCCTGAAGAAGCGAGCAGAGCTCGCGAAACGCGTCGAGTACTAAGTTGTATATGTATACTATGTATTTTTATACTGTAATCAATATGTCAATGGTCTAATCATGCCCTATGATGTTTTTATGCTCATTATAAATTATGTTTTTGGAACTTCAATAAATCTTTATACTACTCATCATGACCTATATGACCAACTCATTTAAAGTCCCATGGGCGAATTTTCTCTTGTTTTGAATGTTTAATAGGGATGGAGTTGTGTTATATTAAGAGGCAGCATCCAGACCGTCCTCTTTTTCTAACTATCCAGTAAGGGGTGTTTTAGTCTGAGGTGGAGGAACTTCCTATACCATCACGCTCCCCAGGGAGACATTTCTGTGCATGCCTCACTTTGTTTCAAGATTGGTGCTTTCTCCCTTCACCAGAAAAGTTGATTTTCCCATAAGGACTGTTTGTTGATCATATGGACTTATTAGCAATATTTGGTCCTTGATTCTGAGTTTCCATTTTTTATCTTGTTCATTTATCCAATATTTGAACCGTGCTGTCTGTGGACTCAAGTCTACACTGTTCTAACAGCATTCACCTATCTGTTTTGTTTATAATTTTTTTTTAAATTTATTTTTAGTGTTGTTCATCACTAGGAATGTTCTTGGTTTGGTCATACTAATCTATCATGATCACGTTCACTTATTAAGCAGCGCAGCCTATTCCATATTACCTCTAAATAGGCTATCCCCACTTCAGTCCATCATGAACGCTGCTGCCAGGCTTATCCACCTCACAAACCACTCAGCGTCTGCTACACCCCTCTGCCAATCCCTCCATTGGCTGCCACTCAGTAACCAAATTAAATTCAAGATACTAACTATAACTTACAAAGCCATCCACAACCTGGCCCCCAGCTACATCTCTAACCTAGTCACAAAATACCAACCTAATCGTTCTCTTCGCTCCTCCCAAGACCTCCTGCTCTCAAACTCCCTTGTCACCTCATCCCATGCTCGACTTCAGGACTTCTCCAGAGCCTCCCCCATCCTCTGGAATGCTCTACCCCAATCCGTCCGATTTTCTCCTTCTTTATCCACTTTCAGAAGATCCCTGAAAACTCATCGCTTCAGAGAAGCCTATCTGGCCCCCACCTAACAACTGTACATTTATCTTCTCAATCAGCACATCACCCACAGTTATTACCTCTTGTATCTCTTGACCTTCCCTCTTAGATTGTAAGCTCTAAGGAGCAGGGCCCTCTGATTCCTACTGTATCAAAGTGTATTGTATTTGTACTGTCTACCCTCAAGTTGTAAAGCGCTACGTAAACTGTTGGCGCTATGTAAATACTGTATAATAATAATAATAATAATAATAATTTAATTGATTCAGTATTGCCTATATACATGTTTTACTATTTAAGCAGTTGCTACTAGTCACTAGGGATGAGCTTCGTGTTCGAGTCGAACCCATGTTCGACTCGAACATCGGCTGTTCGATCGTTCGCCGAATTGCGAACGATATGGGCCGTTCGCGCCAAATTCGTGTGGCGCGTCACGGCCCATAATTCACTGCGGCATCGCAGTGCATTGCTTGCTGATGATTGGCCAAGCATGCACTATGACCCGCATGCTTGGCCAATCACAGCGCCGCCTTAACAGAGAGCCATAATTGGCCAAAGCCAAGGAGGCTTTGGCCAATTATGGCTCAGGGGATTTAGTACACGCCCCACACTATATAAGGCCGCCTGCACGGCGGCCCTGTGCAGTGTGTTCCGGTGTGCTTAGAGAGAGAGAGAGACAGTGTCATTTCATTTGAGTTAGCTAGATTAGGCAGGACAGTCAGTGAGTTAGCTGCACTTAAAGTGTATTGTGTATATATATGCATCCCAGGTGTTGCATATATATATATATATATATACACTGTATTCAGTTTAGCTAGATCTGTTCCTGTTATCTTCTAGACTATTTACATTTAGTGCAGTGCGTCCTGCTCACAGTGTTCAGCTAGATCCGTTCCTGTTATATTCCTACTGAAAGGCAGGCTTGTCTTGTTACAGTATTTTGAAGAAAATTACTGGTGTTCTTTTGATCCTATTAGTACCACAGTCAGGCAGCTAGACTATTTACATTTAGTGCAGTGCATCCTGCTCACAGTGTTCAGCTAGATCCGTTCCTGTTATCTTCTTACTGACAGGCAGGCTTGTCTTGTTACAGTAAATACAGCTACCTGAAGAAAATTGCTGGTGTTCTTTTGATCCTATTAGTACCACAGTCAGGCAGCTAGACTATTTACAGTTAGTGCAGTGCGTCCTGCTCACAGTGTTCTGCTAAACCTACAAGTTAGTGGGGTGCGTCCTGCTCACAGTGTTCAGCTAAACCTACAAGTTAGTGGGGTGCGTCCACCTCACAGTGTTCAGCTACACCTACAAGCTAGTGGGGTGCGTCCTGCTCACAGTGTTCAGCTAGATCCGTTCCTGTTATCTTCTTACTGACAGGCAGGCTTGTCTTGTTACAGTATTTTAAAGAAAATTGCTGGTGTTCTTTTGATCCTATTAGTACCACAGTCAGGCAGCTAGACTATTTACAGTTAGTGCAGTGCGTCCTGCTCACAGTGTTCTGCTAAACCTACAAGTTAGTGGGGTGCGTCCTGCTCACAGTGTTCAGCTAAACCTACAAGTTAGTGGGGTGCGTCCACCTCACAGTGTTCAGCTAAACCTACAAGCTAGTGGGGTGCGTCCTGCTCACAGTGTTCAGCTAGATCCGTTCCTGTTATCTTCTTACTGACAGGCAGGCTTGTCTTGTTACAGTATTTTAAAGAAAATTACTGATGTTCTTTTGATCCTATTAGTACCACAGTCAGACAGCTAGACTATTTACAGTTAGTGCAGTGCGTCCTGCTCACAGTGTTCTGCTAAACCTACAAGTTAGTGGGGTGCGTCCTGCTCACAGTGTTCAGCTAAACCTACAAGTTAGTGGGGTGCGTCCACCTCACAGTGTTCAGCTAAAGCTACCTGTAGAAGGTTGGTGGTGTTCTCATACTACAGGCAGGCAGTTGATTTTGCTAGCTGCAGTATCAGTACATATATATATATATATATATATATATATATATATATATATATATCCCAGCTTAGTGCAGCTACAGGCCATTAGTATGTCTGGAAGGCCAAGAAGGAGAGGCAGACAGTCACAAGCCAATAAGAGAGGGCAAGCAGGCTCTGTGTCTAGTGCTGGTCGTGGAGACGGTGCATCCTCATCAGCACGTGGCCATGGGACACGCTTGGCCTTTTTTTCGGCAGCTGGCCATGTTGAGCCGCAACATGCGGAAGACTTGGTCGAGTGGATGACCAAGCCGTCCTCATCCTCCTCATCCTCTCTCACCCATGCCCAGGGTACTTTGTCTGGCAAAGCAGCGGCCTCTTCCCTCGGCTCAATGTCATCAGTGACTCCTTCCCTAGCCCCACCATGTCCTCCTGAGGAGTCCCTCGAACTGTTTGACCACAGTGTTGGGTACATGCTCCAGGAGGATGCCCAGCATTTGGAAGGCTCTGATGATGATACTGAGCTCGATGAAGGCAGTAACACGAGCACGGACAGAGGGGGTGCCCAAGAAGGACAGCAATCTGGCAGTCATGCTCCCCCTGCTGCAGCATACTGCCAGGTTTGCTCCAGTGATGAGGAGGGAGGGGATGATGAGGTCACTGACTCAACGTGGGTGCCTGATAGGAGAGAGGAGGAGGAGGAGGAGGCGGCACATCACCAACGAGGCAGGATGCCCTCCAGGGGACAGCCTAAGGGCAGCACATTGACTGCATCACACCCCAAAGCTCCACATGTGCAGGGCGCTGCAGTCTCTGCGCGTTATTCAAAAAGTTCTTTGGTGTGGGCCTTTTTTGAGACGAGTGCATCAGATCGCACCGCTGCTATTTGCAACATATGTCTCAAGCGTATCTCGCGTGGCCAAAACATCTCCCGCTTGGGTACCACATGCTTGACCAGACATATGTTGACCTGCCATGCAGTTCGTTGGCAAGCGTATCTAAAAGACCCACACCAAAGAACAAAGAGGACCTCTGCTTGCTCCTCATCAGCTGAGATTTCCAACCCCACTAGACCTTCAGTCCTCTCTGAGACCTGCACTGAGAGGAATGAAGGTGTAGAATTAGGTGTGTCACAGCCACGTGCTTGTGGGCAATCTGATTTTGGTACACCGACGTCAGATTGTACCAGGCACATTTCCCTGCCCCAGCTGCTGCACCGCCGAAAGAAGTTTGCTCCCAGCCATCCACATGCCCAACGGTTGAATGCTAGCTTGGCAAAATTGCTAGCACTTCAACTGCTGCCTTTTCAGTTGGTAGACTCTGCCCCCTTCCGTGAGTTTGTGGAATGTGCGGTTCCTCAGTGGCAGGTACCCAAACGCCACTTTTTCTCACGGAAGGCGATTCCGGCTCTCTACCAGCATGTGGAAGGCAATGTCCATGCCTTGCTGGACAGGGCGGTCAGCGGTAAGGTGCATATTACCGCTGACTCATGGTCCAGCAGGCATGGACAGGGACGTTACCTAAGTTTCACGGCGCATTGGGTGACTCTGCTGGCAGCTGGGAAGGATGCAGGACAAGGTGCAGTAGTGTTGGAGGTTGTTCCACCACCACGCCTCCAAAATGCTAATGACTGTGACACACCTCTCTCCTCCACCCCCTCTTCTTCTTCCTCCATGGCCTCTTCCTCGGAACCAGCGGTGCTCCATAGTCGTTCAAGGGGCTACGCAAGTACGCAGGCCAAAAGATGCCATGCGGTGCTTGAGCTGGTGTGCTTGGGGGACAGGAGCCACACTGGGGCAGAGGTTCTGTCAGCTCTGCAGGGGCAGGTTCAGAGGTGGTTGACGCCACGCCAACTTAAGGCAGGAATGGTGGTTTGCGACAATGGCACCAACCTCCTCTCTGCCCTCCGACAGGGACAAATGACCCATGTGCCCTGTTTGGCTCACGTCCTTAACTTGGTGGTGCAGCGGTTCTTGGGCAGGTACCCGGGCTTACAGGATGTCCTGAGGCAGGCCAGGAAAGTCTGTGTGCATTTCCGCCGGTCATGTAATGCCAGTGCTCGGCTGACGGACCTCCAAAAGGAGTTTAACCTGCCCAAGAACCGCCTAATCTGTGACATGCCCACCAGGTGGAACTCAACGTTGGCCATGCTGCAGCAGCTGCACATGCAGCAGAGGGCCATCAATGAGTACCTGTGCGACTATGGCACCAGGACAGGGTCAGGGGAGCTTGGTTTTTTTTCCCCACGCCAGTGGGCCATGATCAGGGATGCATGCACTGTCCTGTCACCATTTGAGGAGGCCACGAGGATGGTGAGCAGTGACAGTGCATGCATCAGTGACACTGTCCCCCTTGTCCACCTGTTGGAGCACACGCTGCGTGGAATAATGGACAGGGCACTTGAGGCAGAACAGAGGCAGGAAGAGGAGGACTTCCTTAGCTCTCAAGGCCCCCTTTATCCAGACAGTGTTCCTGCGTGCCCGCCGATCACACAGGAAGAGGACGAGGAGGAAGAGGAGGAGGAGGAAGATTGTGTCAGTATGGAGGTGGAGCCTGGCACTCAGCATCAGCAGCAGTCTTTAAGGGATCAGTCCCAAGAAACACATGGACTTGTACGTGGCTGGGAGGAGGTGGCTGCGGACCATGTCGTCCTTAGTGACCCAGAGGACTCCGGACCGAATGCCTCAGCAAACCTACGCTGCATGGCCTCCCTGATCCTGCAAAGCCTGCGTAAGGATCCTTGTATTCGTGGTATCAAGGAGAAGGACCAATACTGGCTGGCAACCCTCCTTGATCCACGTTACAAGGGTAAGGTTGCGGACCTTATCTTGCCATCGCAGAGGGAGCAGAGGATGAAACATCTTCGGGAGGCCTTGCAGAAAGGTCTGTGCAACGCGTTCCCAGAGACTGGGAGGTTACAAACTCCTGTTTCTGGACAACGTGTTGCTGAGGCTTCGGTCAGTCAAAGAAGGAGCGGTGGAGAAGGTGGCTGTCAGACCGATGCGTTCAAACAATTTTTTGGTCCGCAGCCCCAAGGTATGATCGGTTCCAGCAACCATCGCCAGCGTCTGTTTTACATGGTGCAGGAATACCTAGGGGCAAGATCAGACTTGGACACCTTTCCCACCGAAAATCCTCTGGGTTACTGGGTCTTGAGGATGGATCACTGGCCAGAGCTTGCACAGTATGCAATTGAGCTACTGGCCTGTCCTGCATCCAGCGTTCTTTCGGAACGCACATTCAGTGCTGCTGGAGGCGTGGTAACCAATCACAGGGTGCGTCTGTCCACTGACTCGGTCGATCGACTGACCTTCATAAAAATGAATGAGTCTTGGATCACCACCAGCTACCAAGCACCTGATGCTGATGTAACCGAATAATTTTTTTTGAAATCTCAGATCCCTTCAAAGACTGCCTATGCTGATGCTGAGTGACTATCCCTGAGTAATTATCCTCTTCCTCCTCAATCATCACGCTGATAGCTTGTAAGAACATTTTTGGTTCTGGGTGCCACCACCAGTGCCTAAGGCACAATTTTTCAGCCCCTGTTTAACAGGGGCGTGTAATTACGATTTTTGATGTAATACTTTGCAGCAGGGCTCGTTCCTGCATTCCAACTAGAGTGTCTGTGAGGGGTTGCAGTGTTGTGGCACCAGCACCAGTGCCTAAGGCCCAATTTTTCAGCCCTTGTTTAACAGGGGCATGTAATTACAATTTTTGATGCAATACTTTGCAGCAGGGCTCGTTCCTGCATTCCAACTAGAGTGTCTGTGAGGGGTTGCAGTGTTGTGGCACCAGCACCAGTGCCTAAGGCCTAATTTTTCAGCTCCTGTTCAACAGGGGCATGTAATTACAATTCTTGATCTAATATTTCACAGCAGAGCCCTGTGAGGGCTTACAGTGTTGTGGCCACAGCAACACCTAAGGCCCAAATTTCTACTGAGTATATAGGGCAGGACCCTACTTTCAAACAACTAACTTACAAACTACTCCTACTTGCAAACGGAAGGAGACAACAGGAAGTGAGAATAAATCTACCCCTAGGAAGGGAAATTCTCTCCTGTAAGAGTTAATATGGGAAACACATTTCTCCTTTCCACTGATGCTTTCCAATCCATTGGGACAAAAAGTGAGGTGAAATCTTCTGAAGAGGAGGAAAGACAGCAAAACAAATGTCACAGGGGTGATAACCCTTCCCTATGTTTTCCAAAAAGCTTAAAAAAGATTTTTTGGCTGGAGCTAAACACGTTAAAAATGTACCCGTTCAAAATTACAAAGAGATTCTACTTAACAACAAACCTACAGCCTGTATACTGCTGTTCAGAGTATATAGGGCCTGGTGGCCCCACACCTTTCCTTATTTTAATTTGGGTGCGGGGTTCCCCTTAATATCCATACAAGACCCAAAGGGCCTGGTAATGGACTGGGGGGTACCCATGCCGTTTGTCTCACTGATTTTCATCCATATTGCCAGGACCCGACATTACATTAAACCTGCAAGCAGTTTTAAATGAGATTTTTTCCTTTAAAAATGACATTTGGTGCAGGAACTGTTCTAAACACGGGAAACACGCGTCACTTTACAGGCATACTATAGACACCCCTCAGGTACGATATTTAAAGGAATATTTCACTTTTTTTTTTTTTACTTTAAGCATCATTAAAATCACTGCTCCCGAAAAAACGGCCGTTTTTAAAAGTTTTTTGTTGCATTGATACATGTCCCCTGGGGTAGGACCCGGGTCCCCAAACCCTTTTTAGGACAATACCATGCAAATTAGCCTTTAAAATGAGCACTTTTGATTTCGAACGTTCGAGTCCCATATACGTCAATGGGGTTCTAACATTCGTGCGAACTTTCGGTCCGTTCGCAGGTTCTGGTGCGAACCGAACCGGGGGGTGTTCGGCTCATCCCTACTAGTCACATAATCATTTATGTGCCGCACATACACCGTTAGAATATTGTACTAAGCGCAGAGCATTGTTGTTTTTTGGGACGGGCATATACAACATACATTCATTCAGCTAAAGCTACCTGTAGAAGGTTGGTGGTGTTTTCCTGATCCTATCACTACCACAGGCAGCTACATTATTTACACGTTAGTGTATTGCGAACTCTGTACAGTGTTCAACTAAAGCTACCTGTAGAAGGTTGGTGGTGTTTTCCTGATCCTATCACTACCGCAGGCAGCTACATTATTTACACATTAGTGTAGTGCGACCTCTGCACAGTGTTCAGCTAAAGCTACCTGTAGAAGGATGGTGTTGTTTTCCTGATCCTATCACTACCGCAGGCAGCTACATTATTTACACATTAGTGTAGTGCATCCTCTGCACAGTGTTCAGCTAAAGCTACAAGTTAGTGTAGTGCGACCTCTGCACAGTGTTCAGCTAAAGCTAAAAGTTAGTGTAGTGTGACCTCTGCACAGTGTTCAGCTAAAGCTACAAGTTAGTGTAGTGCGACCTCTGCACAGTGTTCAGCTAAAGCTACTTGTAGAAGGTTGGTGTTGTTTTCCTGATCCTATCACTACCGCAGGCAGCTACATTATTTACACATTAGTGTAGTGCGACCTCTGCATAGTGTTCAGCTAAAGCTACCTGTAGAAGGTTGGTGGTGTTTTCCTGATCCTATCACTACCGCAGGCAGCTACATTATTTCCACGTTAGTGTAGTGCATCCTCTGTACAGTGTTCAGCTAAAGCTACAAGTTAGTGTAGTGCGACCTCTGCACAGTGTTCAGCTAAAGCTAAAAGTTAGTGTAGTGTGACCTCTGCACAGTGTTCAGCTAAAGCTCCAAGTTAGTGTAGTGCGACCTCTGCACAGTGTTCAGCTAAAGCTACAAGTTAGTGTAGTGCGACCTCTGCACAGTGTTCAGCTAAAGCTACCTGTAGAAGGTTGGTGTTGTTTTCCTGATCCTATCACTACCGCAGGCAGCTACATTATTTACACATTAGTGTAGTGTGACCTCTGCATAGTGTTCAGCTAAAGCTACCTGTAGAAGGTTGGTGGTGTTTTCCTGATCCTATCACTACCGCAGGCAGCTACATTATTTCCACATTAGTGTAGTGCATCCTCTGTACAGTGTTCAGCTAAAGCTACAAGTTAGTGTAGTGCGACCTCTGCACAGTGTTCAGCTAAAGCTTAAAGTTAGTGTAGTGTGACCTCTGCACAGTGTTCAGCTAAAGCTCCAAGTTAGTGTAGTGCGACCTCTGCACAGTGTTCAGCTAAAGCTACAAATTAGTGTAGTGCGACCTCTGCACAGTGTTCAGCTAAAGCTACCTGTAGAAGGTTGGTGTTGTTTTCCTGATCCTATCACTACCGCAGGCAGCTACATTATTTACACATTAGTGTAATGCGACCTCTGCACAGTGTTCAGCTAAAGCTACCTGTAGAAGGTTGGTGGTGTTTTCCTGATCCTATCACTACCGCAGGCAGCTACATTATTTCCACGTTAGTGTAGTGCATCCTCTGTACATTGTTCAGCTAAAGCTACAAGTTAGTGTAGTGCGACCTCTGCACAGTGTTCAGCTAAAGCTAAAAGTTAGTGTAGTGTGACCTCTGCACAGTGTTCAGCTAAAGCTACCTGTAGAAGATTGGTGGTGTTCTCATACTAATAATACTACAGGCAGGCAGTTGATTTTGCTAGCTGCGGTATCAGTATATATATATCCCAGCTTAGTGCAGCTACATCTCACTGCAGGCCATTAGTATGTCTGGAAGGCCAACAAGGAGAGGCAGACAGTCACAAGCCAATAAAAGAGGGCAAGCAGGCTCTCTGTCTAGAGGCAACAGTGCTGTCGTGGACACGGTGCATCCTCATCGGCACGTGGCCGTGGAACACGCTTGGCCTTTTTTTCGGCAGCTGGCCATGTTGAGCCGCAACATGCGGAAGACTTGGTCGAGTGGATGACCAAGCCATCATCATCCTCCTCATCCTCTCTCACCCATGCTCAGGGTACTTTGTCTGGCAAAGCAGCTACCAACGCGGCCTCTTCCCTCGGCTCAATGGCATCAGTGACTCCTTCCCTAGCCCCACCATGTCCTCCTGAGGAGTCCCTCGAACTGTTTGACCACAGTGTTGGGTACATACTCCAGGAGGATGCCCAGCGTTTAGAAGGCTCTGATGATGATACTGAGCTAGATGAAGGCAGAAACGTGAGCACGGACAGAGGGGGTGCCCAAGAAGGACAGCAATCTGGCAGTCATGTTCCCCCTGCTGCAGCATACTGCCAGGTTTGCTCCAGTGATGAGGAGGGAGGGGATGATGATGTCACTGACTCAACGTGGGTGGCTGATAGGAGAGAGGAGGAGGAGGCACATCACCGACGAGGCAGGATGCCCTCCAGGGGCAGCACACTGACTGCATCACACCTCAGAGCTCCGCATGTGCAGGGCGCTGCTGTCTCTGCGCGTTATTCCAAAAGTTTTTTGGTGTGGGCCTTTTTTGAGACGAGTGCATCAGATGGCACCGCTGCTATTTGCAACATATGTCTCAAGCGTATCTCACGTGGCCAAAACATCTCCGGTATGGGCACCACATGCTTGACCAGACATATTTTGACCTGCCATGCAGTTCGTTGTCAAGCGTACCTAAAAGACCCACAGCAAAAAACAAAGAGGACCTCTCCTTACTCCTCATAAGCTGGGATCTCCAACCCCACTATACCTTCAGTCCTCTCTGAGACCTGCACTGAGAGGAATGAAGGTGTAGAATTAGGTGTGTCACAGCCAAGTACTTGCGGGCAATCTGCTATAGGTACACCGACGTCAGATTGTACCAGGCAAATTTCCCTGCCCCAGCTTCTGCACCGCAAAAAGAAGTTCGCTCCCAGCCATCCACATGCCCAACGGTTAAATGCTAAATGCTTAAATGCTCGGAATATAACCAAGCCTCGGGGTCAGCATGGCCAGATAGGCCATGCTGACCCCGAGGCTTGGTTATATTCCGAGCACTTCCGGGTCGGCTGGCCACACTAATAACACAGAAGTCTTTTTTGTTTTGTTTTATTGTTTTATTATTTTTATACTGGAATGTTATTAACTGGCACTAGTGGCTTAATACCACTGACCAGAACCCCATAACTTATATACACCCCATATTTATCTTTTGAACCGGAAGTGATATCAGTGGGGCACTTCCTGTGTTGTGACACTCCCAGTGGGGGTCATTTCTAGTTTAAATAGCGGTGAGGTAGGGGAGCTCCACACCCCAGATGAAGGCTCGTTAGCCGAAACATGTTGGGTGGACTCCCTACGATTACCGCGTTTGTTATATTGTTTTGAGCTTATTCTGATCTTCACAAATGTGAGTGTTCCTTTTTATTGTTTCAATAAATTCATGTTTTTAAACGATATCATGCCATGTGAGCTTTATTTCTCCCATGGCATGTAATTTTATCCGGTTGGCCTGTTGATGAGTCTGGACGGTTGAGGCTGTGACGGGATCTCTACCTTTTCTCTCCCCCCCCCCCATTGGAAGTTGAGGACATCTGAGGATCCATCCTGCCAGCCTTGGTGGCTAAACAAGCTTTCTGGGACTTGTAAGACGTATGTCTTCTCAAGTCACCTGGTTCCGGTAAGCCTCCTCCGATGCTTTGGTGGTGGTCCCGACACTCATTTAGATGTTTTATTTACCTGGTGTTCCATCTACTCACTTGGCAGAAGTTCCTCACCATTGTTTTCATTATTCAATTTTCAGAGACTTTTGGGTGGTGGGTGTCGAATTCCATTTAGATCATAATTTTTAGCATTTATGGACATTTTGTTACATAATTTTTTTCACTTTTATATCACTTTTATATTTTTCACATTGTTTTCTCACTATACTTATTTATTTGACAGTATGTGGCATTTTGTTTAATTTTTATTGTATTTAGTCATTTATATGCAATCTTGAATTCGATTAATTGTTTTTTGTGGGCCCCCCAGTAATGGTTTGGGCCTAGTTCACTCTGCTTTTTCATTTATTATATTTACACTTATAGCGCTACACTTTATACACTTCCTAATTTTATTTTCCTTTGTCTAAGAGGAGTGTCAGCTGCTTACTGTGTAACCTTTTTTTCACACTATTATTGGTGCAGCGCTGTACTTATCTCCCATTGAAATGCTAGCTTAGCAAAATTGCTAGCACTTCAACTGCTACCTTTTTAGTTGGTAGACTCTGCCCCCTTCCGTGAGTTTGTGGAATGTGTGGTTCCTCAGTGGCAGGTTCCCAAATGCCACTTTTTCTCACGGAAGGCAATTCCGGCTCACTACCGGCATGTAGAAGGCAATGTCTTGGCCTCGCTGGACATGATGGTCAGTGGTAAGGTGCCTATTACCGCTGACTCATTGTCCAGCAGGCATGGACAGGGACGTTACCTAAGTTTCACGGTGCATTGGGTGACTCTTCTGGCAGCTGGGAAGGATGCAGGACAAAGGGCAGTAGTGTTGGAGGTTGTTCCACCACCACGCCTCCAAAATGCCACTACTAGTGATTCTGACACACCTCTCTCCTCCACCCCCTCCTCTTCTTCTTCCTCCATG
Source organism: Aquarana catesbeiana (assembly GCF_042186555.1). NCBI lineage: Eukaryota > Metazoa > Chordata > Amphibia > Anura > Ranidae > Aquarana > Aquarana catesbeiana. The sequence continues at coordinate 458,317,143 of NC_133326.1, forward strand.
GCCTCTTCCTGTGCTTTGTCCTTGGAACCAGTGGTGCTCCGTAGGCGTTCAAGGGGCTAAGCAAGTACGCAGGCCAAAAGATGCCATGCAGTGCTTGAGCTGGTGTACTTGGGGGACAGGAGCCACACTGGGGCAGAGATTCTGTCAGCTCTGCAGGGGCAGGTTCAGAGGTGGTTGACGCCATGCCAACTTAAGGCAGAAATGGTGGTTTGCAACAATGGCACCAACCTCCTCTCCGCCCTCCGACAGGGACAAATGACCCATGTGCCCTGTTTGGCTCACGTCCTTAACTTGGTGGTGCAGTGTTTCTTGGGCAGGTACCCGGGCTTATAGGATGTCCTGAGGCAGGCCAGGAAAGTCTGTGTGCATTTCCGCTGGTCATATAATGCCAGTGCTCGGCTGGCAGACCTCCAAAAGGAATTTAACCTGCCCAAGAACCTCCTAATCAGTGACATGCCCACCAGGTGGAACTCAACGTTGGCCATGCTGCAGTGGCTGCGCACACAGCAGAGGGCAATCAATGAGTACCTGTGCGACTATGGCACCAGGACAGGGGAGCTTGGTTTTTGTTCCCCACGCCAGTGGGCCATGATCAAGGATGCATGTACTGTCCTGTCACCATTTGAGGCCACGAGGATGTTAGCAGTGACAGTGCATGCGTCAGTGACACTGTCCCTCTTGTCCACCTGTTGGAGCACACGCTGCGTGGAATAATGGACAGGGCACTTGAGGCAGAACAGAGGCAGGAAGAGGAGGACTTCCTTAGCTCTCAAGGCCCCCTTTATCCAGACAGTGTTCCTGCGTGCCTGCCGATCACACAGGAAGAGGAGGAGGAGGATTGTGTCAGTATGGAGGTGGAACCTGGCACTCAGCATCAGCAGCAGTCTTTAAGGGATCGTTTACAGTCCCAAGAAACACATGGACTTGTACGTGGCTGGGAGGAGGTGGCTGCGGATCATGTCATCCTTAGTGACCCAGAGGACTCCGGACCGAATGCCTCAGCAAACTTACGCTGCATGGCCTGCCTGATCCTGCAAAGCCTGCGGAAGGATCCTCATATTCGTGGTATCAAGGAGAAGGAACAATACTGGCTGGCAACCCTCCTTGATCCACGTTACAAGGGTAAGGTTGCGGACCTTATCTTGCCATCACAGAGGGAGAAGAGGATGAAACATCTTTGGGAGGCCTTGCAGAAAGGTCTGTGCAACGTGTTCCCAGAGACTGGGAGGTTACAAACTCCTGTTTCTGGACAATGTGTTGCTGAGGCTTCGGTCAGTCAAAGAAGGAGCGGTGGAGAAGGTGGCCGTCTGACCGTTGCGTTCAAACAATTTTTTAGTCCGTAGCCCCAAGATATGATCGGTTTCAGCTACCATCGCCAGCGTCTGTTTTACATGGTGCAGGAATACCTAGGGGCAAGATCTGACTTGGACACCTTTCCCACCGAAAATCCTCTGGGTTACTGGGTCTTGAGGATGGATCACTGGCCAGAGCTTGCATAGTATGCAATTGAGCTACTGGCCTTTCCTGCATCCAGCGTTCTTTCAGAACGCACATTCAATGCTGCTGGAGGCTTTGTAACCGATCACAGGGTGTGTCTGTCCACCGACTTGGTCAATCAACTGACCTTCATAAAAATGAATCAGTCTTAGATCACCATCAGCTACCAAGCACCTGATGCTGATGTAACCGAATATTTTTTTTTTTAAATGTCAGATCCCTTCAAAGCCTGCCAATGCTGATGCTGAGTGACTATCCTGTTATGCTGAGTAATTATCTTCTTCCTCCTCAATGATCATGCTGATAGCTTGTAAGAACAATTTTGTTTCTGGCCGCTGCCACTAGTGCCTAAGGCCCAATTTTTCAGCCCCTGTTTAACAGGGGCGTGTAATTACAATTTTTGATGCAATTCTTTGCAGCTGGGCTAGTTCCTGCGCTCCAACTAGAGTATCTGTGAGGGGTTGCAGTTTTGTGGCACCAGCACCAGTGCCTAAGGCCCAATTTTTCAGCCCCTGTTTAACAGGGGCTTGTAATTACAATTTTTGATGCAATTCTTTGCAGCAGGGCTAGTTCCTGCGCTCCAACTAGAGTATCTGTGAGGGGTTGCAGTGTTGTGGCACCAGCACCAGTGCCTAAGGCCCAATTTTTCAGCCCCTGTTCAACAGGGACATGTAATTAGAATTTTTGATGTAATATTTCACAGTAGGGCCTGTTTCTGCGCCCACCAAGAGTAACTGTGAGGACTTACAGTGCTGTGGCACCAGCACCACCACCAAGGGCCCAATTTTTCTGCCCCTGTTCAACAGGGGCATGTAATTACAATTCTTGATCTAATATTTCACAGCAGGGCCCTGTGAGGCCTTACAGTGTTGTGGCCACAACAACATCTAAGGCCCAAATTTCTGCTGAAGATATAGGGCAGGCCCCTACATCCAAATTACAAATGACTCCTACTTGCAAACGGAAGGACACAACAGGAAGTGAGATGAAATCTACCCCTAGGAAGGGAAATTCTCTCCTGTAAGAGTTAATATGGGAAAAACTTTTCTCCTTTACACTGATGCTTTATCACCAATCCTTGTTTCACTAAAAACTCCAAATTTTCAAAAAACATTTGTCATTGGGACAAAAAGTGAGGTGAAATCTTCTGAAGAGGAGCACAGACAGCAAAACAAATGTCACAGGGGTGATAACCCTTCCCTGTGTTTTCCAAAAAGCTTAAAATAGATTTTTTGGCTGGAGCTAAACACGTTAAAAATGTACCAGTTCAAAATTACAAACAGATTCTACTTAACAACAAACCTACAGTCCCTGTCTTGTTTGCACCGCCTGTATACTGCTGTTCAGAGTAGATAGGGCCTGGGGGCCCCACACCTTTCTTTTTTTAATTTGGGTGTGGGGTTCCCCTTAATATCCATACAAGACCCAAAGGGCCTGGTAATGGACTGGGGGGTACCCATGCCGTTTGTCTCACTGATTTTCATCCATATTGCCAGGACCCGACATTACATTAAAGCCGCAAGCAGTTTAAAATGACTTTTATTCCTTTAAAAATGTCATTTTGTGCAGGGACTGTTCTAAGCACGGGAAACACGTGCCACTTTGCAGGCATACCAGTGCTGGGACAAGGCCATTTGGTGCCCAGGGCAAAGATGGCAAACTGCGCCCCCCCCCCCCCCCCATTTTTAAGAAAGAATCAATGTCATTTCAAAACAAGGATATACTTAAAACAATACAAATTCAATTAGGTTTATTGTGATAGAAACAGAGTTCACTCACACCTTTTAATTATATGTACAGTCAGGTCCATAAATATTGGGACATTGACACAATTCTAATCTTTTTGGCTCTATACACCACCACAATGGATTCCACCACTGGTCCACAGTGGGAGGATTCCCCCTTCCACCTGGAATGTGTAGATGGGGGAATTGGAACATTCTTTTATTTTTTCATTCAACCTAATAGTTGAATGAAAAAAGTGATCAATGTATGGGCTGCCCAAGAGCGAAGACTAAGATAGTTTAACCTCTTGACATCCACGCTATAGCTGAATGATAGCCACAGCGCGGACCTGAATTTCCGGAGTGCACGTGCCCTATGCGCGCTGTGATCACCGAGTCACTGAGTCCCAGCCCCTTACAATGTGATCAGCTGTCAGCCAATGACAGCTGATCACATGATCAAAACAAAAGCTCTATGATCGTTTATTTTTTCTCCTCACGCTGACAGCGCGAGGAGAAAAAAAAGCTGATCACCGGCTCATCTGCAAGGGACATCGGTCCCGAAGAGGAAGAGGCAATTATGCCTCATCTGTGCCACCTGCCATTGCCACTTACCTATGCCCATGAGTGCCACATTTTAATGCCCACAAGTGCCACCTATCAATGCCACCTATCAGTGTAACTGATCAGTGCCGCCTCATCAGCGTACATCAATGAAGGAGAAAAATTACCTGTTTTAAAATTTTATAACAAAATATAATAACATTTTTTTTTTTTTTCATTTGGTCTTTTTACATTTTTTTTAACAATAAATAAAAACCAGAGGTGATCAAATACCACCAAAAGAAAGCTCTATTTGTGGTGAAAAAAATGATAAAAATTTCATTTGGGTACAGTGTAGTATGACCGCGTAATTGTCATTCAAAGTGCGTCAGTGCTGAAAGCTGAGAATTGGTCTGGATAGGAGGGGGGTTTAAGTGCCCGGTAAGCAAGTGGTTAAATCTCAGCTGTTTCAGTGAGAACTGGCTGAGATTGGAACCATTAATGGGCAGGCTGAATGTTCCAAGTTGATCGATCAAATTGGGTACAACCAGCCTGCCGGATTCTCTTATGATTATCACTAGCGGTTGCTATATCTGCTAGTGATAATCACGTTTGTGGGGACAATACAGTTGCTCAGCAGAAGGGAATCCCCTGTCAGCACTGACTGTGCTGACAGGGGAATTGTGTTAATTTCTTTCATGCAATCTGTGGTTACTGGAAAGAAATTTGTACCATCTATTGTACCATCTATTGTCTAACTGAAAGTGAAAGTGAAAGTTAGTGAATATCTTGAAAGAACATGAGGGGGGGAGGGTGAGGGGGAGACAGATGGAGATAAGGACAGTTCAGTGATTACATTGTACTGTGGTGTACACAGTTGCTCACTCACCCAGGTCCAGGCTGGATGCTCAGGCATCTTTGGAATCTGGAGCCTGCAGCTGCTGTTTTCATATCTCCCACACATCCCTTCTCTTCAGATATATCTGCACGTCGGGGATAGTGTGGGCGGGGCGGGAAGTCACTGAAGGAGCAGAGGTGGGAGGAGCTGTATTCCTCCGTGATCTCCTGTCAGTGTGGGGGGGAGGTAATGTGTTCGCTGGGCTGTGTAAGTGTCACAGTCAGACACACTTACACAGCTGCAGCCACCAGTCTCACAATGTTACAGACTGAGTCTCCTATCCTACGGGACGGGAGAAATCAGACTGTTTTCTCACAATTACCAAGATAATGGGAGGCTTGTCCGCCCCTCCCCCTGCTGGTTCAATCCCTCTGAAGTCGCTCTCCTCCCTGACAATGAGGGGGAGGGAGCAGATCGGTCGGAGCGGCTCTCACATTATGCTCAGAGTCAGCGAGCAGAGGGAGGGGGAGAAATCCGCCCCCTCTCACACTCCGCCCAGGGCACCCGCCCCTCTCGCCCACCCCTTGTACCGGCCCTGAGGCATACTATAGACACCCCCCAGGTACGATATTTAAAGAAATATTTAACTTTTTTTTTTTTTTACTTTAAGTATCATTAAAATCACTGCTCCTGAAAAAACTGCCGTTTTTAAAACTTTTTTTTGCATTGATACATGTCCCCTGGGGCAGGACCCGGGTCCCCAAACCCTTTTTAGGACAATACCATGCAAATTAGCCTTTAAAATGAACACTTTTGATTTCGAACTTTCGAGTCCCATAGATGTCAATGGGGTTCTAACGTTCGTGCGAATTTTCGGTCAGGTTCTGGTGAGAACCGAACTGAGGGGTGTTCGGCTCATCCCTATTCAGGACACAAACAAGGTTCAAAATTGTAACAAAGGAGGGACAAAAGCAAATCTCACTATCTGAAAATGAGATATATTGCAATTAAAATCACAAATAGAACGTATTACATATACATATTATATCATTAAAAAACATATGCTATACTGGCCAAGAGAGAAAAAGGACAAAAAGACACCATCAAAACAAGATACCTTCAAGAAAGTGAGTCTCATGTACAAATTCATAGCATCCAGAAAGTTTCCAAGGATATGGAATGTGTTATAGCAAACTGTAATGCCCCGTACACACGGTCGGACATTGATCGGACATTCCGACAACAAAATCCTAGGATTTTTTCCGAAGGATGTTGGCTCAAACTTGTCTTGCATACACACAGTCACACAAAGTTGTCGGAAAATCCGATCATTCTGAACGCAGTGATGTAAAACACGTACGTCGGGACTATAAACGGGGCAGTAGCCAATAGCTGTCATCTCTTTATTTATTCTGAGCATGAGTGGCACTTTGTGCTTCGGATTTGTGTACACACGATCAGAAATTCCGACAACGGAATTTGTTGTCGGAAAATTTAATAGCCTGCTCTCAAACTTTGTGTGTCGGAAAATCCGATAGAAAATGTGTGATGGAGCCTACACACGGTCAGAATTTCCAACAACGAGGTCCTATCACACATTTTCCGTCGGAAAATCCGACCGTGTGTACGGGGCATTAGAGTTAAAAGGTGTACCATTGGTTTTAAGTGGCAATATATGCAGCAATAAAAAATGAGTGTAGCATAGAAAATAAAATACCTACTATTTTATTTTATATATATTGCTCTAGCAGGGGCAGGTGTGCGTCAAATATCCAAAGGTGAGAGTAACCAGGCAAGAGAATAGGCATAGAGATGCCCATAAAGGAAAGGCCTTGGTAATGTTCAACACTATTAGTGGCATGTAGCAAAACTCAGACTAGCGTATACTGCCTGTAGTACAAGGGGTATAGGGGAAGAATACCATGAATAACTTTTACAAAGTGAATAGTGTTTAAAATCAAAGCTCTAAAAGTATGTGGAAGATTACTTACTTGGCCAACAGAATGGATAAATGTGCCCCTGGGATATAGCCGGGTGCTGTACACGACGTCCAAGTGCAAGCGCGGACTATTTATACTGCCCGATCGTATCACAGTAGTCCGACGGGACATCGTCATATGACGCTTGTCTCGTCCAGTTGTAAATAGTAAGGTGAATTATGGGAGTCGTAGGCAGAGCAGACCTCTGCTCACTTTGCGCATGTGCCGAAAAGATAGTACAGAGAAGTTGAAGTTGAATGGGGCGTGTACTTGGCGTGATGTAAACAGCGTCATAAGATGCATCCAGCCATAATGGTAAGATGTGAGAGTTGTAAGTAGCGCAGACCGTCCGGTCTGCGCATGTGCCAGGAATATAAGACATACCAGGGAAACTGGATTGTAGGGATTGTTTTTTATTGCTGCATATATTGCCATTTAAAACAGTGTAACTGATGCTTGCACTTTCACTGCTCACCATCTTTGTGGCCTCCTCAAATGGTGACAGGACAGTGCATTACATGATCATGGCCCACTGGCGTGGGGAAACAAAAACAAGCTCCCTGACCCTGTCCTGGTGCCATAGTCGCATAGGTACTCATTGATGGCCCTCTGCTGTGTGTGCAGCCGCTGCAGCATGGCCAACGTTGAGTTCCACCTGTTGGGCATGTCACAATTTAGGCGGTTCTTGGTTAGGTTAAATTCCTTTTGGAGGTCAGCCAGCCGAGCACTGGCATTATATGACCAGCGGAAATGCACACAGTCTTTCCTGGCCTGCCTCAGGACATCCTGTAAGCCCAGTTACCTGCCCAAGAACTGCTGCACCACCAAGTTAAGGACGTGAGCCAAACAGGGCACATGGGTCAGTTGTCCCGGTCGGAGGGCGGAGAGGAGGTTGGTAGCATTGTCGCAAACCACCATTCCTGCCTTAAGCTGGCGTGGTGTCAACCACCTCTGAACCTGCCCCTGCAGAGCTGACAGAATCTCTGCCCCAGTGTGGCTCCTGTCCCCCAAGCACACCAGCTCAAGCACCGCATGGCATCTTTTTGACTGAGTGCTTGCATAGCCCCTTAAACACTTACGGAGCACCGCTGGTTCTGAGGACAAATCAGCACAGGAAGAGGCCATGAAGAAAGAAGAAGAGGAGGGGGTGGAGGAGAGAGGTGTGTCAGAATCACCACTAGTAGAATTTTGGAGGCGTGGTGCTGGAACAACCTCCAACACTACTGCACCCTGTCCTGCATCCTTCCCAGCTGCCAGAAGAGCTACCCAGTGCGCGGTGAAAGATTGGTAACGTCCCTGTCCATGCCTGCTGGACCATGAGTCAGCGGTAATATGCACCTTACCACTGACCGCCCTGTCCAGCGAGGCCAAGACATTGCCTTCCACATGCCGGTAGAAAGCCGGAATTGCCTTCCGTGAGAAAAAGTGGCATTTGGGAACCTGCCACCGAGGAACCGCACATTCCACAAACTCACGGAAGGGGGCAGAGTCTACCAACTGAAAAGGCAGCAGATGAAGTGCTAGCAATTTAGCCAAGCTAGCATTCAACCGCTGGGCATGTGGATGGCTGGGAGCAAACTTCTTTTGGTGGTGCAGCAGCTGGGGCAGGGAAATTTGCCTGGTACAATCTGACATCGGTGTACCAATAGCAGATTGCCCGCAAGTACTTGGCTGTGACACACCTAATTCTACACCTTCATTCCTCTCAGTGCAGGTTTCAGAGAGGACTGAAGGTATAGTGGGGTTGGAGATCCCAGCTGGTGAGGAGCAAGGAGAGGTCCGCTTTGTTCTTTGGTGTGGGTCTTTTAGGTACGCTTGCCAATGAACTGCATGGCAGGTCAACATATGTCTGGTCAAGCATGTGGTGCCCAAGCGGGTGATGTTTTGGCTACGCGATATACGCTTGAGACATATGTTGCAAATAGCAGTGGTGCGATCTGATGCACTCGTCCCAAAAAAGGCCCACACCAAAGAACTTTTGTAATAACGCACAAAGACAGCAGCGCCCTACACATGCAGAGCTCTGCGGTGCGATGCAGTCAGTGTGCTGCCCTTAAGCTGGCCCCTGGAAGGCATCCTGCCTGGTTGGAGATGTGCCTCCTCCTCCTCCTCTCTCCTATCAGGCACCCACGTGGATTCAGTGACTTCCTCATCATCCCCTCCCTCCTCATCACTGGAGCAAACCTGGCAGTGTCCTGCAGCTGGGGGAACATGACTGCCAGATTGCTGTCCTTCTTGGGCACCCCCTCTCTCTGGGCTCACATTACTGCCTTCCTCTAGCTGGGTACCATCATCGGAGCCTTCAAAATGCTGGGCATCCTCCTGAAGCATGTACCCAACACTGTGACCAAACAGTTCAGGGGACTCCTCAGGAGGACATGGTGGGACTATGGAAGGAGTGACTGATGCCATTGAGCCAAGGGAAGAGGCAGCCTTGGCAGCTGCTTTGCCAGACAAAGTACCCTGAGCCTGGGTGAGAGAGGTTGAGGAGGTTGAGGACGGCTTGGTCATCCACTCTACCAAGTCTTCAGCATATTGTGGCTCAACACAACTAGCTGCCGAAAAAAAGGACAAGCGTGTCCCACGGCCACGTGCTGATGAGGATGCATGACCAGCACTGTTGCCTCTAGACACAGAGCCTGCTTGCCCTCTTTTATTGGTTTGTGACTGTCTGCCTCTCCTTGTTGGCCTTCCAGACATACTAATGGCCTGCAGTGAGATGTAGCTGCACAAAGCTGGGATGTATATATACTGATTATACTGCAGCTAGAAGAATCAACTGCCTGTAGTATTATTAGTATGAGAACACCAGAAATTGTCTTCATGTAGCTTTAGGTGCACACTGTGCAGAGAACATAGTACACTAACTGTAAATACTGCAGCTGCCTGCCTGTGGTATTAATAGGATCAGAAGAACACCAGCAATTGTCTTCAGGTAGCTTTAGGTGCACACTGTGCAAAGGACACAGTACACTAACTGTAAATACTGCAAATACTGTAAAAACACCTGCCTGCCTGTTATGCCGCATACACACGAGCAGACTTTACGGCAGACTTTGCCCGGCGGACTGGATTTCGTCAGACAATTCGATCGTGTGTGGGCTCCAGTGGACTTTGTTTTCTCAAAAGTTGGATGGACTTAGATTTGAAACATGTTTTAAATTAATCCGTCAAAATCGAGTCCAGTCGAAAAGTCCGCTCGTCTGTATGCTAGTTCGACGGACAAAAAGCCACGCTAGGGCAGCTATTGGCTACTGGCTATGAACTTCCTTGTTTTAGTCCGGTCGTACGTCATCACGTACGAATTCGACAGACTTTGGTGGATCGTGTGTAGGCAAGTCCGTTCATTCAGAAAGTCCGTCGTAAAGTACGTTGAAAAGTCCGCCAAGCAAAGTCTGCCGTAAAGTCCGCTCGTGTGTACGCGGCATTAGTATATTAGGAAGAGAATAACAGGAACGGATCTAGCTGAACTGAATATATATATATATATATATATATATATATATATATATATATATATACACACATACACACACACACACAGCACCTAGGATGCACATATATATATACACAATACACTGTAAGTGCAGCTCACTGACTCGCCTGCCTACTCTATCTAACTTAAATCAAATGACACTGTCTCTGTCCATCTCTCTCCACTGCCGCAACACACTACACAAGGCCACCACGCAGGCGGCCTTATATAGTATGGGGCGTGTACTAAACCCTCTGAGCCATAATTGGCCAAAGCCACCCTGGCTTTGCCCAATTATGGCTCTCTGTACAGACGGCGCTGTGATTGGCCAAGCATGCGGGTCATAGTGCATGCTTGGCCAACCATCAGCTAGCAATGCACTGCCATTATGGGCCGTGATGCGCCACTCGAATTTGGCGTGAACGGCCCATAACTTTTGCAATTCGACGAACAACCGAACAGGCGATGTTCGAGTCGAACGTGGGTTCGACTCGAACTCGAAGCTCATCCCTACTCCTCATCCAAGGTCACCCAGGCTCAGAGTAGTTTGCCTTCCAATGCAGCTGTCAAAGGAGCTGATTCCACCGGCTCGTTGTCCACAGTCACTCCTTCCGTAGCCCCACCATCTTGCACGGAGGAGTCCCCAGAATTATTCGACCACAGTTCCGGGTACATGCTGCTGGAAGATGTGCAGCATTTTGAAGGCTCCGATGTTGGTTTTTCAGGTTGAGGAAGGGAGTAACATGAAAAAACTAAGAGAATAGAGTTCTCTTAAGAGGGCCAAAACAGAACACTAAGATAAATACAAACTGGCTTTATTAGTACAAAAAGATTCCACAACAAATTAGACAAAAAGGAGAACAAAGATAAATGGCTGACACAGACCAATTTAAAACAATGACAATGTTGTCAAATGGTTAAAAACATAGGGAGCCTCGGCTACACATCCCACACACACACCAGATATTCACCACTTACATACACTATTGATAGAATAATTTGTCTGTTTGTAAAACAGGAATGGATGTAAAAGTTCTTTGTTAACAAAGTATTCCTGTGAATAAACTTCCAATAGTAAAGTTCATCAAACACAAACCAAATACGTGGTATACTGATTTAGCGTGTAGATGATCTGAATATACTGATCATGTATGAAAAAATAACAATACAGCGGGGTCCGTTGTAGAAGCACAGACCCTCAGCATAGGTTAGTGATCAGATAATGCAGCAAATGAAACAAGCAGCATGGCTTAAAAGTTCAAAATCATCAGCTAAGAAAAGCAGATGCAGAGAAGCAGATGGATATTCATGCAGACATCAGCAGGGGGAGTGCTATAGGCAGTTGGGATGCATCTATTCAAGTAATGGATGGGGTATGGATACTCTCACCAACTGTAAGGAGTCCGTCGTCCATCAATAGTGTTACTCTACCCCTGGAAGACTGTAGCCAAGAGCGCCGCTCTGCATTGGCCAGTGGATGTATTCGACCGGGGAGGAAGATCCCACGCTGTGTGGTTGTTGCCTCCGTATGCTTCCATGTGTATCCAAGAAAGGAAACAGTCGTCAGCTGTTTGTTCCGTGCTGACTATCAGATCAAAATAAAGAGCTTGCGGTTCCCTGTGACGTGCTGACGTCACGCACTGACGCGTTTCACCAGCCAATGGATGCTGGTTTCTTCAGAGCAGGGAGGAGTCGGAGAAATAGGTTTAAATAGACAATGGAAGGTGCAATTCCTGTCAATAATCACTAGATGTCATCCGAAACAGCTCTCAAAGCAAAACATTCAGCAAAGAAGTACTTGAAAAGTGCACTGACATAATGATAACAAAAGAAATTTATTAACAATGATGGCTGGGATGGAGAGAGTAGATCAACGTCATTGGGAGTTAAGGTACCGAAGAAACAAAGGGAAATAAGTCTATTCCATCTAAACAGAGGAAAGTTATAAAGTTTATTATAAGCGTCAAATATTAAATAGTGCCACAATCAGCAGGAAGAAGACAAAATAGATAACTAGAAACTAGAAAATAAAGCATCAGATTACCCCAGTTATCATTTCTCTAAAAAAGGCTGTAGACTGCATTCGGTGTTTAACCTTTTGGGTACCATAGAGTCAAGATAGTACATCCACATCTTCTCCTTTTGGAGAAGAATGGTATCAAAATCTCCCCTCCTAGGGGGCAGATTTAACACATAAATCCCCTTAACTGTCAGGCCTTTTGGGTCACCATTATGAAATTTGGCAAAATGTAGGGGGATCGGGCGATCATCCTTCTTCTTAATACTACCGATGTGTTCGCCAATCCTAATGCAGAGTTGGCGTTTAGTTTTGCCTATGTATATTTTGTTACAGGGGCAAGTGAGCATATAGATAACCCGTGTGGTTGAACAATTAATGAACTGTTTAATTTTATAGCTTTTACCTCTGCATGTCTTGACAAACACATCAGTTTGGTGTATATATTTGCAAATAGTGCAGTGTCCACAGGCATGCATACCTGGGGGCGGTTTAGACCTGGTGAGCCAATTCTCACTTATGGTCCGCGTGTATTCAGAATGAACTAGAACATCACCCAGATTGCGTGACCTTTTAGCAGTTAATAAGGGTCTTGGATTGACTATGTTGGTGATTAATGTGGCAGATCTCAGAATATGCCAATGTCTACTAAGGATCTCCTGGACCTTAGTCCATTGAGAGCCAAATCTAGTGATGATCCTAGGGAAATCCTGTTCGTGATTATTTATTTATTTTTTTTTTTTCTCTTTTTTTTTTTTTTTTTTTCTTCTTTTTGCCACATCAGACAACCTTTTCGGGGATCTTAAATCAACTTTACAGTTCATTTTCGTTTAAGAAAAAATTGGAGATATCGCCATCTCTCTAATCCCCGTGGTTCCCTTCCGTGTATAAGTTGTTGGAGTGGTATAATTTTTCCTTCGTTCATTATTTCTCTTAGTTGTGATTTCCCCCAAAGTGCTTCTTTTCCTCTAATATTCTCCATCCCTGGTGCGAAAAAGTTGTTATCTATTAGTGTGATCAGTGGTGAATTGTAATTCCCATTAACTTTCTTATATACCCCATCCCATATTCTAAGGACATTTCGTGTTATGACATGTGTACTGTTATCTAATAATCTAAAGTGTGGGGGATTCCATATAATAGTGCCTAGTTGTGCATTACTAATATTTTCCTCTATTTTCACCCATTTTTTTAACTTTTCCTTCCTCGTCCATTCTACCACCCTTGATAGTACTACAGCTTTATAATACATCTGCACATCGGGTACTGCCAGGCCGCCATCTGTTTTCCTTTGTTTCAATATCTGAAAGGAGACTCTGGGGTTTTTGTTTTCCCAAATAAAGGTCATAATTATTTTTTTTAACTTTCTCAGGTAATACTGGGGTAGTGGAACTGGTAGCATCTGGAAGTAGTATATAATTTTGGGTAATAGAACCATTTTGATGACATTAATTCGTCCGATCCATGACAGGGCCTTGCGGGAGAATCTCTTACAGTCTAATCTGACAGCATCCAGTAGCGGGATATAATTACTTGTGAATATCTTTTGGATTGTGTTAGTTAGCTTGATACCCAGATATTTTAATTCCTTAGTCCATTTAAAACTAAATTCTTTTTTCAAAGTCGCTTCCTCTGTCTTACTTATATTTATATTTAATACTTCCGATTTGTTCATATTTATTTGGAAGTTAGATACCTCTCCATACTTCCTCACTGCTTTTACTAGTTTGGGCATAGTAGAGATCGGGTCCGTTACATAGAACAACACGTCGTCCGCAAATGCTGCGACTTTGTGCTCCTCCTCTCCTACCTTCACACCTCTAATATCGGGGTCTCTTCGTATTGTTGCCAAGAGGGGTTCCATAGCTAAAACGAAAAGCAGCGGGGACAGGGGGCACCCCTGTCTTGTGCCGTTTTCCATCTTGAATGGTTGAGATATTAACCCATTGATTTTTACTACGGCAGTTGGATGATGGTAAAGAGTTTTAATCCTCCGGATCATTTTAGGACCTAGCCCCATAGCCTCCAAGGTCTGGATCATGAACCCCCAGTCTACTCTGTCAAATGCCTTTTCGGCGTCAATTGACAGAAGCAGTCCTGGGGGCCCACTCTCCTTCATTTTTCCCAATAGGAGAAGAGTCCTGACCCCATTGTCCCTCCTCTCCCTATTGGGAACAAACCCTGCTTGGTCTGGGTTAACTAATGAATTCATAAATTCCTTTAATCTCTCTGCCAATACTTTTGCATAAAGCTTTGTGTCATTATTCAGCAAAGAGATTGGGCGATAGCTCGAGCATAGTGATTTCTCTTTACCTTCTTTCAATATAATTGTAATAGAAGCTTTTAGTGCCTCCCTACTCATCTCAAAGCTGTCCCCCAGACCGTTCATGTAGCGACATAGCCTAGGTACTAATGTTTCTTTAAATGTTTTATAGTAAAGTATTGTTAGGCCGTCCGGGCCAGGGCTTTTCCTGGATGCCGTTGCTGCTAAATCTTTCCTGATTTCTTCTTCTGAGATTGGTCTTTCTAATATTTCTCTACCTTCCTCTGAAATCTTGGGTAGCGCTGCCTTTTTTAGATAGTTGTTATATCTTAATCTCCTATTTTTTAAAGAGGTGTCTTGCCTGGGGACTGAATATAGGTCTTTATAGTAGTTCTTAAAGATCTTCGCTATACTTTTAGTTGAATATTCCATATGGCCTTCTTTGGTCTGAATTTTTTCTATAAAGTTCCTGGCTTTCTTCTTTTGTCCTATTTTTGCTAACTGTTTGCTGGGTTTATTACCCCATCTAAATCTCTCCCAGGCTATCTTATTAAATATTACTCTTGACTCCTGCTCCATCGCGGTTTTCAGCTCCGATCTTTTAATAACCATCTGCTGTTCGTGATTATTGAGCTGCAAGGGCTTTTTCTGTGTGGTAAGATGATCTTCCCATTTCTTCTTTAATGCATTGTTTCTGGCCTTTTTAAGAGAATGATGTGAATATCCTCTCTGTCTAAATCACTGGTACATCTCGCGTACTTCATTCTGGAATTGTTCATCCTCAGAACAATTCCTCCTTATTCTCAGAAATTGTCCTGTGGGTATACCATTAATAAGAGATTTAGAATGGTGGCTCTGTGCTAAAAGGAGGGTATTGGCTGCGGTCTCCTTATGAAAAGTACTGGTTGTGATCCTATTTTCACATCTAGTGATGTGCAAATCAAGAAATGAAAGTGTATCGGCATGGTAGGAGTAGGTCAGACGTATGTTTCTTTCATTGATATTTAATTGAGACATAAAGTCCACAAGCTGTTCCGCTGAACCCACCCATACCATGAGGACGTCATCGATGGGAGGGAGTAGCGTGAGCCTAGAGAGAGGGGGAGCCCAAGAAGGTCAAGAAACTGGCAGTCATGTTCCCCCAGCTGCAGCATACTGCCAAGTTTGCTCCAGTGACGAGGAGAGAGGGGATGATGAGCTCACTGATGGTACTTGGATGCCTAAGAGAAGAGAGGAGGCACAACTCCTACAAAGCAGGATTTCTTCTAGGGGCAGCTTCAGGGTGACCACCCTATTGCATCACACCGCAGAGCTCCACAGGTGCAGGGCGCTGCTGACTCCCCGCTGATTTTTAAAAGTTCCTTGGTGTGGGCCTTTTTCAACACGTGTGCAGCAGATCACATCATTACTGTTTGCAACCTATGTCTGAAGCGGATCAAGCGTGGCCAGAGCAGCAACCGCTTGGGCACCACATGCTTGACCAGACATATGATGACTTGTCATGCAGTCCGTTGGCAACAGAACTTGAAAGACCCACATCAAAGAAAAAGGCAGACTTCTCCTTGCTCCTCATCTAGAATCTCCAACCCTACTATACCTCCAGTCCTCTCAAAAACCTGCACTGAGAGAAATGAAGCTATAGCAATAGGTGTCCCAAGTACTTGCAGCCAATCTGCTATCAGTACACCACCTATTGATTTTAGCAGGCACATTTCCCAGTCCAGTCATCCACATGCTCAGCGTCTAAATGCTAGCTTGGCCAAATTGCTAGCATTGCGACTGCTGACTTTTCAGCTGGTAGACTCTGCCCCCTTTAGTGAATTTGTGGAATGTGCTGTATCTCAGTGGCAGGTTACAAAATGCCATTTCTTTTCATGGAAGGCTATTCCAGCTCTCTACCGGCATGTGGAAGGCAATGTTTTAGCCTCGTTTTACAGGGCGGTCAGCAATAAGGTTCATATTACCCCTGACTCATGGTCCAGCAGGCATGGACAGGGACATTACCTTTCCTTCACGGTGCACTGAGTAACTCTGCTTGCAGCTGGGAAGGATGCAGGACAGGGTTCAGTGTTTTTGGAGCTTGTTCTGCCACCACGCCTCCAAAATGCTAGTGGTGATTCTGCCACAGCTCTCTCCTCCAACCCCTCCTCTTCTTCTTCCTATATGGCCTCTTCTGCTGATTTGTCCTCTGAATCAGCAGTGGTCCGTAAGTGTTCAAGGGGCTATGCAAGCAGTCAAGCTAAAAGATGCCATGCAGTGCTTGTGTTGGTCTGCCTAGGGGACAGGAACCACACTGTGGTAGAAATTCTGTCAGCTCTGCAGGGGTAGGCTCAGAGGTGTTTGACGCCACGCCAGCTTCAGCCAGTAATGGTTGAATGCGACAATGGCACCAACCTTCTCTCCGCCCTCCAACAGGGACACTTGACCCATGTTCCATGTTTGGCACATGTCCTGAATTTGGTGGTGCAATGGTTCTTGACCAGGTACCCAGGCTTACAAGATCTCCTGAGGCAGGCCAAAAAAGTCTGTAGTCATTTCCGCCGGTCATATAATGCCAGTGATTGGCTGGCCGACATTCAAAGGCAATGCAACCTGCCCACCAACTGCCTCATTTGTGACATGCCCACCAGGTGGAACTCAACATTGGCAATGCTGCAGCGGCTGCACACACAGCAGAGGGCCATCAATGAGTACCTGTGTGAGTATGGCACCAGGACAGGGTCAGGAAAGCTTGACTTCCTTTTGCACGCCAGTGGCTACTGATCAAGGATGCATGCACTGTCCTGTCACCATTTGAAGAGGCAACAAGGATGGTGAGCAGTGACAATTCATGCATCAGTGACACTGTCCCTCTAGTTTTCCTGTTGGAGCACACGCTTTGCGGAATCATGGACCAGGCACTTGAGGCAGAACAGCAGGAGGAAGAGGAGGACTTCCTTACCTCTCAAGGCCCTCTTTATCCAGATAGCATTCCTGCGGGCCCGCTAAACACACAGAAAGAAGAGGAGGAGGATTGTGTTAGCATGGATGTAGAGGATAACACTCAGCAGCAGTCTTCAAGGGATGGTTTTCAGTCCCCAGAAACCCAAGGAGTTGTACGTGGCTGGGAGGAGGTAGTTACTGATCATGTGATCTTTAGTGACCAAGAGAACTCAGAATCGAATGCCTCTGCAAATTTACACTGCATTGCCTTCCTGATTCTGCAAAGCCTGTGAAAGGACCCTAGGATTCGTGGTATCAAGGGGAGGGATCATTACTGGCTGGTAACCCTTCTTGATCCACATTACAAGGGTAAGGTTGCAGAACTCATCTTGCCTTCGCAGAGGGAGCAGAGGATGAAACATCTTCAGGAGGCCTTGAAGAGAGGTGTGTGCAACGCATTTCCCAGACCCAGGGAGGTTACAATTTCCTGGTGCTGGACAACATGTTGCTGAGGCTTCGTTCAGTTAGAGGAAGAGCCATGGTGAAGGTGGCCGGCTGACCAATGCCTTTAAACAATTTTTCAGTCCTCAGCGCCAAGGTCTGATCGGTTCAAGCAACCATTGCCAGCATCTGCATTACATGGTGCAGGAATATCTAGGGGCAAGAGAAGACTTGGAGACCTTTCCAACAGAGCATCCACTGGGTTACTGGGTCTTGAGGATGGACCACTGGCCAGAACTTGCTCAATATACTATTGAGCTACTGGCCTGTCCTGAATCCACCATGCTTTCTGAATGCACATTCAGTGCTGCTATAGGTTTTGCAATGGCTCAAAGAGTGCACCTGTCCACAGACTCCATTGATAGGCTCACATTCTTAAAAATTAATGAGTCTTGGATCAGCAGCTATCAAGCCCCTAATGCTTTTGTAACTGATTGAATTTTCTATGGATGTGGGATCCCTTGAAGACTGCTTATGCTGACTATCCTATTTCTCCTCAATCTTGATGATGCTAGCTTCCAACAATATTTTTGGTTTAGGGCACCACCACCACCCAAGGCCCAATTTCTCTGCTCCTGTTTACCAGTGGCATGTAATTACAATTTTTGATGTAATATTTCACAGCAGGGCCTGTTCCTCCACCCAACAAGAGTATCTGTGAGGGGTTACAGTGTTGTGGCATTACCACCACCACCCAAGGCCCAATTTTTATGCCCCTGTTTAACAGGGGCATGCAATCACAATTCTTGATATAATATTTCACAACAGGGCTCATTCCTGCACCCACCAAGAGTAACTGTGAGGGCTTACAGTGTCCTGGTACCACCAACACCCAAGGCCCAATTTTCTGCAGAGTCTATAGGGCAGGCCATATAGTATATGGAAACAAGGGAATTGTCCCCCAAGGAAAGGGGTTTTCTAGGCAGCAGAAATATAATATAAGGGAATGACTCCTAATAGAAAAAAGATAAATTTTATTGAAAATATGAAGACAGTAGAGTAAAAACATGAGCTATGTACAGGAGATATTTTAAAAGCACATAAGCGCATATAAAACTACACACAATTATATAAATGGTTAAGCGCTTTGATAAAACTGATGCATTGCGACCCCATTGGGTCTTCTTCAGAGGATATGGATGCACTGTAGAAAAGATTTACATGCATAAAGATTGGATCAATGCAAATGTACAAAATTATATGTAATAAAAATAAGGATGCAAAACAGTTTAAAGCATAGTTACCAATCACAAGTGTGTAGCCATTTCTCCTAAATCTGAAGCTTTCAGAAAACCTCCACCACAGGGCCCCGGCCCAAATACCCCCGGCCCGTCAACACCCCCAGTGGGGGGAAAGAAGTAAAAGTCCCAGCACAGCTGTGCAACTTATGATGGATAACAAATGTTGAAAATACCCTATAGTTGGTAAGGGATATGAGGGTCAGCAGCACCTGCAACCTAGAGAGAAAACAACAGCACTAATGAATGCTTATGAAGGCGATATAGTTGAGATTTAACTCTAAATATGTATACTTCAATTGGGTAAGAAGGTTCATGGTAATAATTATAGTTTAAACCAAGTTTGGGCTAATTTACCTGATTATCATAACAGGTGACATGAAGAAGAAATGTATACTTGGTAATCAAAAATTCTAACGTATATCTAGATATAGTGGTAAGACTCAAAGGAAAAAGAAAACAAGAATAGAATAGAAGGGGAAAGGAAAAGAGGAGAAAAAGGAAAGAAAAAGATGTAAAAAGGATGAACCAAAAACTGACGCATGATGAATGGGTGGGGAGGAAAGCGGGGGATGGGAAGAAAAAAAAAAAAATTGCTCTACTGATATGCTTTTTAAAGAAGAGGCCGGGTTCCTTCAGAGCCGACTTCTGTCATGTGGCTATAGTAGATCATGTCTAAAAAAAGGCATACAACAAAACAATAAGACAATCGCGATCCAATTTGCTGCACAAATCCGAACCTCGCGAATATACTGCTTCAAATCTTACTCGCATTATTATGCGTTTTTCACGTCAGCATGTAGCCATCAAAAATATTCTGAAAAAGCATTGGAGCATCCTAACTGATGACCCCAAATTAAAAACTCTTCTTCTGAAACAACCATCAATAACTTTTAGGAGAGCCACCTCCCTCAAAGATATGCTTGTCCAAAGCGAATTCAAAGACCAACATAAAAGATCTAAACAATGTCATACTCCTGGCTCATTTCCTTGTGGTCACTGTACTTTTTGTCCATTTATAAGGGAGGCCAAAACATTCCGTCTCCCCAATGGAGATATTTTCAAACCATCACACTTCGTGAATTGCCAGACCCGAGGGGTGGTATGTCTCATGGAGTGCGAATGTGGTGCCTATTACATCGGCAAAACCAAGCAAGAGTTTTGGCGACGAATATCCAAACACATGTACAGCATGGAAATCGGGAATTGATATCTCCCAATCAGGAGACAAGTTGTTTTCGAACACAACTATAAGGTGCCCAATGTTACCTTTACAGCACTTCATAAAGCACTGATACCAGACAGAGGAGGCAATTGGAACAAGGTCCTGTTCCAGAAGGAGCAAAAATGGATCTTTCAGTTACAGGCCACATCGCCTGGACTCAATGAATCAGTTTCCTTTGCCCCTTTTCTGCGAGGTTTTTCCTCAGGCAAAACACATTGAATATGCCCTTATTGTTGTACAAATTATACATTGTTTTTTGTTTGGTCATAGATTTTTTGTTCATTTGTACCTATCACATCCTTTCCCCCTCCCATTTAGCTGTATCAAATGTGTTTCCATTTTGATAAATTCTCACTCCTTTTACTGTATTGATCTATGATGATATGTAATAATATTATAATTTTACCTTATACTAGGAATAGACCATGGTGAAGATTTATGGACTCTTTGAGTATATTCCAAATTGCTCTCAGCTTCAACAAAATTTTCATTTCATACAATATACAATGTGGGCTGCTGCAGGTCTTTACTTTTTTTGTTTTTGGATAGAAAATTATATTCTAAGTACGCTGTGGTCTCCATATGTATTTCAGATATATTTTTCATACTTGTTAATTTGTTACTATTTTGTTTTGTGGCTTTCACTTCCCCCCCTACCCGGGGCCCGATCTGGTTCCCCGGCCTCGTCGCCTTCCTCTTGCATGGGGGGGTTGGCTTTGCCACTGTGTTTCTTCCTGGCAGGGGGAGACAGGCGTAGGGCCCTGCACCTTCTCATGCGGTATTCCAGATCATTCCAGGCGCCGTGTCCATGCCCGCTCACGCATGTGCCTGACGCCACGGCGCCGCGCATTTGCAGCAGAAATGAAGGCTACGCCGGGACAACCGTCTTCCTGAATGCCGGGTGCATTACACGTGGAGTGCTGACACCATCAGCACTGTCCCTAGGTAAGTAGGGTGGGGGTGGCTGGCGTGCACCTGCAGCTGATTTCAGCGACAATTGGTGTCAAACCTTTGATATATAATGTGGGCAGTTCTCTGTGGGATCCTTCATTTGATCCCCGCCGCTCTAGCAGGAAGTTCATTGATCTTGGAGCACTTCTGTGATAGGTAACTCATGTTATTCTTTCATACTTGTCTAAGTTTGGACCCGACGTTGCATATTTATGCACCGACGATCCATATTTTCTTTAATATTGATATTGACATAAATATTTTTTACAATTCTATTTTAGATTTGGCATTTCTTTGCCTTCAATAATTCCCTTTGTGTTATCACAACAATTATTCCTTCCTCATCGGTGTGTTGTTCACACATTTTAAATCTCCAAGGTAATTGACCCATGGGTTCTATTCACCAATTTTTTGGTACCTTTTGTCCCATATATATTTTTTGCATTTCATTCACCACTCACTGTCACTTTTTATTTTTATTTTTTATTTTTCTCCTTGTCTTATTTTCACCTTTCACCTTTCTCTGTTGCTTTTCATTTTTCACACTAATGCCCCGTACACACGATCAGACATTGATCGGACATTCCGACAACAAAATCCATGGATTTATTCCGACGGATGTTGGCTCAAACTTGTTTTGTGTACACACGGTCACACAAAGTTGTCAGAATTTCCGATCGCCCAGAAACCGGTGACATACACCATGTACGACGAGACTAGAAAAGGCCAGTTCAGAACCAAGCGCGGCACCCTTTGGGCTCCTTTTGCTAATCTCGTGTTAGTAAAAGTTTGGTGAGAGATGATTCGCGCTTTTTCAGACTTGTGGTTTTCAGATCGTTTTCTGCTGTTCAGTTTGTGCTTGTGGGTTTGTATCTGGTCTTCAGTGTGTGCAGCAAGTTACGGGTGACTCTTGTGTTCTTGTTCGTTCGTTACTGTTTTTCAGGTCGCTCCTCACAGGCCTTGCTGTTCTTCAGTGCGTTCTGTTACTTCGTTCTGAGCAGCTGACCGTTTTCTAGCCATGTTGCGTATACGTACTCCTCATAGAGTTCGTGCTGTGTGGGGGCTTGTTGTTGGGGTCCTTACCTTGACACAAGTCCAGTCCATGAACAGGGTGGGGAGGAGTTCATGGACCAAGAATTGGTTGCTCCAGCGTGACCAGTTCTGTCATATGCCTTTGCTCCGTGAGATCCGTGAGAATAATCCTGATGATTTCAGGAACTTTCTCCGGATGATGGACCCCGTATTTCACCATTTGTTGGCTTTGCTGACCCCTTATATTAGCAGGCAAGATGCCTGCATGAGGCAAGCCATCACTCCGGAGCAGAGGCTAGTCGCCGACTCGCCACCCTGCAGTACTTGGTGACGGGGAGAAGCCTGCAGGACATTAAGTTCTCGACAGTCATCTCTCCCCAGACTCTGGGGATCATTATCCCAGAGACCTGTTCTGCCATCATCCAGGTCCTGCAGAAGGAGTATATGAAGGTAAGATTTTTATCCTTTAATATCACATTTTATTGTATTTAATGTTTGATAATATATTGTATTTCTTTCCTCATTCCCTAATTACCATGATTGTAATATGATGTGAATGTCCCCTTTGTCCTCATGCAAGCTGGATTTTTCTGTAATTTTGTTTGTCCTTCATACATATTTGCCTTCACTTACCTGCCCAGCATGGTGTCCTGGCCCTATATTCACCTCATGTAGTCACTTAACAATGTATTTTATCAGCTCCATAGTAGTGCTTTACCCTAAAACACCCCTAAAATGTTTAAAAATGTGATTTGTGCTTTAAATTCAGGCAGAGTGCCAGAGGCTTTTTTTGGGGGGTCCCCAAATCATTTGGAAACCTCCCTCCCCCCAACTGCTAAGTCAGCTGATACCAATTCTCTATCTATCCTCAATCATCTATCTGCTGACTTTGCCAAACCCATACACACTATACCCACCTCTTTAGTGGTCAGATGTATGGATGAATTCCCCAAAGCATGTAGTGCAAGGGCCTGCCTGAATACTTTCAAATGGTACTGTTTCAAGTTTTTGTATCCTATTATTATCTTGATAGGTAATAGCAGAATTTCCAAATGTGATAAAATGTGTATTTATTTTTTTGTACTATAACACTTCTTACCTGTCCAGTGGGCTGTCAATAGTGTAAATAAGGAGGGGCTGGCCAAAGTAATCCACATTATTTAGGCATTCATCTCTCAATGAAGTGGAGAGGGTTACTTGTCCAAGATCTCCTCCCCCTAAAATGTAAGAAATGGCCCATGAGAGGGGGGAGGGGGACTCTGATAGGTGGACCTTAAACTCCCTCAAATAAATATTATCTTGATGTTGGCCAAGAATGTTTGTGTCTAATCTGCTTTCCCTGTTTATGTGCAAAATGACTAATTTTTTTTGTTGTTGTTTGACTCCACAGTTTCCTTCCACGCCACAGGAATGGCAGACTGTGACCTCCAACTTTGCCCAGCGGTGGGACTTTCCTAACTGCGAAGGGGCAATTGATGGGAAACACGTCCACATCGTCCCACCACCCAACTCGGGGTCATACTATTTCAACTATAAGGGGTTCAATAGTATTGTGATGTTGGCAGTGGTGTCGGCTACTTACGAGTTCCTGTATGTGGACGTGGGGAAGAATGGCCGGATGTCTGATGGTGGAGTCATCACCCAGACGGAGTTCTACAGGCATCTCCAGAATGGCAGCTTGGACTTGCCACCTCCAGAAGACAATGTGGAAGGACTTCCATTCGTCTTTGTTGCGGATGAAGCGTTTGCGCTGGGGGACCATCTTATGCGGCCATTCCCGATGAGGACCCTCACCTCGGACCAGAGGGTTTTTAATTACTGGTTGGCCAGAGTCAGAAGAGTGGTGGAGAACACGTTTGGAATCATGGCCAGCCAGTTCCGCCTATTTCTTACACCCATACACATGGCAGAGTACAAACTGAATCATATCATCCTGGCGTGCTGTGTTCTACACAACTTTTTATGGCAACATTCTGCCAACTATGCTGGCTCAGTTGGGCCTGAGGCTGGATTTCAAAATTCAAAAGAACCAACCCTGACGGTGCTTGAAAGTGGCCGCCCTGGCTTGCCCCTCTGAGTGCCTGTGAGGTCCGTCTAAGATACCATGAATACTTTGCAGGTAGGGGGGCTATCAATATGCCAGACAATGTCTGAAACCTTTTTCAAATTAAAAAAAATTTAACTACTAAAATCTTTGGTGACATTTACTGCTTGTGTTTCTTTTAGCTGACCCTGACCGAAATGTGGTGAGTCCTGAAAATGGCGTGATTGTGTAACATTACAAAGCATTGTTGGGTGTTATTTACTAAAGGCAAAGACACTTTGCACTACAAGTGCAGTTGAAACTGCACTTGTAGTGCAAAGTGGATTTTACCTTGGGAAATAACACCCATTGTCACAGAAAACACCAATTAGAGCACAACAAAAGTTTTGGAGCGTTGAAACAATAATCCACACATTCTTGTTTAACAATCTTTTTAATACCAGCACAATCACATGTGCATTTAGAAAAGGTTTTTAAAACAAACCAACATGTTTGTTGTATAAAAATTTTTGGGGTCACGTTAGAAAAAGTAGAAATGTCCATTTAAGATAAAACAGGCATGTTTAAAACCAACAAGAAAGACACAAATCTTGAACTTATAAAGTTCACATTTGGTAGAACTTGAAGGCAATATCAGACATGAGTATTTACAAACGTTTGATAATGCGTTCAGATGGGGTGAAGTTACCCCTAGAAAAGCCAAATTTTGAAGATGCACACAAATTGCCAAATGTCAACATGTGCTAGCTGCCATCATGGGGGATCAAGGGACGTGATTTGTGGGTGCAACCCCTTCCTCACAGCTACTTTATTATTGAGGAAGGGGTTGCACCCCCAAAACGCATACTTTTATCTCCCGTGATGGCAGATAGCATATGTTGACACACTGTGCATCTTCAAAATTTGGCTTTTCGCAAATATGTCAAAAAATGGTCAAAAGTTTTAGCTCACAAAAAGCACAAAAAAAGGGATTTCGAGGGGTTTTAAACTCTCCCTAAAACATCAGTGATGTTCTTCATTTTTTTTTGAACATCATTGATGCTTTTCTGGATGTTTTCCAAGTCCCTATTATACCCCATGATCTCCCCGATCAGGATCTGTGCACTTTCTGAGGTGAAATGCTCTGGATCCACAACATCACGATCACCTAAAAAGATAGAAACAAAAACACACCATGTATTATAACCCTTTCATGACTAAGCCTATTTTTGAAATTTGGTGTTTACAAGTTAAAATCCATATTTTTTGCTAGAAAATTACTTAGAACCCCCAAACATTATATATATTTTTTTAGCAAAGAATCTAGAGAATAAAATGACGATTGTTGCAATATTTTTTATCACACGGTATTTGTGCAGCAGTGTTTTAAACGCAAATTTTTGGAAAAGTGACACTTTCATGAATTTTAAAAAATCCAAACAGTAAAGTTACCCCAATTTTTTTATATAATGTGAAAGATGATGTTACGCCGAGTAAATAGATACCAAACATGTCACCCTTTATAATTGCACGCACTCGTGGAATGGCGACGAACTACGGTACCTTTGAATTTCCATAGGCGACGCTTTAAAAAAATTTTACGGTTACCAGGTTTGAGCTACAGAGGAGGTCTAGGGCTAGAATTATTGCTCTCGCTCTGACGATCGCGGCGATACCTCACATGTGTGGTTTGAACACCGTTTACATATGCGGGCGCGACTTCCGTATGCGTTTTCTTCGCTGCGCAAGCTCGCGGGGACAGGGGCACTTTAAAAAATTTTTTTTTTTTTTTTTTTATTTAATTTATTTATTTTTGTACTTTATAAATTGTGTTTAAATTTTTTTTTTTTTTTTTTTTTACTTTTATTGCTGTCACAAGCAATGTAAACATCCCTTGTGACAGTAATAGGTGGTGACAGGTACTCTTTATGGAGGGATCGGGGGTCTAAAAGACCCCCCATCCCTCCTTTACACTTCAAAGTATTCAGATCGCCGAAAACGGCGATTCTGAATACTGTGTACTTTTTTAAATTCGGCGCCATTGGCAGCCGAGTAAACGGGAAGTGACGTCATGACGTCGCTTCCGCATTTACAAGAAGAAGGCTGGAACGAAGCCACTCGCAGCTTCGTTCCAGTCCGCCCCCAGCCGCCGAAGGCAGCGGACCGGACACCGGGCCTCCCGATCGCACGGGAGGCCCGGTAACAGCGGCGGGAGGCGGCGGGAGGGGGGGGATGTCCCCTCCCGCTCCTCCGGTATAACAACCGAGCGGCTTTTAGCCGCATCGGTTGTTATACACGGGTAGCCGATCGCCCGCTGAAAACAACGGTACCGGGATGATGCCTGCAGCTGCGGGCATCATCCCGGTATAACCCCGGAAAGCCGAGGACGCATATATGCGTTCGGTCGGCGGGAAGGGGTTAAATCTGCCGGCATCCATCTCTTACCTGAGCCTGTGGTCGCAGACACTCAACTGATGTGGTGACAATTTCCACCACGTCTCCTTCCTCCTCCTTCTCTGCTTGGCTTGGGTGGGTCTCCACTTTTTCATGAGGTGGGGGGGTCTGTGGTCTCCTCGGATGAGGAGTGTCCTCTGAGTCTTTTATCCCCTATGTAAAAAAATAGGTATATTTAGCACACAGATATTTGATGACAGAAATAGGAATATAAAACATTGCTTGGAAGTGGGGTACAATTGTCTGTTTTGGCAGAGTTCCAAGATGTAGAATTTTTATTGTCCTTTGTCAAGCTTAAATACTTTACTTGTTTAGTACAAGCTTCACAGATGGAGACCCCCTATAGTATACACTGGAGCACCCGTGTGGGACCCCCTAATAAAAATGGTGTTCTTGTGTCCCACACTAGTGCTCCAGCGTCCAGATGTGAAAACTGCTGAGTGTCCTCTCCTTACACAGAATCTAGTTTGCATTTCATTCTAGTTACAAACCCATCTACACAACCAAATTATTTTCAGACAAGTAGGCCATAAAAAATGTTGGCAAATGCATATGGCCAAAACAATGGTGTTTTCTAGTCCAAACGAACAATGTTTTATACGAACGAATAATGTGCCCATGAACATGAAAGTTGACATTTTAAACTGGACAACAGTTAAGAAAAGCACATGGAGCAGCACGAACGTAATAAACATAAAGAATAGGAACACAGGACAACTACTTACTTTTTTGCAGCACTCTCCAGATCCTTCTGTACTGCTCATGCTCTCTTAATTTGAGGTCCGACCACCGCTTCCTGAGCTGATCTTTTGATCGTCGTACCCCGAAATTCCGGTGCAGACTCTTGACCACTTTCGCCATTATCTTGGCCTTTCTGACATTGGGGTTGGGGTAAGGTCCATACTTCCCGTCATAGTCGACCTTCTTCAGGATGTCGACCATCTCCACCATCTCCACAAAGGACATATTTGAGGCCTTAAATCGTCTCCTTCTGGATCGGGATGTTTCAGGCTCCGGGCTTTCCTCCTCCTCCTTGTTGCTGTAATTAGCACACACCTGCTGGGTCTCCGCCATGTGCTCTTCCCCACTGTGCCGAACGAGAGGGGGCGGGGAATAGACTAGAAAGAATGTCAGGGGCGGGCAGAGTTTCACGCATGCGCAGTGTCTATAAAGCGTAACACGCTTGCATAGTACGTACAATCTGTGAGCGGAGGAAGGAGTATCGGAGGCGCTGATTGTGATAACGAAGGTAAGATAAAAACTTGGGCCTATACTGCTTCTAGATTGAGGCCTATATTGTAACAAGATTAGGAGAGTTTTGCCTGGCATTAGGGTTTGTCTTGTGTATTGCAGATAAAATGGATGGCTTCAATGACCACAACTTCCTCCCCCTGTTCATAGACAAGTACAGGGAGCTGCCCTGTCTGTGGCAGGTCAAACACCCGCATTATAATCATAAACAAAAGAGGCAGGCAGCACTGGAGAAACTGCTGGAATTGGTTAAGCCGGTGGTCCCCACGGCAACCATCCCCTATTTAAAAGCAAAAATTGGTGGCCTGAGGAGCACTTATCTTAGGGAGCGCAAGAAGGTCACAGATTCCCAGAGATCCGGAGCTGCAGCAGATGACATTTATGTCCCCAGGCTGTGGTACTATAAGAGACTACGATTTCTGTCAGACCAGACTGGAGTCAAGGAATCCCTCTCAGCCCTTCCTTCCACTCTTCCTTCCACCCCAGCTGAGGCTTCCGATTTCCAACCTGGGACTTCCAGCCAGGAAGAAGTGGAGGAGCCCAGCTGGAGTCAGGTATAGCATTCTTCTACAGATTTCCTGGTCAAGAAATAAATGATGTTTACTAGATGTTGTTATTGATCACTAATTGCTGATTTAATAAAGTGTTTTACATATCAATAGACAGTAGTGGGCAAAAATAATTGGGACAAGAATGAAAAATGCTGGGCTCAGAATGATAGTCTGTTATATTTGTTAACATTCAATTTGCAACAGTCATGAGGTGAAAATTGTGTGTGATTGATGAAGAAAAAACAAAAACTATGTCCCTTTTTTATACACAGGAAGACCTCAGCCAGGACGTGGCTCTGGAATGTGGCACACAGGAGGAGGCTGTGGAATGTGGCAGCCAGGAGGAGGCGAGGGTTAGTGGTAGCCAGGAGGAGGCGGGGCTTAGTGGCAGCCAGGAGAAGCCTGGGCCCAGTAGGAGCCTGACAGAATTGCAGGTTCCTCCCCTCTGCCTTCCAACCAAAAGACCCAGGAAGGGGAGTCACATGCAGGATTAAGCACTCAGGCTGATTCAGGAGGCTTCTGTGTCCCTCAGAGCCACCCCCACTCCTGAAAAGGCCTTTGCCTGCATGGCTACCACCAAACTGCAGGGCATGCAGGAGGGCCACCGCCAGCTGTGTGAGGACCTTCTTTATAAAGTCTTAACTAAGGGGATGAGGGGCGAAATCACACCCAATACCCACCTGAGTGAGTTGGAATATCCTCCTCCTCCTCCTCCTGCCACAACTACACCACCACAGCCACAGCGTGGAAGGAAGCGTGGAAGGAAGACCAGAGAGTGATGGCCTGGGTTCAGTCTGGTCTGACAAAAGATGCAGGCTCTTGTATGACCACAGCCTGGGGACACAGATGTCATCTGCTGCTTTCATGATCTCTGGGACTTCTGGACCAGACTGCACTCCCTTAGATATGGACTCCTCAGGCCACCAATTTTGGCTGTAAATAATTGATGTCTGCCCTGGGGGCCAAAGGCTTCGCCAATTTCTGCTGTTTCTCCAGCCTTGCCTCCCTCTTTGTTTGGTTCGGATCCCTTAATAAAGGAGCTTTGTTTCAATTATACTCGCCTATGTGTGTTTTCCTTCAAAAAGGACAGTTTGTTTGTGAGGAGGCAGGTACATTTCAAAAATACAATGTCAAATTAACAAGAGACACCAACACCAAGCAATCTCCTTGAGATTAAAAACACCAAGCAATCTCCTTGAGATTAAATAATACAATATAATAATGGTGTTGTGGTAACTTGATACACAAAACACACAAAAAAATATTCAGGATGTTAAATAACTAAAAAAAAAAAAAAAAATAACAACAAGATCAGCCTTGAAAAAAATACAAACCAAAAAAAAAAAACACATCAGGCTTGAACAAAAAAAAAACAAAAAAAAATGATAGATTTTTTGTCAGATGTGACAAATCATAATATATTGAGGGAATCACGATAAATAATAAAGAAAGAAGTTTGTGAGAAGTCTATGTGCATATCAGCAGCTAAACTACTTTGTTCTTCCTGCATTATAAAGAAGAAGAGAGTGCGCTGTTTTAAACAATTTTAAACACTGTAGCCTGACGAAAGTGCTCTATCCATTTCGAACGCTAATTTTACCAGACAGAGCTGTTCCGTCTCGGAATTTCTTCTGAGCATGCGTGAGCGAGCACTTTGTGCGTCGGAATTGTCCACACACGGTCAAAATTTACATGATCGGATTTTGTTGTCGGAAAATTTTATAGCTTGCTCTCAAACTTTGTGTGTCAGAAAGTCAGATGGAAAAAGTCCGGTGGAGCCCACACACGGTCAAATTTTCCAACAACTCGCTCCAATCGCACATTTTCCGTCGGAAAATCCAACCGTGTGTACGGGGCATTAGATTCACCATGCATTTCTTTTTTCTGTTTTATTTTGCATTCACTCTCCACTATCACCATTGCTCACCTCGCACCTTCTTCCATTCCTTTTCCTTTCTTTCTGTTTTTGTCCAATTTTTTCCCATTCTTTCCTTCTTTTTAATTTTCTTCCTATCCTTTTTCTCTCCTTTCCCCTTCCCCTCCCCCTCTTTTTCTTTCCCCCTTTTTGCCTTTCCCCTCACTTTCTCTCCCTTCTTGCCCCTCTCCCCAATTTTTTTTTCTTCCCATCCCCCTTTCCTCCCCACCCATTCCTCACATGTCAGTTTTTGGTTCGTACTTTTTACATCTTTTTCTTTCCTTTTTCTCCTCTTTTCCTTTTCCCTTCTATTCTATTCTTGTTTTCTTTTTCCTTTGAGTCTTAGCACTATATCTAGATATACGTTAGAATTTATGATTACTAAGTATACATTTCTTCTTCATGTCACCTGTTATGACAATCAGGTAAATTAACCAAGCTTGGTTTAAACTATGATTACCATGAACCTTCTTACCCAATTGAAGTATACATATTTAGAGTTAAATCTCAACGATATCGCCTTCATAAGCACTAATTAGTGCTGTTGTTTTCTCTCTAGGTTGCAGGTGCTGCTGACCCTCACGCCCCTTACCAACTATAGGGCATTTTCCACATTTGTTATCCATCGTAAGTTGCGCAGCTGTGCTGGGCCTTTTCCTTCTTTCCCCCCCACTGGGGGTGTTGACGGGCCGGGGGTATTTGGGCCAGGGCCCTGAGGTGGAGGTTTTCTGAAAGCTTCAGATTTAGGAAAAATGGCTACACATTTGTGATTGGTAACTGTGCTTTAAACTGTTTTGCATCCTTATTTTTATTATAAATAATTTTGTACATTTGCATTGATCCAATCTTTATGCATGTAAATCTTTTCTACAGCACATCCATTTCCTCTGAAGAAGACCCGATGGGGTCGAAACGCGGCAGTTTAAGCCAAGTGCTTGACCATTTATATAGTTGTGTGTAGTTTTATATGCGCTTGTGTGCTTTTAAAATATCTCCTGTACCATAGCTCCTGTTTTATACTCTACTGTCTTCATATTTTCAATAAAATTTATCTTTTTTCTATTAAGAGTCATCCCCTTATATTATATTTCTGCTGCCTAGAAAACCCCTTTCCTTGGGGGACAATTCCCTTGTTTCTGCTCTACTTGGGGTGTGCAGCAATTCTCTTCTCTCAAGTGTTCCCCTGTCTTCATGGCCATATAGTATATATACTGCTGTTCAGAGTATATAGTGCCCGGGGGACCCCCATGTCATTTAAAAAAAAAAAAAAAATTGGGTGCGGAGCTCCCCTTAATATCCATACCAGACCCAAAGGGCCTGGTAATGGACTGGGGGGGGACCCATGCTGTTTTTTTTCAATGATTTTCATCTATATTGCTGGGACCCAACAATACATTACAGCCACCAGTAGTTTTAAATGACATTTTTCCTTTAAAAATGTCATTTTGCTGTGGTATTGTTCTAAACATGGGAAAAATCTGCTACTTTACAGGCATACTAAGGACACCCCCCTGAACGATATTTAAAGGAATAATTCATTTTTATTGTTTTACTTTAAGCATTAAACATACAATGGTGACAGGGACTTGATGGAAGGAGACAGCTTGCCCACATCCCTATATAGATACACAATGGGGGATTTTTCCTCTTAATGGGACTTTGTAGAGCAGGAGTCTCAAGACAATATATCAAAAATATTATAAACAATAATTTTATTTATCAAAAGGTTTAAAAAGACATAGCAAATGGTAAAAAAGGAAAAAATGGATGCCAAAATTTTTTAGATGATGATGGTACAACAATTATACATGACAATGTTCAAAGATACACTTAACCCCACAAAAGCTGTTTCAGCAAGAAAAGGCTGTGAAGGCTGATATATTGTCTTGAGACTCCTGCCCTACAAAGTCCCATTAAGAGAAAAAATCCCCCATTGTGTCACTTTAAGCATTAAGATCACTGCTCCCAAAAAAACCTGTTTTAGAAACTTTTTTTTGCATTGATATATGTCCCCTGGAGCAGGAC
Organism: Aquarana catesbeiana; assembly: GCF_042186555.1. Classification (NCBI taxonomy): domain Eukaryota; kingdom Metazoa; phylum Chordata; class Amphibia; order Anura; family Ranidae; genus Aquarana; species Aquarana catesbeiana. Next base: position 458,349,567 of record NC_133326.1, read on the forward strand.
CCAGGTCCCCAAATGCTTTTTATGGCAATAATTGCATATAAGCCTTTAAAATTAGCACTTTTGATTTTTAGCGTTTGTGTACCATAGAGTTTAACGGTGTTCACGTGTTCAAACTAATTTTTTGCACGTTCGCATGTTCTGCTGCGAACCAAACCAGGGGGTGTTCGGCTCATCCCTAATACCACTAATACCTGCATATATACTGCTACAGCACACAGAGCTTAGAACAGGAAGGAGAGGGAGAAGGAGCTAAATGAAAGCCTAGCACAGAACAATTATAACACAAGAACATCTTACAAATGCACGTAGCAATAGCCTCTACTAGCTAAAGGGAAAAACATAAAAGAAAAAGAGATATGAGCAGTGTCCAAACCTGTTAAGTTGTCCAGAAAAAGAAAGTTAAGCTAGGCAATTGTAGGGTTGCCAGCAGTATAAACTAGTCTAGCTTGGAATCCACCAAATTGGCAACTCTAAAAATCATGACTAACTCATTCTAATCACCTTTGATGAAAGAAAAGAGCAGAACAGAGGATAATAGAAGAGCATGAAAATCACAAAGCCAAAGTTCACAAGTAAATGAAGATGGTTTAAATTTGAATAACTTTGGATAAAATGGCAATCCATACCATAAAGACCACCACATGAACTTAAATGTTTGAAGAGCTGTAATGTTGTTCCTACCCACTAGGTGGCATATGTATTGTAATTTTGTCTACAGTATAACTAATACTCTTTGCTGTAAAACTTACATGGGTCAACCTCCAACTGAATATCCTAATATTTACCACAAATCATTGATCATTGTTGCTGTTTATATTATTTACATTCATGTTCAGAAAACACTATAGTGCAGAGACATCAGGCTAAACTTTACTAACAGAACCTAAAGGTAGTCTTTTTTTTTTGCTGTAATATATAAACTTTACTACCATAAATTACTAGAAAAAAGTAACAGATCATGCTTTTTGTACTGAAAAGGTTTGGCCCTCTTCAGTAAGATTTTTTTGTTTTTACAATTTAAATGGTATGAAAATATAATTTCAGACCCATAGAGTGTAGCGTTCCAGAGTACGCTGCCTATAAAGCACAGAGTTCAGATGTGTGCTGCGAGAGTACAGAGATCAGGTGTGCACTGTGCACAGAGAGCAGTGTTCCTTTAGAGTGCAGAGTTCAGGTGTGTGCTGCCTATAGAATGCAGAGTTCAGGTGTGCGTTGCCTATAAAGAAGCCGAGTTGAGGTGTGCGCTGCCTATAGAGAGCAGAGTTTAGGTGTGTACTGCGCATAGAGTGCAGAGTTCAGCTGAGAGGGGGAGGAGGGGGGGAAAGATGGGGGTGAAAGGGGAAGCATGTGGGAGAGACAGATTAGGGAGAATGGGGTTGACAGATGGGGAAGAAGGGGAGGAGGAGGGAACAGATGGGAGATTAGTGGGGGAGACAGATGGGGAGAAGGGGGGACAGATATGGGAGGAGGGGGGAGACAGATGGGGGGAGAAGGGGAGGAGGGGGAGACAGATGGGGAGAGAAGGGGGGAGTCAGATGGAGGAGAAGGCAAGAGGGGGGAACTGATGAGGATTTGGAGGGTGACAGATGGAAGAAAAGGAGGTGGGGACAGATGGGGGAGAAGGAGGGGATAGATAGGGGGAGGGGGAGGGTGACACAGATTGGGGAGAAAGGGAGACAGATGGAAGAGAAGGGGATGGGGAACTGATGGGGGATTTGGGGATGACAGATGGGAGAAAAGGAAGAGGGGACAGATAGAGTGGAGGGGGAACATATGGGGGAGAAGGAGGGGACAGATGGGGGGAGGGGTGAGACAGATGGGGAGAAGTGGGGACAGATGGGGGAGAAGAGGGGAGATATGGAGAGTTCAGTGAAATACTCACTCACCCCAGGCTGGTCTCTGCAGGCTCAGGTATCATTTATGCAGCCCTGATCTAGCTGAAGCTGCTGTAGTTCCAATCTCCCACCCACACGTCCCTTTCTCAGACAGACAGCACTGGCTGCACACACAGGTATTGCAATGTGGGCAGGCAGACAAAAAGATAGGGGCAGGAGGACGAGGAGCAGACTGAGCCCTCTCTCCTCTTCTGTTCATGGAGCGGAGGGGTGGCGGCAGGGGGAGTGTGTTGGCTGAAAGCTGGGCATTGTGAGTTATAGCTGTTGTAGTTCTAGTAGCTTCTGCTGATATTGATGATGTGCAAACCTGTCTGGGCACAGCATCCATGAGAGAGGAGAATTGTTTGGGGGGTGCAACTGAAATCTGGGGGTGCCTAGCCCACCCCAGCACCCCCCTAGATCCAGCCATGTTCCATAGGAGAGTTCAGGCCGCAGGGAGGACACAGGCTTCACGGTGTGCTGCTTCCGGGCTAGCGTGGCTGTGCACATCCACCGCCCAATCCTCTGCTTTCACTGGCATGGGACAGGGAACATGGAAGGTTCAGTGCAGGCAGCCGCTGGGAGAGAAGCGTGTCAATTGTTGACACAGAAACCTTGATTCTGTGTTTACAGATGACAGGAGAATGCAGCAAGCGCAGGGAGTACCTGAGGTAGTTTTGGCTGAAAAAAACCCCCAACGCCACCACACAGAGCGATATGCATACGGGGTGACCCGGCACACCCCATGCGAACGCCTATGTTCAGACTAAAGAAATATAGGCATATTTCAGGAACATTTACAATAATTTTCTGTAGTTTTGATCTGCAGCCAGCAAATAAATGTTACTAAAATCTGATCTAGTCTCTATGTGTACAATATATAATACTTTTTACTGAATAACTTACTGTGACAATCTCATCCTCTGCCACCGCTGTCACGGCCACTGCTGCTAAGGTAGCTGATTCTTTAGCAACCTTCATCATAACTTTTTGAGTCTGGAGATTGGTAAAATAATTCACTGCAGCAAACTCAATGAGTGCAGAGAATACGAAGGCAAAACAGACAGCTATAAACCAGTCCATTGCAGTTGCATATGATACTTTTGGGAAAGAGTGCCTTGCACTGATGCTTAAAGTGGTCATTGTAAGAACTGTTGTAATCCCTTTAAAATAAAGAATAAATAATATTAGTCACTTTTTATTATGCTACTTCTATATGCACACACGAACAAAGAAGAAAAAAAAAGTCTCCTAATGCCACCCCCATCAAATCATTCTCTGCAGATATTAGCTTTTGTACCACCACCCCCTCTCCCTTTAGAATGTAAGCTCTATGAGCAGGGCCCTCCTATACCTTTTGTATTGAACTGTACTGTAATTGTGTTGTCCCCCCTATACATTGTAAAGCGCTGCGTAAACTGTTGGCGCTATATAAATCGCGTATAATAATAATAATAATAATAATAATAATGCTAAATATGTAAACCATTATTTTGGCACATGAAAATTAACTAGGATGTTACCTAGAATGAGTGCTCATATTTCAAATATCTCAGAATTAACTGATTTATTATTACAGACATCCGCCATTACCCCATCCATTGGCAAAAATCATTCAAACTCTTCAAACACCCTACAGCCAATCAAATTATTGGGTGGTAGAATAAATTGTCTGGGATGACTCGATGTCCGCCGGTGACGTGTGATTGTGGCACGGAGAGGCAGAGCGAGGAGGTGTAAACAAGGCATTTCCCTGTTCTGCCTAGCAACATGACAGGGATCTACTGCTCCCAGTGATTGGGAGTAGTGATCTCTGTCATATTCTAGTGAGCCCATCCCCCTACAGTTATAACACACTGAGGGAACACACTTAACCCCTTGATCGCCCCCTAGTGTTCAACCCCTTCCCTGCCAGTGACATTTACACAGTAATCAGTGCATTTTTATCTGTATAAATGCCAATGGTCCCAAAATAGCGTCAAAAGTGTCCGATCTGTCCACCGCAATGTCGCAGTCATGACAAAAATCGCAGATCGCTGCCATTACTAATAAAAAAATTAATAATAAAAATGCCATAAATCTATCCCTTATTTTGTAGATGCGATAACTTTTGCACAAACCAATCAATATACGCCTATTGCGTTTTTTTTTTACCAAAAATATGTAGAAGAATACATATTGGCCTTTTTTTTATATTTGTTTGGGATATTTATTATAGCAAAACGTAAAAAAATATTGCTTTTTTTTCAAAATTGTTGCTCTTTTTTGTTTATAGCACAAAAAATAAAAAATCGCAGAGGTGATCAAATAACACCAAAAGTAAGCTCTTGTGCGAAATTTGTGGGAAAAAGGACGACAATTATGTTTTGGGTACAACGTTGCATGACCGCGTAATTGTCAGTTAAAGCAATGCAGTGCCGTATCGCAGAAAAGGGCTTGGGCAGGAAGGGGGTAAATCTTTCCAGGGATAAAGTGGTTAAGGATAAGCCTAACAACAGCTGATAGCACCATACAGTATCTCACAAATGTGAGTACACCCCTCACATTTTTATAAATATTTTATTATATCGTTTCATGTGACAACACTGAAAAAATGACACTTTGCTACAATGTAAAGTAGTGAGTGTACAGCTTGTATAACAGTGTAAATTAGCTTTCCCCTCAAAATAACTCCACTCACAGCCATTAACATCTAAACCGCTGGCAACAAAAGTGAGTACACCCCTTAGTGAAAATGTCCAAATTGGGACCAATTAGCCATTTTCCCTCCCCGGTGTCATGTGACTCGTTAGTGTTACAAGGTCTCAGGTGTGAAATTGGAGCAAGTGTGTTAAATTTGGTGTTATCACTATCGCTCTCTCATACTGGTCAATACTGGTCAAACAGAAGGTGGAGGAGTTCAATGTCTCTAACATCCACCAGCTCTGTGATGTCATCATGGAGGAGTGGAAGATGACTCCAGTGGCAACCTGTGAAGCTCTGGTGAACTCCATGCCCAAGAGGGTTAAGGCAGTGCTGGAAAATAATGGTGGCCACACAAAATATTGAAACTTTGGGCCCAATTTGGACATTTTCACTTAGGGGTGTACTCACTTTTGTTGCCAGCGATTTAAACATTAATGGCTGTGTGTTGAGTTATTTTGAGGGGACAGCAAATGTATACTGTTATACAAACTGTACAATCACTACTTTACATAGTAGTAAAGTGTCATTTCTCCAGTGTTGTCACATGAAAAGATAGAATAAAATATTTACAAAAATGTGAGGGGTGTACTCACTTTTGTGAGATACTGTATGCATTTACAGTCATGCTCATAAGTTTGCATGCCCTTGCAGAAATTGTGAAATTTTGGCATTAATATTGAAAATATGACTGATCATGCCAAAAAAACTGTCTTTTATTAAAGGATAGACCAATTTTCAGGTAGACCAATTTTTCTTGGTCTACCTGACCTTGGCTTGGTATCAAAAGAGCACCTAATTTTCCACTTCTTAATAAGTGATTAAACAGTACTGACTGGCATATTCAAAGCTTTTGATATCTTTTTATATCCTTTTCCATCTTTGTAAAGTTGCATTACCTTGTTACACAGGTCTTTTGACAGTTCTTTTCTACCTCCTCATGGCTCAGTGTCTAGCCTGCTTAATGCATCCATGTGAGAGCTAACAATCTCATTGACTCTTTATACACAGACACTAATTGTGATTTTTAAAAGCCACAGATGTGGAAAATTAACCTTTTAATTGCCATTTTAACCTGTGTGTGCCACCTTCTGTGTCTGTACCAAGGATAAACATTCCAGGGTATGTAAACTTTTTATCAGGGCCATTTGGGTGATTTCTGTTATCATTATGATTTAAAAAGGATCCAAAAAACTATGTGATAATAAAGGGCTTCATGTGATTGCTATCCTTAAATAAAAGACATTTTTTTTTTTACAAGATCAGTCATATTTTCAATATTAATGCCAAAATTTCACAATTTATGCCAGGGTATGCAAACTTTTGAGCACAACTGTATGCCAGGATCTTCAGGTTGCCCTGTCATGTCTCTGCTACCCTTAGAATGATTAGAATTTCACTGCAAGATTTGCTGACCATTTGTCAAGCAACACCTAATGCATACATTGCTAATCAAAATAATCGGAAATTAAGTGTCTTCTGTGCAATTCCTTGGTATTCAAAACAATTTATGTGTTCATTTTTTTCACTGGTATGGTAACAAGCCAATCTTATTTTTTTAAATTGAGCTAATTGATTAAGGCAAAGAGGATTGTACAAAGGTGATGTAACCTATAATTACCAATCAGCAATATCTAAATAGATAATTAAATGGCCTGATCACTTTCAGATGTGCTTGATATTGTGTGGGATAAATAATTATCACACCAAGGATTGTTTAATAAGTAAGTGCAAAGTTCAAACCATAGCAACCAATCATTTTAATCTACTGTAGTAGATTCATAAAATGTTACTGTGAGTTATTGTGAAAGTTAGAAACAAGCACCACGCAGGATTCTTCCACTGTGACAACAATAACATTTGCCTTGATTTATTACACCAAAAGCAAGGCAAGCTCATTATACAGATTCATTTCAGAAGAATTATTAAGTCATGTGTAAATCTAAAATATAAACAAAACATGCAGTACCCCACTGTTACTATATCCATGCAGTCATTAGAGAATACTAAACTCACACCTGTGATAGATAGGAAGGGTAAGCTACAAATCTTACATTTAGATACACAGATACAAAATACACAAAACATATACAATTCAATAAAACAAGTTGCGATACATTTGTGTCTTTCTGCTCAACAACACATTCCATTAAAAAAAAAAAAAAAAAAATCTAAATTAAATATGGATCCAAAAGCAAATGGAAATTAAGATTAGGTTTAAGAAAACATAATAAATTAAAGTGACCTAGTGCACTGTGTCATTTGAATTGCAATTAATATAGTGCTCTGATGCATATTTTATCTCCTCCAGCTGATGTAAGTTTTTTGAGAGCTTTAAATGTCTAATTTTGGCACTGGTACAAATAATTGAAAGACTGATATGCTTCTGATACTTTCACAAGTGTTGACTAAATAATTCACTGGACGGTTAACTTTGTTACTTCTTCAGGAGTTAGGTTATAGTCTAATGTTAGGAAAGGGATAAGATTAAATATTAAGGGTTGATTTTCAATAATAGTTTAGGTGTTAGGAGATACATTTTTATAATAATTTTAAGGATTAGGAGTTACATTTTGAAAAGCTTCAATGCAGTGTTGCTTTTTAGTTTACATTACATTCCAGTACTATGTGGTAGGTAAGAGTAAAAGTTTAAACTTAAGGTAGATTAAATGTTAAGGTTGTAGATAGGAAAAGGTAAAATGTTGGAGAGACAATGCAGAGATAGTGCAGGGGAACAGCATAGTTTAGAGTGAAATGCCTGTTATTGCTACTAAATGCCCTTCACCAAAATGTCCTGCTCTTAATTTCCAGTGCTGTATTCATCAAAATAAAAAAATGTATTTGTATGGGACAGTTTTTAAAAGTAGCAGAATTTTTCCCAGAAAATAATTCCCTGATATATTAACATCTTTATAATTAATCACTTCCCATCCTTAGGCCATTTTAAGATTTTCAGGACTTTAAGTGGTTAAACAAACTCATGGCTGCAGCTAGAGCCAATTCAAATTAATCATATCTTTATTATGGTATGGAAATAAACTCCATAGGTCAAACTTTATAGATGACCATAACAGTGGATATTCAGTACATAAAAATCTCTATGTGCAAAGCACCTTCCACCAACCAACGTATTACCTCACCTTGCACCATCATCATCTTCACATTTTTGCTGTCTTATTCAATAATGTAAAAATGTATGAAGTGTTCAGTGTTAGATATTAAAAAAGGTATTTCTGTTAAAGGTGTAACTTTCCTTTTTTTTGTCTCCCTGTTTACAGGAACTTACAGCATTATCCAAGGGTAAGATGATGTGACAGACATGTCTTGGGTATAAATCTCCAGCAACATAAGGTAAGTATTTATTTAGCTATATATAGGTTCTAAAAAATAAGCTAGGTCCATACCCGCAACAGTCCTTGCTGGAACTGATTCTTTGTTGATCCAAAACACAACTTGAGACAACACAACAGTCATGCTGCATGGAATGTATGTATGGATGATGTAATAGCCTATTTTCCTTCGTAGGTAAAACAGGACAATTTGCTGTGAATATTCACCTGTAACAAATAGACAATGAAATGATAAATGAATAATGAAATGGGAGGTAAAGGGTGCATCAATTCCAAGGCATACCAAAAACTGTTCTAGCCGGAACAGATTCTTTGTTGATCCAAAAAGACACCTGAGAAAGAATGACGGTCATTATGCAAGGGATATATGTCTGTATGACAAAATATCCCATTTTCCTTTGCAGGTGGAAATGCACTGTCATTACAATGTATTCACCTGTTGATTAAAAAACAAACATATAATTAACTCAAAGGATACAAATAAATGTAACGAATATTACCATTATTAACAGATACTGTTTCAATTTTACAGTGGGATCCACACTGCTAGTATTGTGGCTGGACTAAATTAATAAAAAAAGGGGCGCGGCCAGCAGCCAAGGAGTATGGCTGCTTATGGCTGCTTAGAATTAGAACTCTGTTTCACAGCGGCAAACCTGAGCTAATCTCGCAGTCCCTGGGCCTCGGAACATGACAATTTCACCGCCCAGGCCATCGGGCACTTGTAGAAATTATGTCTAGGAAAAGAAAAGAGACAGAAAAACTCGGGCGGATGACAGACTTTTTCCAGCTGCCCTGCCGCCAGCACAGCCAGGATAGGAAACCCGCATGGCAGATCTCAGGCAAACAGAGATAGCTCCCAACGCTTCTCAACCAACAAATCCTGACTTAATACAGAGAGCAACGTTCACTCCCAATCCTCCTCATCTTCATCCAGCCCTGTGAGGGCAAAACAGAAAAACCGTCAGCAAAATATAGATGAAGGAGACATGGGAGATGTTTCTCTTAATGATACAGGGGAATTACAAGACTCTTGAAATTACATCTTGGAGTTTCCTACTAAAGACCAGCCTGTATTAGACATGGCATTAAAAGACATGCTTGTCTCACTGCGCAGCACAATACATTCAGATATTCTATCCCTGACAAATCATTTCAAAACTGACTACCTGAACCAAGGTATCACTCAAATCAGCTACCAAGGGACACGATTGTCCTCTTATATTTCTACCAAACCAAGGACAAATTCCTTATGCGCACAAGAAACCCAGAGAATAGGCCTCCATGCACTTAAGGCCTCTCATTCTTTCCAGACGTATCTGTATACACAATGCAAAGGAGAAGAAATATGGCTACCATCACTAAATCTTTGTGGAACCATCAGATCATATACCGATGAACCGATGGGTATACCCGGCCAAGCTTCAAGTTACCAAAGATGGAAACATGGTCATCATTGCCTCGTTAGATGAAGGAATCTGCCTCCTGAAAGATTGAAACATTCTGGAATCCGACAAAGGTCCTCAATCTGCATCTTCCTCACCACAGCCTCAGCCACCTACCTGGCAAAGTGCAGAGATTGGATGAAGGCCCAGGATACAATATAACCTTACTTCCTCATCACAGCTCCAGTAAGCTCATGGAAAATACCACAGTTTTGTTTTTGACCCCTTCACACAAGTGGGAATTCTTCCCCTCAGATTCTATTCTATATCCTTTTTTACTATTCTACACCAGGAATTATTTTTGTTATTTTTTACTGGTGTTTAGCAACAATTTCATTGAGTTTGAATAAGTGTTCAAGCATTTCAGGATGCTAACATTCTCATGTTAAACCACAGAACTAACCATATCAATTTATTAAAAAAAAATTTTTCATTGAATTTATTAATAGTAAAAGTAAAGGTTGTTTTAAAAAATAGTAACAAATAGACATTGAAAATGTTAACGCCAGTGAAAATGAAGAAAAGGCCAATTACATTTAGATCTGGTCCTATTAAGTATAGATGAGTGAAATGACTTGAGAACTTGATTCAAAGTGAATTGGGTGTAGTTACTAAGGGCATAATGTAGAAAATATTTTACAATTCATGGGGTTGATTTGCTACAGACAAATAAGCTATTCCTTTAACCACTTCAGCCCTGGAAGGTTTTATCCCCTTGCTGACCAGGCCATTTTTTGTGATACGGAGCTGCGTTGCTTTAACTGATAATTGCACGGTCATGCGACACTGTACCCAAATAAAATTGTTGTCCTTTTTTTCCCTCAAATAGAGCTTTCTTTTGGTGATATTCGATCACCTCTGAGGTTTTTATTTTTGCGCTATAAACATAAAAAGAGCAGCTATTTTGAATAAAAAACAATATTCCTTACTTTCTTCTATAAAACATTGCCAATAAAAAAAAATTAAAAATCTAATTTCTTCATCAGTTTAGGCCAATATGTATTCTGTTACATATTTTTGGTAAAAAAAATTCCAGTAAGCGTTTATTGATTGGTTTGCACAAAAGTTATTGCGTCTACAAACTTTGGGTTAGATTTATGGCATTTTTATTTATTTAATTTATTTTTTTACTAGTAATGGTGGCGATCTGCAATTTTTAGCAGGACTGTGACATTGCGGCAGACAAATCTGACCCTAAGTGACACTTTTTGGGGGCCAGTAACACCAATACAGTGATCAGTGCTAAAAAAATGCACTGATTCCTGTATAAATGACACTTGCAGCGAAGGGGTTAACACTAGTAGATAAGATAATTTTTTGTTGTTGTTGTTTGCTTGTTTTATGTTGTGTCTTGTTTTCTGTTTTCCTTCTTCCAAATGGTTTTTGTTTTTGCAGAGTTTGCATTAGGCTTAATAATGTTTCTGCTGGTCAATAATTTAAAATTAAACTTAAAGTTCTATCCCTTTGGAAGGGTATGTGGGTGTAGAGCAACTGAGCAACTGTGATAGGTTTTGTATACTTTTTTATATACGTATTTGGGTTTGACCAGATGTTGAAGGTTGTTTCATGGAATGTGAGAGGAGCTAATAGTTCTCTGACACACAAAGCAATTTTGATACTTTTGTAGTCTACAGCAGATGCACGCCACCCCAGAAAAAGTGCAGTTTTTGACACGCTGTAGTGTAGATACGGCATATCACTCTGCATATTCTTCTTATGCGTGTCAATCCTGGTTATGGTAGTGGCGGTTTCTCCTGTGAATGGGTGGAGGTGGATAGGTACAGGAAATATATTTTTTTGTGTTGCAGACTTTTAATAGGCATTTTGTGATTGCTAATGTATATATCCCCCCCATATTCATGTGAGGTAATACAGTTATTTATAAAGTTCGTGACTGATATAATTCTGCTCCCAGTCCTTATGATGGGCAATTTTAACAATGTCTTTATTATCAAACAGGATAGGTTTCCATGCCCTAGGAATGCTAATGTAGAATGCTTGACACCATTGGGCAAACTATGTGGGGAATGTGGTCTGCACAATTTGTGACAAAAGTTATATCCTTGGAAAATGCAATACTCGTGTTACTCCAAGACCCATAAAACCTTATCCCGCATCGATATGTTGGGATCCTATAAAGTATTTAGGTATATCTCTTCTATTGATATCTTGCCTAGAGGCGTGTCTGACCATTCCCCCTTGCCACTCTTGAGGACAATACTATCGGAATAAAGCGATCTATGTGGAAACTTAACCCACTTTGGCTTCAGATAATTTCTACACATGATCATATACAAAAGGCCATAAATCTTTTTTTAGAAATTAATTTGACCACTGCATCTCCCTTGATTGTCTGGGACACTATAAAGGCCTATCTTAGGGGCCTTCTTATTAAAGTAATTAGTGTGGCCAAAACAAAAAGTAGAAAGGAAGTTAATTTGGTAAATGAGCGGGTGATTACGACTGAGGCAGCATATGTTCAGGATTCAACTACTGAAAACTGTTCCCTATGGGTAGAGGTGCAATCTCAACTCAAACTCTTTATGGAAAAAAGAGCGCAGGATAAGCAATTTTTCAATAAACGTTTGGGGTGGGCAAAGGGGGGAAAACTGGGGAAACTTCTAGCTGCGATTGCCCAATCAAAAAACAAATACTTCTTTTATAAATGTTATAAAATCAAAAGATGGCACGCTTTGTACTAAAACACAAGATATCTTGATGGTTTTTAAATCCTTTTACCAGGAGTTATATAGTTCAAGAGCCATTTATGCAAATGCTGATCTAAATTCTTAGATGACATTAACCTTCCTACTCTGTCCTATTCTGATAAATGTATGCTGAATGATCCAATTACTATAGAGGAATTGGAAGCTGTTGTGGCGACTCTTCCTAAAGGAAAAGCCCCTGGAATAGACGGTATCCCCAATGAGGTGTATAGCCAATATGGTAAAACACTTTTACCCCTTATGCTACAGACCTTAATGCTGCTCTAAGGGAAGGTTGTCCATCTCTGTCTATGACAGAGGCTATAATCGTGGTTATACCTAAGAAAAGGAAAGACACGCTATCTCCTGTCCTGACTCTTACAGGCCAATATTGTTGTTTAATACTGATATTAAATTAGCTAAGATTATGGCCAATAGATTAAAGAGAGTTATCAAATCGATTATTCATACAGGTCAAACAGGTTTTATGCCCAACTCCTCAACTCCTATAAATGTAAGATGTACCTTTTTAAACATATAAACTCCTGTTGATAACTTAACTTGTAAAGTTTTGCTGTCTTTAGATGCCGCCAAGGCATTTGACAGTATATGGTGTTATATATGGGAAGTACTTAAACGTTTTGGCTTTGGCAACATTTTTTGCAACTGGGTCAAGCTCCTATATACAACATCTAAGGTCTTTATAAGAGTTAACGGGAATGTGTCTGACCCCTTTAATCTCTCCCAAGGTACTAGGCAAGCGTGTCCACTGTCACCCTGTTTTCAATAGTGATAGAACCCCTTGCAGTTATGTTGAGGCAAATGGAGGGGGTGAGAGGCTTCTGCAGAGGGAAACATGAGGACAAAATAGCTCTGTATGCAGATGATATCTTGCTATACTTAGCTGACACTCAGGAGTCACTGGTTGATGCAGTGTCTGCTATAGAAACGTTTGGTGTCTTTTCTGGTCTTGGGATTAACTGGAATAAGTCAGTACTGCTCCCATTGGACCCTCTCCGGGACCCTCTCCCCCCACAGTATCACAACTTAGGGTGGATGCAGAGATTAAATACCTGAGGGTGACTATCTCTCCCCAACCTAAAGAATATATCTCCCAAAACTTGCTACCATTAATTCAGAAATTTAGATCTCAAAATGAAGTTTGGTGTAAGCTGCACTTTCTGTGGCTGGTTTTGCCAATCTCTTGAAAATGATATGGATGCCACAATTATTGTATTATTTACATAATTTGCCTTCCTGAATTGTGCAGAAATATTTCAAGAGATTTGGTACGATCTTTCAGAGCTTGATATGGCGGAATAAGCCAGCTAGAATTAAATATGAATATCTACAATATCCTAATGCTCAAGGTGGGCTTTCAGCTCCTAATCCTTGGATATATATTCCTGGTGGCTCAACTTCAACATTTTGCAGATTGGGAAACTCTTCTTTTGATATACTTAGCACCTTATTCGATAACGACAATCCATTACTCTCTCTTGATTCTTCTATTTTACCCTTTAATCAATATACTTAGCCTACATTTCATCTGATATATAAGGTCTGGCAGTCTACCAAAACAATATTGGGTATTCCAGGACATAGCTGTACTAGATATACTCTGTTATGGCCTAATAGGGCGTTTTCTGAAGTTTACCACTTGGAAGAATTTTCTAGATGGGAACGTGCAGGGATTACTAACTTGATGCAATTGTACTCCGATGGAGTGCTGGAAACTTATCAGCAGCTTTGTACTGACTATGGTTTGGATAAAAGGTGTTTTTTTCAATACCTACAATTAAGACAAGCTTTAAAAAACAAGGTATGGCCCTGACCATCCTCTTTTACAAAATCCCTGTCTTGGACAGTGTAGTACAAGCAAACAACACAAAGGGACTCTCTAAAGTATATATGAAATTATTATCTGAACTGCTTCTTAAATTTCCGATTCCATGTAGTCAAAAATGGGAGATGGATATTGATGTGGATCTAGAAGAAATATGGGACCAAATAATGAAGAATGTTCAGCCTGTGTCGATATCCCCAACACATAGAATGACCCAACTTTTTATTTTGTACAGGGCATATCGTACCACAGAGTTGCTGCATAGAGTAGGTATATTTGTTTTGGAGATGCCCAAAACTGCATCGATATTGGCAAGATGTGATAGATACGATAAATTCCATATATGACATCTCACTTACTCCTGATCCTGTCCTGTGTCTCCTCAGGTATCTAAATTCTAACAATTTAGTATATAATGAGACAGTGGCCTTAATGCGAATGCTTTTTCTGGTGTGTAAATGAATAGCCTCTCGATGGATTTCATCTAACCCCCTACCCTTGGGGAATGGGTAAAGGAAACGGATAAACATGTACTATTTGAGAAATATACTTATCTTCAATGTAATGCATCTTGGAAATTTCAGAAAATATGGAAAAAAATGGATAGATGCCCCATATTCCAACCTAGGTTGAAAATGAAGAGTGGGGAATAGGGCTGAGCCTGATGTTCGAGTCGAACGTAAGTACAACTCGAGCATCGGGTGTCCGCCTGTTCGCCGAACAGCAAACATTATGCGCATAATGTTCACGGCAAATTTGAAAGCAGCGGAACACCGTTAAAGTCTATGGGACAATAACATGAAAAACCAAAAGTGCTCATTTTAAAGGCTTACAGTATATGCAAGTTATTGCCATAAAAATTGTTTGAGGACCTGGGTCCTTCCCCAGGGGACATGTATCAATGCAAAACAGGTTTTTAAAAACTGCCGTTTTTTTGGGAGCAGTGATTTTAATAATGCTTAAAGTGAAACAATAAAAATAAAATATATTCCTTTAAATATCGTGCCTGGGAGGTGTCTATAGTATGCCTGTAAAGTGGCACAATTTTCCCGTGTTTAGAATAGTACCACAGTAAAATGATATTTCTACAGGAAAAAAAGTAATTTAAAACTGATCGCAGCTGTAATGAATTGTCGGGTCTCGGCAATATAGATAAAAATCATTGAAAAAAACAGCATGGGTTTCCCCCCAGTCCATTACCAGGCCCTTTGGGTCTGGTATGAATATTAAGGTGGGGGGCTTATCAGAATCTTGAAGCACCCTTTAACAAGGGGACCCCCAGATCCCACTCCCTCCTATGTGAAGTGGTATGAGGTACATTGTACCCCCATCAATTCACAAAAAAGTGTCAAAAATAGTCAGACAGGGGACACTTTGAGACAAGTCCCTTATTAAAAAATAAAAAAATAAAAATGTCCAGTGATGTCCATTCATCTTCTATCATGAACCGAAAAAAGAAAATAAAAATGCAACAGCTCTGTCTCCATGGGAGGCTCCTGTCGAGTGACACTTCTTCTCGGTGACAGCTGTTATATAGCTGAGGGCGGGGCCACTTGGTGATGTAAACGGGGAACCCGCCTTCCTCTGACATCATGCCCCCAGAGCTTAAGGGAGGTTTCATTGCAAAGTGCACAACCTATTTGTCTTTAGTAAATCAACCCCATGTGTCCAACCAATTAAATTATTATTGAATCCCTTTGATTAGTTCAATAAAATGCTACAGACCTCAACTTTCTGCCAACCACCAACTACTTTGTAGTTCACACTCTAGAATGTTGTCCACATTTGTTTAAGATGGCATGGTGCACTCATGAGAGCCCTAAGTGGTGCTCCAGATCATTAGTTTGCTGCAATCTGGATCCTGACCAAGGTCGTGGTCTGGATCCTGACCAAGTGACTGTCTCATCTTGAACAGTGATCACCACTTAGGAGCAAGCTCTTTCCCCCACTCATTGCCGCTGTGTGTATAAACAAAAAAAATCAACAATTTGGAAAAAAAAATTACATTTTTAACTTTCTGCTATAAAAAATATACCCAATAAAAAAGTTTTAAAAATCAAATTTCTTCATCAATGTAGGCCAATCTATATTCTGCTACATATTTTTGGTAAAACAATTCCAATAAGTGTATATTGGCTGGTTTGTACAAAAGTTCTAGGATCTACAAACTATGTGATATTTTTATTAATTTCTTTTTATTTATTTTTTTTACTAGTAATGGCGGTGATCAGCGACTTATAGCGGGACTGCGATATTGCATCGGAGAATTGGCCCTCTAACTAACACTTGTTTGAAAAAAAATGGAGAATTCCCCATGGGGCTTTTTAGCAGCAAGTATGAGTCAAAAAAGTTCATAAGAATCACTTGTTTTATTATCAAAAGATAGTTGGACATCAATAAAATACAAAAGTTAAAATATGAGTTCTGGTATACACAGTGCAAAACAGTTTGAATTGAGAAGGAAGATCAATAATTGATAATACCATGTGGTTTGGTTTTTAGAAAATATACAACAGAGAATGTTTCCCCACAGTGTTATTAATTATAATGATACCATCCCATGTGTAGGAAATGCCCCAATGCATTTCGACCTTAAAGGTTATGGTCTTCTTCAGGGGGTTCTTACATTTCTATGAGTACATCAAAAAAGACAGATTTTCAGTATTACATGATGATGTACAATCACATTTCATTATACATTATCATATGTTAGACTTGGTAATCATGATATATTTACCCCTTCCACCAAATGGGCTCGCTTATCCAGAGATTTCTCTTTATTAAAACACACAAAGAAAAACAGAAGATCCCCCCACAGGTAACCCAGTCAGGGAATTGTCCTCACCTCTACCCCAAAGGGGCAACCCCGGGCCTGTGGGGCTTACAAGTGGTCACAGGTTAGTGTGCCCTCCACAGGGGAAATGTAAGGGCTGAGACACCTGAAAATTGCTATAATTGTGACAATTAATGTGCTGTATATATATTATATTACAGTTATGGCATGGGTTATAACAGTTCATTTACAGGGAGAAGGGGGGACGGACATTTGTGGTTATCCAAAAGATGACGACAAAGTAAAGCACTTTGTTTCTCCGGTCCCTTCTGTCACTTTTAAATGGGCCTCGTCCCTTAAAGACAAACTGGTAAAAAGTGAATACCGTAAGTTCAACAAAAAACATTGTTCAGTGTATGGCACTTTCACATGTGGAGACTGTGCCCACTGTCCATTGATTAGAAAGAAGAAAGTATTTGCCGTTCCCAATGGTCAGGTGTTCAAACCCAAACACTTTGTAAACTGCCAAACTCCTGCAGTGGTCTACCGAATGACTTGTGAGGGTGGTGCATTTTATGTGGGCAAGACCAGAAAGAGGTTTTGGTGCAGAATGTCCAAGCATGTCTCTGGCATGGAAATAGGTAACATCCACCTCCCCCTAGGGAGACATGTGGTTACACAGCACCGCTACAAAATGCCAAAAATTTATTTCGCTGCCTTAGACCAGATTCATTTTCTGGGTCAAGGCAGCGACTGGAACAAAAGACTACTATAAATTGAACAGAGAAAATTGAGTACTGTCCGTGATACTTTTTTTATTTATTAATTGGATAAATTACAAGTATGGTCAGATATGGAGGAATTCTTTAGGAGACTAAGGCTCAAAGAATATTTTGACAGTAAGGAAAGGAATCCTAGGACAATAGGAGGTTACAAAAGGAAAAAGAACAGTAACTTCACACCTCCACAAGGACGCAACCCCAAACTGGATACCTATATTTACAGCTTCAGGCTGCGAGTTACATCCCTGATATCCACCCAGCAAAAGAAAATATTATACAACCTTTCACCACTGGAGCGAAGAGCTGTACATGACCTGCGCAATAATCAGGCCATAACCATCAAACCAGCAGATAAAGGGGGAGCAGTCGTTGTGATGGATACAGACAAATATATACAAGAGGGCCAGAGGCAGCTGGCAAATACTACTTACTACAAAAAACTGGATTATAATCCGACCCAGGATTTTACTCAGCAATTAAAAGGTCTCATTGCGGCAATACCAAGCCACCTACATTCAGAACTCATCAATGCGATTCCGGATAATCCAGAAATTGGAGACTTCTACATGCTGCCCAAGATCCACAAGCCAGGAAATCCAGGCAGACCCATTATAACAGGTATGAATACACTTACCGAACATATCTCAGGCCTTGTAGAAAACATGTTAAAACCTTTAGTCATGAACACTGCAAGTTTCCTGCAAGACACCACTGATTTTCTGAACAAGCTTAACAATATACAACAATTACCACTTAATACACTTCTAGTCACTATGGATGTAGAATCTCTGTACAGTAACATCCCTCACAAGGATGGGTTGGCGGCATGTCACAGATTCTTATCATCCTCACCAGACCACAAATACACTGCTGAGGATGTGACACGGCTCATTGAATTCATTCTTACACACAACTACTTCACTTTCAATAATGACATCTATCTCCAGTGTATGGGTACTGCTATGGGAAGCAAAATGGCACCCCAATATGCAAATTTATTTATGGCTGACCTGGAGGACAAATTTCTGAACAGCATACAACAAAAGCCATACAGATATTATCGCTATATTGATGATATATTCATGATATGGACTGAAGGTGAAGAAAATCTAAACCAATTCTTCTCATTGATCAACACTTTTCACCCATCTATCAAACTAAAAATGGACTATTCGAACACACATGTCAACTTCCTGGACACTACAGTATACATCAGGGATGACAAGCTACACACGTCGATATACAGAAAACCGACTGACCGATGCAGCTATCTTCATAGTTCCAGTTTTCACCCCCAACACACCAAACGGGCCATCATACACAGCCAGGCCATCAGATACCACCGAATTTGTTCAGACCCAGAAGACAGAGATAAACATCTCAGAACACTGGCAGACTCCTTCCATAAGAAAGGTTACAAAGACAAAACCATCAACAACAGCATAAACACAGCCTTGAAAACCCGAAGAGAAAATCTCCTCCAATACACAGAGAAAAAAACAAATAACCGAGTACCTCTAGTCACCACATACAACCCAGCACTTGAAGGGATCAAAAAGATAATCAAAGATTTACAACCCATTATAACAGAGGATGAAACTCTGAAAGGAATATTCCAATAACCCCCATTATTGGCTTTCAGACAACCACCCAACCTCAGACACAAACTAATCAGCAGAAAACTTCACTCTGATTATGAAGTCACAAATAATGGTAGCAAACCCTGCAATAAAAAACGCTGCAAACTATGCAACCAGATAAATCTATCCAAAAGTGTTACACACACAAATGGGACCTTCAATATCATGGGATCTTACAGCTGTACCTCAAGTAATGTTGTGTATCTCATCCAATGCAAAAGGTGCAGCAAAGGATCTTATGTTGGTGAAACAGGACAGAAGTTGCAAGCGAGGATGAATTTGCACAGACATACCATCAAAGAACATAAAGAAGACAGTTTATGCACACCTGTGGGACATCATTTCTCACAATCGGACCACACTATAGAAGACCTCAATGTCTTAGTTCTTAAAATGAATTTCAGAACTATCCAGGAAAGGAAAACGTTTGAACTAAGAATGATACTTCTTTTTGACACGAAGAATAATGGCCTGAATTTAGATATTGGTTTCCTTACACATTATGCTAAAGTTTTACGACCGCTCTGTGACTAGTATCCCCCCCCCCTGCATTCCCCCCTAGCTCTCCCTCTGTCTTATACCACTAACTCTGCTGCTATCTTTATTACCATTGATTTGTATGTGTTTGGTTTTCTCTTTTTTTTTGTTTTTTTTTTGTTTTCTTCTTTAACATTCTGCTTAAAAATTTGTGAATCAGTACTGCTTGGACCTTGAAGAAGGGGACATACCCCGAAAGCTTGTCCTGAAAAATTGTATGTTAGTGCAAATAAAAAAAGTATCACGGACAGTACTCAATTTTCTCTGTCACAATTGCACTAATACGGCTACAATCAAATCAAGTATAAATTGAACAAAAATGGATATATAGACTCTGGGCCACAATATAAACTGGCCTCAATGAGTTAATTTCATATGCTCCCTTTTTGAAGGGTTTCAATTCGGGTAAGACTGGCTAGGATGATGAGGCTAGGTGAGCAATGATATAGAGGGAGAGGCTGGGGAAACATTTTTTCTTTGAATACCATCTTAGGTGCCACTCCTCGATGGAGAGGGTATCTTTTGGTATGTATATTAGACTGAGGCACTGTTCCTCATAAACCTGGGTATGAAATTACCTTTCCCCGGGTATAATAAGTACATATATATACACATCTTTGCTATATATATATAGATAACAAAAATTCCCCATGTCCTCTATCCCCCTTCTATGCTGCCATGCCCATTTATTCCTGACTGGTCTTTAACCCTTGGAAGTAGGCCCAAAGAAATTTTATTTTGTATTTTTTTTTTATGTATGCTCAGATTACCAGCCACATTTTTTCACAATGTACCTTTTCTTTCTCATTGCAAATAATGAATTAATAAATATGATTATATATGTAAATATTGACATTATTATGTTAGACTGTTGGTCGTTTTGACAAAATTAATGACTAAGGTAAAAAATCCAAGAGTTTATATTTATTGTTTTCTCCCTCAGACCCTGGACTGCTGCGGTCTTGTCCTCTCCTTGCCCCTTCCGTGGTGATCTTGAGTCTGGGCGGCTTCCCGGCAAGGTAGGGAGACGTGTCTCACACGTATCTCCTATTTAAGCAGCACCCGCGGTTTTAACATCTGCCACTGTGGGGAGCTCTAACCTTGCTTGCGGCATTCTGAGATCGCCTTCGGACGGGGAGATGTTGTCACGTGCATGCGTGATATGATCTCCACACTCAGTGCGGGGATTCTTCCTGCCGCGCATGCTTGTCGCCTCTCCCGAGTCACGTAGTTAAGTGGAGTTCCACCCAAAAATGGAACTTCCACTTTTTGGATTCCTCCCCCCCTCGGGTGTCACATTTGTCATCTTTCAGGGGGGAGGAGGGAGCAGATACCTGTCTAATACAGGTATTTGCTCCCACTTCCTGGCATAGCTCACCGCGGCGCTTGCGGTGACCTATGCCACTTCCGGCGCCTACCCCGTCCTCCCCTGCTGTATTCTGTGAAACACAGAACACAGCAGGGACCTGAGAGGACGCGCAGCGCGACTCGCGCATGCGCAGTAGGGAACCAGGAAGTAAAGCCGCATGGCTTCACTTCCTTATTCCCTTACTGAGGATGGTGGCAGCAGCTGAGAGCCGAAGCACGGATCAGCTTCAGCTGCCGACATCGCAGGCTCCCTGGACAGGTAAGTGTCCATATATTAAAAGTCAGCAGCTGCAGTATTTGTAGCTGCTGGCTTTTAATATTTTTTTTTCAGCGGACCTCCACTTTACGTTGGAGGCGACGGAAGAGTCCGGGGCACATCCGCCTTCTGGAACGCTGAAGTGGCCACAGAAGGTGCCGCTTTCAGCGGCCTAATGGCCCTCTCCTGTGGGGATTGACCTACGACGAAATTTTACACACCTGTTAGTGATCGATAACTCATCAACGTGAGT
This sequence comes from Aquarana catesbeiana, assembly GCF_042186555.1. Lineage (NCBI taxonomy): Eukaryota > Metazoa > Chordata > Amphibia > Anura > Ranidae > Aquarana > Aquarana catesbeiana. The sequence goes on from NC_133326.1 coordinate 458,371,078, forward strand.
ATTTAATTGACGCTCTCTATCGGGGTTTCTCAGTTGATCCCTGATGAGAGTGCAGTGACATGCACTTCCAGATGAATGGGTAAGGATGGACATCAGCAGACTGCTGTGCTGCACTAAGTTGTTTGTTTAGTAATATATTATAAACTTCTCCCCAACTTAGATCCGGGACTCATATGCTCCTGATCTGAATATATAGACACTGTGCATCTATTCATGGATGTTACGGTGTCATAATAATTCAAACATAATAACCAGGTACTTACCATCTATTTGCTAATGGATCTAACTTTCCCACCATAGCACCATTGTGCCCTCATTTCCTCTGGCAGTCTCTTCTTTAGATGCACGCCGTAAGATTATACAACTTAAATCTCCTGTCACTATCACTCACTATAGCACTTACACTCGATCATAATAACTCTCTCTTTTTGTTCACTTTCACACAAATCCTTATGGCATGTTAAAAATCTTGTTCTTCTGTTCTTTCTGAGTTTTTATTTAATTTTGTTGTACCCCTTTTCTTTTTACTACATATGTTCACACCATGTTTTTCTTCATTTATTTAATAAATTTTTGGATACACATTAAATTAATGCATTGCACTTTTTAGATTATTAGAGAGGGGTGATATATATTATGAGCACCCCTCCTCTATCGTTTACATTGCACTCTTATTATCTTATTATGTTATCCCATTAGCTTAACATCAAACCCAATAATTCATTTTAAATGGCCACATTAGAGCCTAAGTGGAGATTAAGCATAATTCCCACAATATGGAAATCTATATATAATGAATACAAGTAATAGGCAATCATTTGTTCCTGGCAGCACTTATAGGGGGCTTCTCATTTTTGAGATTTCCCCTTTTTTTTTGAATAACCACAAATGTCCATTCCCCCGATCCCTATATATGAACTGTTATAATCCATGCCATAACTGTAATATAATATATATACAGCACATTAATTGTCACAATTATAACAATTTTCAGGTGTCTCGGCCCTTACATTTCCCCTTGTGGGGGGCACACTAAACTGTGACCACTTGTAAGCCCCACGGGCCGGGGTTGCCCCCTTTGGGGTAGAGGCAAGGACAAGTCTCCGATGGGGTCCGGGGTCATCTGTGGGGGAATCTTCTGTTTTTGTTTGTGTTTTTTAATAACGAGAAGTCTCTGGATAAGCGAGCCCATTTGGTGGAAGGGGTAAATATATCATGATTACCAAGTCTAACATATGATAATGTATAATGAAATGTGATTGTACATCATACCATGTAATACTGAAAATCCGTCTTTTTTGATGTATTCATAGAAATGTAAGAACCCCCTGAAGAAGACGATAACCTTTAAGGTCAAAATGCATTGGGACATTTCCTAAACATGGGATGGTATCATTATAATTAATAACACTGTGGGGAAACATTCTCTGTTGTATATTTTCTAAAAACCAACCACATGGTATTATCAATTGATTGATCTTCCTTCCCAGTTCAAACTGTTTTGCACTGTGTATACCAGAGCTCATATTTTAACTTTTGTACTTTATTGATGTCCAACTATCTTTTGATAATAAAAGTAGTGATTCTTATGAACTTTTTTGACTCATACTTGTTGCTAAAAAGCCCCATGGGGAATTCTCTGTTTTTTTCAAACACTTGTATCGGGGTGTGCAGCCCTATCAGACTCTCATATATGTGTCATTCTATGTTATAGTTCTAACTAACACTTTTGACACTTTTTGGGGACCAGTGACACTATTACAATGATCAATGCTAAGAAATATGTACTGTCACTGTTCTAATTACACTGACAGGGAAGGGGTTAACATCGGGGGCAATCAAAGGGTTAAATGTGTGCCCGACCAGTGCTTTACTAATGTAGTACTAGAAGAAGGCATGGATTGGTGCCCCTGCTTAGCAGAGACACAGGATCCATGTCTTCTGTACTGACAACTGTGATCTGCCTTGTTTACAAAGGCAGACCACCGTTGTGCCTCTGTACTGCCGTACCTGCCAATCAGCTCCCGCTGTGTCTACTCACAGTGGAAGTGGGCTGCCAGCGGCACGCATGTGTGCCCCAGACCCAGAAGTGCTGGATCATGTACTAGGTACGAGAGCCACCTTGCAACCGTATATTTACAGTATATGGTCGGCAAGTGGTTAAAGGTTTCAATCATGTTTTTCCTTTCCCTTTGTTCCTCCAGACTGTACATGGGTAAGTTCCCGAAGTCACTCTTGATATTTTTTATCCCTCAGACCTTTCACCATTTTTGCTACCCATCTCTGGACTTGTTCTATCTTATCAATATCTTTTTGTAAGTGAGGTCTCCAAAAAAGGACACTGTGTTGTAAATGAGGTCTCACTAAAGATCTATATAGAGGAATCAAGACCTCCTTCCTCCTGCTGGTGATCCCTCTAGTGAAGCATCCTAGTATTCTGTTTGCTTTTCCCACTACCTGGCCACACTGTTTGCTTATTTTTCAATCATCTGAAATAAGTACTCCCAGACCTTTTACTTGTAGTGCTGGCTAACACTGTACCCTCAATGTTGTACTCTCTCAAATAATTATTTTTCCCTAGGTGCATTATTTTACATTTACAATTAGACGACAGGGACATAGCATTGTCATACTTTAACAGAAAATGTTTAAACAAGAAATTTAAAGTATTATTTTAATTAAAGCTATGGATATAAAAATATTAAACTTTTGAAATAATATTACTATGTTAATGCTTATTTTATATCTTAGTAACTCGGATTCTGTATACTTTAGATATATTTCCTTTTTGCATTCAACACAGTTTTTTTCAACTTTCTACTGGGGAAATCGCTGTAAAATAACAGCTTCCCACACATTCTTTAGCCAAAAGGTGGCTACAGCATGGTTCTCCAGTTCTGGGAGGGCTTCCGTGGATGTCCTCCTAGAACCGCACCTCTCGCGTGCCCCCTGGGGCCCACATCAGGCATTCACTGTGACTGCTGTGCATTTTGGTCACAGCTGAGCACAGATCGCAGTAAAGGGCCAGTCACAGCGGCCCTTTACCATGTGATTACCTGTGTCCAATCCCAGCTGGTCACATGTAAACAGACTTGCCAGTTAACGGCAGTCCATTCCTCACACGCTACCTCTGTGTGAGGAAGGGAGTGCCGGCAAGCCTGACAATACATTGCTTACACTTATAATCAGGGCACTGATCAGAGCAGCCCCATCAGTGCCAATCAGTGCCCATCAGTGCAAATCAGTGCAGCTTATCAGAGACCATCAGTACAGCTTATCAGTGCCCATCGGCGCTGCCTCATCAGTGTCTTCTCATCAATGCCCATCAGTGCAGCTTATCAGTACCCATCAGCACTGCCTCATCCGTGCCCACCAGTGCCACCTCATCAGTGCACATCAGTGCAGCCTCATAAGTGTCAATCAGTGCAGCCTCATTAGTGCCCATCAGTGCACATCAGTGAAGAAGATAAATTGCTTATTTGCAAAACTTTATAAAGGAAACTAAGAATTTTTTTTTTTTAATTTCCGGTCTTTTTTTGTTTATTTAGCAAAAATATAAAAAAACTGTGGTGATTAACCGCTTCCGGGACACCCCACGTACATTTACTGCGCCAGGGCGGCCAGGGTGCGCAAAATCAGTGGGAGCCAATCAGCGGGTCCGGCCACCGCGATGACCTGTTGATCATTTACAGGAGAGACAGATCAGTGGTGTGCCGATGCAAACAAAGCACACTGCTGATCTGTTAGGGAGGAAAAGTGAGAGATCGTGTTTCAGCCAAGCTGAATCACTATCTCTCTTTTCCTCCAGTGAATTCACTCCCTCCACAGTTAGAAACACCTCCCAGGTAACACCTTTAACCCCTTGATTTCCTCCTAGTGTTAACCCCTTTCCTGCCAGTGTCATTTATACAGGGATCAGTGCATTTTTTTTAGCACTGATCACTGTATTGGAGTCACTGGTCCCTAAAAAGTATCACTTATGCCCTGTACACACGATCCGACATTGATCGGACATTCCGACAACAAAATCCATCTGATTTTTTCCGATGGATTTTGGGCCAAACTTGTCTTGCATACACACGGTCGCATAAAGTTGTTGGAAAATCCGATTGTTCTGAGCGCGGTGACGTAAAACACGTACGTCCGGACTATAAACGGGACAGTAGCCAATAGCTTTCATCTCTTAATTTATTGTGAGCATGCGTGGCACTTTGTGTGTCGGATTTGTGTACACACGATCGGAATTGAAACGATCGGATTTTGTTGTTGGAAATTTTATATCCTGCTCTTAAACTTTGTGCATCGGAAATTCTGACAGAAAAAGTCAGATGGAGCCCACACACGAATCCACGATCATAATTTCCAACAACACAATCCGATCGCACTTTTTCCATCGGAAAGTGCGACCACGTGTACATGGCATTAGTGTCAGATTCGTCCACCGCAATGTCGCAGTCCCGCTAAAAATCGCAGATTGCCACCATTAAGTCCCTAAATCTATCCCATGGTTTAACGCTATAACTTTTGCGCAAACTAATCAATATACAGTTATTGGGATTTTTTTACCAAAAATAAGTAGCACAATACATATTAGCCTTAATTGATGAAGATTTTTTTTTTTTGGATATGTATTATAGCAGCAAGTAAAAAAATATTTGTGTGAATGGACACACAGAGCAGCGGCTCAGTAGCAAGCCTGCTCGAGTGCCCCCATCGCAAGCTGCTTTTGATGGGGACACTTGGGGGGATCGAGGGGCTAGGAGTTCCAGCAGGGGACCCAAGAAGGGAAGGATTGGGGCTGCTCTGTGCAAAACCACTGCACATAGCAGATAAGTATAACATATATTTCTAACTAAGAAAAGGCTGCCTCTAATAATATGTAATACTAACATAAAATCACACAGATAGGTTGTACTTGATGGACTTGTGTCTTATTTCAACCTTGCCCCTATTTTGTAGACGCTATAACTTTTGCGCAAACCAATCAATATTTGCTCATTGGGATTTTTTTACCAAAAATATGTAGCAGAATACATATTGGCCTAAACTGATGAGTACATTTGTTTTTTTACTTATTTTTTCAGATATGTATTATAGCAGAAAGTAAAAAATATTGTTTTGTTTTTTTTTCAAAATTGTCGGTCTTTTTTTGTTTATAGGGAAAAAATAAAAACTGCAGAGGTGATCAAATACATCCAAAAGAAAGCTCTATTTGTGGGGAAAATATGTTTTTTTTTTTTTCCCCACAAATTTGTTTGGATACAATGTTGCACGACTGCGCAATTGTCAGTTAAAGCGATGCAGTGCTGTATCGCAAAACATTGCCTGGTCATTAAGGGGGTAAATCCTTTCGGGGCTGAAGTGGTTAAGGCTATCAACAATCTTGAGATGGCAGTTGATAGTTCTAGCCCAAATGTAATATGAGTATTCTCATTCAACTTTGGTTAATATATACTATCTTCCATGTCTTTCAATCCAAATAAAGAACAATTCCTAATGGGTATTAAATGGCATTTTGTTCTGAAATTGTGTAAAACTTAATAAAGCTCTCTTCTCTTGATGTGATGGGGAAAAGTTATATTAGTATAATAGTGCCTCCAAATCAGATTTTCCTAAGCATGCCTTTAAAGCAGTAATAAACCGCTGGGTGTTTTTCTTGTTTTTTTTTTTAAATCTAATACACTTGCTATGGAGATGCCCTAAACTCTATCTCTATTGGTCGGGGGTGGTATCTACAATCAATAAGGTATTTGAGAGTGGGATGCCTATGGAGCCTGGGGGATGCCTTCTAGGTATACTTGATGAATCAAGAATTCCAGCAGAATATATTGTTTCAATAAATAGAAGTCTATTCCAGGCTCGTAAACTCATAGCACTAAAATGGTTATCATCATATCCACCTACAGTAGCAGAATGGAAAATACAAGTAAGGGAAACATTAATTAATGAAAAATATATTTTCCTACATAGAGGCAGGGTAGAAAAATTCGAAAAAATATGGAAAAGGTGGTTTGATACCTTGGAGGTATAACGAGAGAGGAGAAGATCAATGTATGAGTAATGGGGGAGGGGGAGTGGGAGCATGGGTGCCAGGGGTGCTTTTTTTTTTTCCCCTTTTCCCTCTTAATACGGGCTGGGGTTGTAGGTTTGTCCCTTTTTTTTTTTTTTGCTGTGTGTTTTTTTTTCTTCCTGTTTGTGTGTGTGTGTGTATATAAAATGAATAAAAAGATGATTTGATTAAAAAAAAAAGTCAGCAGCTACAAATACTGCAGCTGCTGACTTTTAAAATATGGACACTTACCTGTCCAGGGTGCCCGCGATATCAGCACCCGAAGCCTATCTGTCACTCGGCTCTTGGGTGCTGCCGCCGCCATCTTCGGTAAGAGGATCAGGAAGTGAAGCCTTGCGGCTTCACTTCCCGGTTCCCTACTGCGCATGCGCGCGTCGCGCTGCACAACCCAGATGGTCCCTGGTGTCTCTGGGACCCATGTGTTTCCCAGCAGGCAGCGGGGGGGAACGGGAAGAGATGTAGACTCCCGCTGGAGTCTACGCCCCTAAGTGGGTGCAAATACCTGTATTATACAGGTATCTGCACCCCCTCCTCCCTGAAAGGTGCCAAATGTGACACCGGAGGGGGGAAGGATTCCGAAAAGTGGAGGTTCAATTTTTGTTTTTACCCTTAAAAATCTCTATAGGCGACATGAAAAAAATTCTACAGGTTGCATGTTTTGAGTTACAAAGGAGGTCTAGGACTAGAGTTATTGCTCTCGCTCTACCAATCGCGGCGATACCTCATGTGTGTGGTTTGAACACCATTTTCATATGCGGGCGCTACTCACATATGTGTTCACTTCTGCATGGGACGGGGAGCATTTAAAAAAAAAATGTTTTTTTCCTCTTTTATTTTACCTTTTATTTTTTATTTTGTTCTTTTAAAAAAAAATTGTGTCAGTCAGTTTTATTCCTATTACAAGGGATGTAAACATCCCTTGTAATAGCAAAAGCATGACAGGACCATATTTACACATATTTACATATTTACTCATATTTACACTAAAATGCATTAAAAAGAAAAAAAAATTGTCATTTGAAAAAAATAAAATAAAAAAATGTCCCTTTAAGAGCTATGGGTGGAAGTGACATTTTGACATTGCTTCCGCCCTGCAATGGTATGGAGATGGTTGGGGGCCATCTTCCCCTCACTCATCTCCATACCCAGGAAGGAGAAGCATCCGATTGTCTCTTCCTCTACCGATGGCTCCGGTAAGCGGAGGAGGGAATCGGGAGCGGCAGAAGGGGGGCCTCTCTCCTGCCACCGATAAAAGTGATCTTGCAGCGAATCCGTTGCAGAGGCCACAATTATCAGAACGGATATATATAATGTTTGGGGGTTATAAGTAATTTTCTAGCAAAAAATTGTGATTTAAACTTGTAAATAAAAGGTGCCAGAAAAGTATTGATCTTCAAGTGGTTAAACTTACAGCATATGAATCAGACCATGAATTCACATAGTGACAAGGATGTATAATACATTTCAATTTAACACTAGTACATAGCAGCTTGGGAAAAGCTATGACAACACAAAAAGTCAAATGTGACTAAAATAAACATTTGTTTTGTAATAGTATCAAAAGGCAAGAGCAGGGGGAAATGCTCGGGGAGTGATTAGCAGTTGGGCCCCTTTGCTGCACCAATACCCTAGTCCAGAGTTTTCAGGAACTTCGCTTCATACTGTACACTATACTTTGCCCAATTCTGATAGCTATGGCACACTCTTCTTCAAAGTCACACCAGAGTTGTGTCCCACTGTATCCTATATATTCATATTTGTGTCCCTATATGTTTTATTTTTAAAATGATACCATTTACTGAATCTAACTATTTTAGTTTAGTCATTCAGATCAGTGAAAATGTTTTCTGCCAGCTTTGTGCAGTGGTAGTCTAACCAAGCTCATCACAGCTCCAGCTCAATAAGAATGCTGATGTTTTCTCATGTGTAAGACATGAAGAAGACATTGGAGACATGTGACCATGTGGCATATGGAAGAACATCTCCAAAAACACATTACCAATAGTGTGCTGGTAAACCAACTGGGGAAATGTGGGCTTATGTAATTTAGTGCTTGAAAGTTCTAAAAAAAAAGTTCTAAAAAAAAGCAGCTTGATATGGGGGCACCACGGGGGCATGAGTCACAGCTCTCTGTGTCCATTCAGCCACGGAGCCCCTGTTCGGCCCCACCCCCTCTCTCTCCTGATTGGCTAACTGACTTTGACAGCAGTGGAAGCCAATGGTGCTGCTACTGTGTCTCAGCCAATCAGGAGGAGAGTCCCAGATGGCTGAGACACTCGTGGACATCGCTGGAGAGAGATGGGGCTCAGGCAAGTATTGGGGGGGGGGCTGGGATGGCTGCTGCACACAGGTTTTGTATCTTAATGCACAGAATGCACTAAGATAAAAAAAATTCTGACTTTACAACCACTTTAAGTGAAGCTTCACTTTGCAAAGAATACCCAATCGCATGCAAAAAAAAAAGCATTTTTGCTTGCACATGATTGGATGATGGAAGTCAGCAGAGCTTCTGCTCTGCTATTAATCACTGGAGCAACTGTTCTTGCAGAGTGCAACTGCACTTTGAAAATTGCACAGTCTATATGCCTTTAGTAAATTAACCGCTTTGTATCACAGTGTATTAAATAATTTGTAGAAACAAAGCAAAGATGCTCTAAATAAAATCAAATGGAGCCATGCGTATAGGAATGGCTATAAAAATATTTTTTAAATAAAATGGCCACATGACTAAAGAAAAATATGGTAGAATACCTGTATTAGATTTCATTGTTTCACTTGAAACTGTTTGCCCAACAAGATCATATTGGAGAAGACTTGAAGATTCTTCTGGTACCTCAACTGAGTATAAAGGTCCTTTCTTCCACGTATAAACAATTTCACTTTTTGGATATGCATCTGTTTAATTGAGTTCAGAACAGAGAAAAAGAATAAACATAAAACATGACCCTGGCAAAGTAGCAATGCTAAACCATATTTCTTCCTCATATTCCAATTCCTGATGGGGGAGAGGGAAGGTAGGGTGTGTGTATGGGGGGAGGGGGTGCTAACAAAAGCACTACAACTGAATAACAGAAAAATGTATTTCAGGTACAGTTTCAAGATTTTTATCATGAGCTTGCCTTGCTGGATTGTAAGGCAATAACCTGCATTCTCAGTTCAGTGTTATAGAAATGTCAGAAATCGTGTCAGCTGATAACATCCTGTGCTTTTTGTATGTGCCGCATTTTAATCTATTACATTGATTCCAGATATTTCTGTGGACTAACACACACCCTATGTTATGGAGAGGGAGTGTGGAGGAGAGGACTTTGTGTTCTCTCCAGGGATAGCAATGCTACTACTCCGTAGATACAGTACAATACATGTGCATTGTCACTCTAGTGCGGGAAGAATGTTACTGGCAAAAGCAGCTGGTCAAAATAAAGGAAATAAAGCCTAAAAGGAAAAAAAAAACAAAAAAAAAAAACAAATTCAGCTACCACATCTAAGGACTGGTAGGATGGAACATATTATTTTTTTTTCTTCTTGGTTTTGATACACAATAATAGCAAACAATATTGGGTTTTTGTTATTCCATTTTCAATGTAGGATTTTAGGGTAATTTTATGTTCTAGGCTTGGGATAATGGAGTAACTCAGGGATAAATGACTGAGTAAAAGGGTAATATTGACTGAGAAAAAGTAATATTAAAGTTTAGAGAGAATTAGATAGGATACCCTCTGTAGCTTTCTCTGTAGCTCTCCCTCTTTCTCATTCCTCCATAAGAACAGTTGAAGACACATTTGTGTAAAAAATATGATATGCATCGACAAGCAAAGTGGATAGCACCTTTAAGGGACATTTATCACTGGAATGGAGCATGCTTTCATGCTTCTTTCACTGCAGCATTTGTACAATGACAGAAAAGGCAGGCAAAGTTAACGTAACCTTCTTACAAGACATCTGGTTATACATAGGAAAGGCCTAGTTCAATAACTTGTAAGACAGTAAGGAAATCACTGTGTTCTAAATATTCCCTAAAAGATGCCTACAGCTGCATGTACTACCTTTCTGAACAGCAACATCACTACTAACACAAAACTTTTCCCATGTAATCCATTAAAACAACTACTGTTTATTAATAAATAATGGTGTATAAATAGCATATTGTGATATGTTTTCAGAAAAAAATATAATAAATTAATTCTACATACAGCTGCCAAACTTCAGAGGGCATGCATGTCCATCCATAGGAAAATTCATTAACCTCATAGGACATTCTGCTTTAATTGTCAATCTGAAAAAAAAAAAAAAAAGATATTATGGCATTTTAACACAGTATACTTTATATCATGCTTAACATTGTTTTGTGCTCTGCAAAAATTAATTATTCATTGAAGTTTTGTTTTGCCAAAGCAAATGTATGTGCAACCAAACATTTTAAAGACTCAGATTGAAAGAGTTGCATTCATATTGCAGTCAGAAATTTGTTAATTACAGTGTGCCACCTTACATAATAGTTGCAAGATGTGCTTTCCTAAGGCCAGTTCAGTGTTGACATATGGAGAAAGTAAAGTGAATTAAAGGCTAAGTTCACCTTCTCAGGCAGAATTCCACTTTCTTATAAAAAAAGAAGCCTTTTCTTATGTTTTTTTTCTGCCCAAGCTATCCCAATATGCTTATCTCTCACTTACCTTGTTCACGGAAGCTTTGAATTTTCTTATCTCTTTTCAACTTTAAAAAAAATGCTTTTTGGGAGCTGGCTTCCTGTATCATTATTGTAACCTTCCGGGAAACTTCATATCCCATCATGCACTCCCCTATACATCACAGAATAAAGCATGTTTACCACTCTGGACCACACCTCCACCAACTGTTTTTTTCCCATCTGCTTTCCTACTTCTTTCTTTAAGATTGCCATACATGATACGATCTATCTGAATGTAAAATTTCCTTTAGATCTATCATCAACTATGTAGTGCAAAGGCCCGCCTTAACAATTTAATGAATTGTTTAGGTAGGTTCTCCCATTACACAGTTTTGGTAAATCTAAAGGAAATTGTACAGAGATTGTACAATTCCATAGTGTATGGCCAGGTTTATACACGTACATGGAAGGAAGACATTCAGCTGTCAATGTTCTTGTAATCCATGTCTAGCTCAGTGAGGGGAGGGTGTAAATACACAAATATCACTTTTAGGCCCTATTCCCTCCAGCATATTGGGAGGGCATGTTTTTTTTGTGTATTTTTCCTGTGACATGCATAGGGCAGCCCATTGATTTAAATGGTCTTCCCTACTCATGACAAGCACAGCAAAGTAGCTCATGGGACATTTTGATGGGTTTCGGTTTACACTTTTTTTGCCTTACGTTTGTCGCACATTTTTGCACTTGACAAAATGCGCATTTGCTTCCAAATTTGGGGTGCCATTAACAAATAATGGAACCGAAAGTACAATTAGTTCATTTTATGTGCATATACTGTAAGTGACCGTACACTACACAATATGATCGTGCAACCTCTTTTAGATTTACCAAAGCTATATAATCGGAGGACTCACCTAATCAATCTGTATCCACTCAGGCATGCCCTTGCACTACATAGTTGAGGGGATATCTAAAGGAGATTGCATAGTCAGACTCTATAGTGTTGCGTGAGATTTACAGAGTTTTAGGAACACACCTATCCTGTTTTCAATACTACAGCTCTGTTCAACATACCCTGTTCTGTGATCACTACACTCCTGCACACACTGCTAAACGAACAATCTATGCAAGAAGAAGGTACAAAACAGTCGATGGCTGTGTATAGATGGAGAACAGTGCTCACTGACAATGTCTGCATTGCAAAAGCATGAAACTACACAGGTGGGTGGGAACAATCCTCTGGAGGGGGGGGGGGCGCAGGTGCAGAGCATGTTTTAAACACTTCAGCCCCAGAAGGATTTGCCCCCTTAATGTCCAGCCCATTTTTTGCCATACTGCACTGCTGTTGCTTTAACTGACAATTGCGTGACCGTGCAATCCTGTACCCAAACAAAATTGACGTGCTTTTTTTCCCACAAATAGAGCTTTCTTTTGGTGGCATTTGATCATCTCTACGATTTTTTTTTTTACGCTATAAACAAAAAAATAGCAACAATTTAAAAAAAAAACAATATTTTTTTTACTTTTTGCTATAATAAATATCCAAATTAAAAAAAAAAAAAATGTATTCATCAGTTTAGGTCAATATGTATTAGTCTACATATTTTTGGTAAAAAAAAAAAACGCAATAAGCGTATATTGTTTTACGCAAAAGTTATAGCCTCTACAAAATAGGGGATAGATTTATGGCTTTTTTATTATTATTATTTTTTTTTACTAGTAATGTCAGTGATCTGCGATTTTTAGAGGGACTGTGACATTGCGGTAGACAGATCGGACACATTTGACACTTTTTTGGGACCACTGGCATTTATACAGCGATCAGAGCTAAAAATAGCCACTGATTACTGTATAAATGTCACTGGCAGGGGAAGATCAAGGGTTAAGTGTTCCCTAGGGAGGTGTTTCCAACTGTGGGCGCAGTGTAGTGACTGGGAGTAGAGAGACATCACTGTTTCTAATCACTAGAAACAGCAGATCTCTCTCCTCTCCCTGACAGAATGGGGATATGTCTGTTTACATTAACAGATCCCCCATTCTGTCTCTCTCAGGAGTGATCGCGGGTGCCCGGCGGCCGCTGGGCATGGGCATCAGCTCCTGCATCACACGGTGGGCGCACCCTCTTGCTAAGGCTATTTAAAGGGCCGCTGTACAGCTAGGACGATTGGCCAAGGATAGCCAATCTGCCGCCGTATAACAACGACGACTGGTCGGCTAGTGGTTAATGATGTCAGCTGCTGAACAACTTCCTTCTAACGGTTTTCAGGTCCTAATGGTCAGATAGCAGGAAGTAATGGAAGAGTTTTCTATCTGAAAAAGTAGAATACAAAGAAAGTGTTTTCTTTTCTGCAGCAGAGGTATATTAATGGTATATTGGTACGTAGGGAAACTGAAATTTTGCAAAAAAGGTGAACTTAGCCTTTAAGTCTAGCTGCATAGTATATGCAATGTACGGTAAGAGGTAAGGTACTTCCTTGACTGATGCTGCAGGCCATTTCAGTTAGTTAAATACATCTGGAAATATCCCTTACTTCTAAGGCCTCTTGCACCCAGGAATAAAAAATGCTGCATTTTGCTTACTGATTTGAATTAAGAGGCATTGTTGTCTATGGAACTATGCACACAGCTGAGTAAAGATCAGTATTGATCAGCATTGAGTACAGAGCCATAAAACAAAGTGTGCAGTAATTTACTTGCATACCCATGTTTACTCATCTATAAGCATGTTTATGCGAGTATAAAGGAGTACATTACAACACTGGCAATGAAGCATTTTACTTATCTATACACTTACTTACCTTTACTTGCCTATACTCAACATTACTAAGGTATTTAAACACAGTTTTATTTTACTCACATACTTTCTGTCAATAAGATCCTGAGTAAACATCAGGAAAATATTAGGCCCCTGTGCAACTGGCCTAATAGTGTTGAAAGATAACAATAAAATTGGGTAAAGCCACTAAGGATAAGTTAGAGGTACGGTATTTCCTTTAGATTAACCACTTCAATACAGGGCATTTTCACCCCCTTCCTGCCCAGGCCAATTTTCAGTTTTCAGTGCTGTCGTATTTTGAATGACAATTGCGCTGTCATGCAACACTGTACCCAAATGAAATTTTTATAATTTTTTCCCCCACAAATAGAGCTTTCTTTTGGTGGTATTTGATCACCTCTGCGTTTTTTATTTCTTGCGCTTTAAACAAAAAAGTTTATAGCTCCCGCCACATCACTCAGGAGATGGTGCACATGCCCGGCGGCCGCGGTGTCTGCTGGGCACCCGCGATTGTGGGTAACAGAGCCGGGACGTGGATCTGTGTGTGTAAATACACAGATACACGTTCTGTCAGGTGAGAGGAGACCAAGTCCCAGTGCTCCCAGTACAGAGGAACACAGATCGGTCTCCTCCCCTTGTGAGTTCCCTCCCCTTACAGTTAGAATCACTCCCTAGGTAACACATTTAACCCCTTGATTGCCCTGCGGACGTCATTTGACAATAGCCGGGATGTGAAGTGGCTTAAAGCTGAGTTAGAACTACTTGTATTTCAGCACACAGATAAATTATGTATGTTCTCACACCTGCTGCATAGCACTACTTTGATGGAACTATCTTCCTCCTACCTGCTTATGTCAAATATTCTGGTATAAAACTTGTAATCCGATATCTTCTGATCTAACCTTTTTGTCATGTGTATTGCTTTTGTTTACATTGAAATATACTCAATAAAATATTTGAACAAGAAAATTAATAGTATGTTATTTATACCAATTTTATCCAGACAGACAAGTTAATTGCACTAAACTGCATTTGATAAATTATTAAAATTTTATTTGGATGATGTCCCACTGGACTTAATGTTAAATAATGTTGCATCATTCACATTTTGTTTTGTATTTCAATTTTTTCTGCATCAGATTTCAATTGTAGGCTGCATTGCAAAGTCCCTATAGGGGGCTATCCCTTTGTGATTAAGTCTGAGCCAACTATCAGTATTATTTAGACTCACAAAGTGCACAAACACTCTACTTTGGAATATTAATTAAATGGGAGGTCCACAATATCCAAAGTCATTCCAGCTGACCTATTTTTGCTCTGGCTTATTACACTAATTATCAAGGTCAGCTAAAGTTTAAAGACATGAGGGACTATGATGACATTTAAGGGTGATTTGGTATGTTGGATCCGATAATGTCAAATAAAATGTGCAAGCATTTGATGGGTTTTAGGTACTTGGCAAATTGTAACCAAGTTCAGTAACAGATTTATTATTTAGGGTAATACCCTCTCTTACCTCATAGTATAGAGAATTGTTCCATTCTGCATAATTCGGAACAGTTTATTGGGTGTCGTCATATTATGAGAGATTGACCTTTTCCCATTTCTAAAAAAAGTGTCTGGTGTCCAAATCTTACTGACCATTAAATTATTTAACCTAAGTATTTCTGTAGGACCATCAAATTTTAGCCGTTCGTCAATCCATGTCTGCCGGAAAAAAACATCCATTGTGTATTCCTGTAGGAAAATTAAGACCATTAAAGGTTTCAGGGCAAAACACCAGACCAAGTAATTTAATAGACAACTTAACTAGCATGTTAGCCACACTTCTGTCACTGCTTAATGATTTTAATCCTATTACCATTAAGCAGTTACTTAAAAAAGCTACTATAGGGGGAGGGGGAATGTGCTTTTACTTAACGTCTCACTGAACAAAAACTTAATCAAGCAGTATAAAATAGCTTGAATGTTCTAAGGCAAATTACCTGAAAACCTGTAAAATAATTGCATGCAAATATATAATACTTAAAATAAAAAAATGTAAGAAATGGATTGAAAGCACTAATATCAAACTTTATCTTTGGAACAGAATCGTAATGCTAATTAAATTGAATTAGTTATGTGCAAAATTTGTTGTTTTTCTTATTACAACATAATGTGAAATTAAGTTACTGCTATAGTAATATTTCTTCAAGACTATGACACTAAAGTAAGAAAATTTGAGGTCAGTGTAAAATAGAATTTTCAGAAAAAGCTATCACATTGACATGGTTTAGTTCCATGTGGGAAGATTTGTAAAAGTGGGTATATTTTAATTAGATATTATGCTGTGTGATAACATTCATGGCATTTTTATAGAATTGACTTACTGTATGTATGTGCAGTGACCTACTACATGCTTCTACTTGATTACTCACATGTTTGCATATAGATCAGTCATATCTTCAGGTGCTTCCTTTTGGATCAAAATTGTGCAGCATATGCAGTTGGTCAATTATGGATAATAAAATGAGTGTTTGGTGTAACCAGTAAGTATAAGGAAAAATTATGTTTTTACTCATAGCAGCCAATCCAATTTTATCTGTTTTTAAAAACAAATAGATATGGTTGCTGAATGGTTGCTATAGCATGCTATTTGAACTAAGAGGCAAAATATTTACAAACCAGTACTGAAAGACTTGGCTTTGTGAGGTTCCAATCTGTTAATGTGCTGGAAACAGCCAATGATCCAATCAGCATAAAAGCATACAAATTGGTAAATTGGCAAACTGCATTTTTTTACTCCAAGAAGATTTGCTCATTCTGCAAGGAATTCTAAATGTAACGATTCTCTGTAGATCAAACAAGTTAATGGTAAATTAAAGTATTCAGGTAAACATAAATTCATTCATTTGCAGTGCTCCTGATTTATCAGGGGATGATTTACTAAAACTAGAGAGTGCAAAACCTGGTGCAGTTGTGCATGGTAGCCAATCAGCTTCTAACTTCAGCTTGTTCAATTAAGCGCTGACAAAAAAAAAATTAGAATCTAATTGGTTTCTATGCAGAGCTGCACCAGAATTTGCACTCTCCAGTTTTAGTAAATCAACCCCTCAGTGACTGTAAAGCCCCATAAGTTCATAACTCAATTCTGAACTGACTTTCAGAACATGTGAACATGTTAAATATAAGCAGATATATTTACTAGTATAAACAGATTGATATGTAATCAGTTTGCTTGTTATATTTTAAAATAGTAGAACAGAATTGGCTAAGTTCAACAAAGGCAAATAATTGGCATTCACAAAATCTTTGTGAACGTTTACTGAATTTAAAGGGTTTTTTTTACTATTTGTTTGGAGAGTAGAATCAACTTGTTATATGTACTGTAAACAAGCCGATTATTAAAAGTTACTATAAGAAATGTGCTTTCACTAACATCTTACTGAACAAAAATCAAGTAGTTGAATGATGCCCTCATTGGCTAGGAACCAGAGGAAGCTGGTAGAGTTTGTGTTCCTAGCTGTCTGGCAAATCCTGGCTAGAGCATGGAAACAACTGTTTCTGAATTTTGATGAAGTTCATCCGAGGTCTGTGGGAAAGATGGCACGTGGGAAGCTCACCTCCATTCTAGAGGACACCCACGCCAACTTTTGTAAAGTTTGGGATCCTTGAATCACCTATAATACCCAGGTGAACGTGAACAGGACCTTGCTCTCAATTTGACCTAGTTTAGCAACTTGCTGGTGCATCGCTCTGGCTAAACCCTGTGGGAGAGACTCCTCCAGCCCCTCCCCTACTTCTTTTACCCTCTTTCTTCCTCTTTACTCCTTCTTCCCACACAAGTCTCCCCTGTAACTATTCTGACTTCTTCTATTTCTCACCCCCCTTATTTTTGGGGGGGGGGGGTCCCCTGTCTTCTTTGCCCATTGTGGAACATTGTAATTTTGACTATTGTCCATGGAGAGTAGCACTCTCCACCTGATGTATCGTACTGATTTTCTCAACTGACATTTTTATGCAAACTGTTGGATTCAATAATTTACCTCTAACCTCACTAATATGGGCCACCGTATCCTTGCAAGCTTTGATACAGTGTGGCTTTCTTGTCCCAGTATTTGTGCCATTTCCCTGTACTTTTTACCTCAGTTTATGCCTTTTTATTCTATTGGAAAACTTGGAAAGCATAATAAAAATGTTCTACAACAAAAATCAAGCAGATGAATACTCCAAGTCACAAGTATCTTGGTGTTCTTTTGTACAGTAGTAAACTGACTTTCTGACTTTAAGCCAACTTTACGATGTGATAATTTTATAGGTATATTTCTTAGTAAATATTGAACAGTCATGTAATGATACTTTAATATGCAGTGTTACAGGCAGATAAAATTAAAATTGTCTAACATGCTACAATTATCCTTTTAAATGTAATTTCTTTATCACTTTGACAAAAAGTAATGAATACATTAAATGATATATTATTAATATGATTATTATTATTAATATACAGGATTTATATAGTGCCCACAGTTTGCTCAGCACTTTACAAAACGAAGGCAGACAGTACAGTTACAGTACAATTCAGTACAAGAGGAATTAGAGGGCCCTGCTCGTTAGAGCTTACAAGAGGGAAGGTCAAGTGATGCAAAAGGTAATAACTGTGGGGGGTGAGCTGTTGGAGAGATTAGGAGCATCAAAGAATGGGAGAAGCTCGGGAGAAGTCGTGTAGGTGAGCATTGCAAGGAGGTGGCAACTGGAGCTAGAGATTAGGAGGTCTTGGGAGAAGTGAAGAGAGCAGTTTGGACAATATTTTGAGTCTAGGTTAGGAATGTAGCTGGGGCCAGAGTAGTAGATGGCTTTGTAAGTTGCTGTTAGTACTTTGAATTGTATTCATTGGGTGAGCGGAAGCCAGTGGAGGGATTGGCAGAGAGGGATACTAGACACTGAATGGTTGGTAAGATGGATGAGTCTGGCAGCAGCATTTATGATGGACTTAAGGGGGGATAGCCTATGTAAAGGTAATCCAATGAGGAGGGAGTTGGAATAGTTAAATAGAAGGAGGGAACTAATGCGCAAAACCAAAGTGAGCTGAAGCAATTATAAATAAAGAGATCAAAGAAGCCGCCAAACATAAAAAAGTGTTCCCACACAGAAAAAACAATATGATTTTAAAAGATAAAGTGCAAGAAAAGATCATAAATAATGCGATTAAAAATAATGACAATTCTTCAGTGTGACATCAATACACTAACAAAATCAAAGTGATAAAAGAATCCAATAAGAGTGCATAAGTCCAATAATACTCTAAAAGTGCATAAAGATAAAAAAAATCACAAAAAACAAAAAAATGTAAAAAATTGCATGAAGTGAAAAAAGTCGCATATAATGAATAAAATTGCATAAAGTGGAAAAAAGATCCAATATGAATGCATAAGTCCAATACTACTCTAAAAGTGCATACGAGTAAAAGAAATCACAAAAAAAACAAAAATTTGTAAAAAAATCGCATAAAGTGAAAAAAGTCGCATGCAATGAAAAAAATTGCATAAAGTGCAAAATAATGAAAAAACGCTATAAAAATAGACACAAGTACATAATCCAACAAGTGCAATAAGATTCCAGCGTGGGTGAAGTAAATCTTCGTATAACAGTTGAGGGAAGAGATTACCAGAGAGTGAATTAGAAGCTTTGTGGTGCCATTACATTAAAAAGGGGGCATTCTGCAGATGTTGCCGAGGTGGTGGCGGCATGATTTGGACAAAATTGGATGTGGGCCGAAAAAGGACAGTTCAATGTCCAGGGTTACCCCTAGCACCCTGGCATGCGGGGATAGACTGATAGTTGTGCTATTGATCTTGACAGAGAAGTCAGGGGCACATGGGGGAGGAAATATTATGAACTTGGTTTTAGATAGATTGAGTGGTGTGACATCCAAACTGATATGTCTGTTAGTAAATCAGTGATACGTTTGGAAACTAATGGGGTGAGCTGAGGGATAAATTTGGGTATTATCAGCATAGAAATGGTATTGAAAACTAAGGGAAGCTATCAGCTGATCCAGGGAAGAGGTGTAGATTGAGAATAGGGGAGGCCCAAGGACAGAATCTTGGGGGACCCCAACAGTGATAGGAGAAGGAGAGGAGGAAGTATAGCTGTAGGTGACACTGAAGGTTTGGTGAGATAGGTGACCCCTCCCCCCTCTGACATCATGGGGGAACCCATAGGGAAGTTCCTGTCAAGTCTCCGTGCATCAGAGGGGGGCGGGGTCACCGGGTGGCCCCACCCTCCATTATTTAAGAAGTGTCAGAAGACGAGAAGCATCACACAGCGGGAGCCTCCCATCATGGATGCGGAGCGGCCTGAGAACGAAGAAGGGAAGAAGACACCGTGGAGGAAGATGCCCGACGAGAACACCGGAGCAAGAAGCAGATGATCGGAGGAAGAACCAGAGGAAGAAGAAGATGGAGGAAGAAACCGAAGGAAGATAGAAGAAAGAAGATAGAAGAAAGAAGATGGAAAGAAGAAGACTTTAAATAAAGGAATTGTCAAAAACTGTCTCTTGTAATTTTTAACATTTTTGACACTTTTTTTGTGAAATGGTAGGGGTACTTTTGTACCCCCTTACCATTTCACACAGGGGGGGATCTGGGGGTCCCCTTGTTAAAGGGGGCTTCCAGATTCCGATAAGCCCCCTGCCCGCAGACCCCCACAACCACCGGGCAAGGGTTGTAGGGATGAGGCCTTTGTCCCCATCAACATGGACCCCAAAGCACCCTCCCAATGTTGAGGGCATGTGGCCTGGTATGTTTCAGGAGGGGGGGCGCTCTCTCGGCCCCCCTCTTTTCCTGCAGCCTGCCAGGTTGCATGCTTGGATAAGGATCTGGTATGGATTTTTGGGGGGACCCCACACCATTTTTTTTTTAAATTTTGGCACGGGGTTCCCCTTAAAATCCATACCAGACCTGAAGGGTCTGGTATGGATTTTGAGGGGGACCCCCACGCCATTTTTTTTTTTTTTTAATTGTGGCGCAGGGTTCCCCTTAATATCCATACCAGACCTGAAGGGCCTGGTATGGAATTTAGGTGGACCCCCATGCCATTTTTTAAAAAACTTTGGTCCGGGGTCTCCCTGCGGGGAAATCTCATGCCATTTTTATCAATGAACTTTTATGTGTATTGTCGGACCGACAATTCATTAATAGCCGCGAGTAGTTTTAAATGACTTTTTTCCTTTGAAATGTCATTTTGCTGTCAGACTGTTCTAAACACAGGAACCATGCGCCCCTTTACAGGCATACTATAGACACCCCCCAGGTACGAAATTTAAAGAAATATTACATTTTTATTGTTTAACTTTAAGCATTAATTAAATCACTGCTCCCGAAAAAAAGTCTGTTTTTAAAACTTTTTTTGCATTGATCCCCTGGAGCAGGACCCAGGTCCCCAAACATTTTTATGACAATAACATGCATATAAGCCTTTAAAATTAGCACTTTTGATTTCTCCCATAGACTTTTAAAGGGTGTTCCGCGGCTTTCGAATTTGCCGTGAACACCCCAAATTGTTCGCTGTTCGGTGAACTGGTGAACTGGCGAACAGCCGATGTTCGAGTCGAACATGAGTTCGACTCGAACTCGAAGCTCATCCCTAGTCACCAGTACGGTATTTGTACATTGACATCATATCCCCTCTCAAGCGTCTCTTCTCCAGATAGAATAAGTTCAGTGCTTGCAATCTTTCCTCATAACTAAGATCCTCCAGTCCCTTTATTAGCTTTCTTGCCCTTCTCTGTACTCTCTCCATTTCCAGCACATCCTTCCTGAGGACTGGAGCCCAGAACTGGATGGCATACTCCAGGTGAGGCCATAACCATACATGTGCTGCTTCCACAATTAAGCAAGCCACACAACAAACAATGACAGGTTGTGTTGATTACAAAAATTGGGTAGATGTCTTCCTGTCCATGCATCACATATAGAAATTTGCCAGTTACCCTATCAGCACAGTTACTTTTATATAAAACCACACCTGCTAAAAAAAAAAAAAAGCTTGAATATATTTACCTTTCCAGACCATTTCTTGAAACACTGTAACTTCACTGCTCCCTGGCTACTGAAGGTATTTCACACTTCCATGCGTGTGGAATACCTACTACCCCATGACCCACAGTGTTTTCATTTACTGGCTGATACATAACTTTAAGTACATAACATACAAGCTGGTGGGAGGAACCAGAGTGTGCTGTGGGGCAAACAGTAAAGCTGCGTACACACGAGCAGAAAAAGTCAGACGGAAGCTTTTCATCATATATTCCAATCGTGTATGTGCCTCATCTGACTTTTTTTTTTTTAATTCTGACGGACCTAGATAAAGAACATGTTCTACACCATTTAAAGTACGCCATGTTGTTTCCTGCCCGACTCCGTGTGGCCGGAGATGATCGTGCTTATTTCTTTGAGGATCCTGTGCAGGCGTCGGAGTGGCTAGATCACCGCGATGCGGAGCAGAACCGACCTGCCCAAGAAAGATCTCCTTGCATTGGAATGTAAAAGGTGAGACTCTGTGTTATTACCCAAGCTACTACATTCACATGCATTCTACCCTTCATTAAACCTCTGCAACATGCGGTGGTTTGGCCTTGTTGGACGCTGTTACTGTACCTTTGGAATGACCTTCCTCTCAATACAAGCCAGCGCTTAGAGAACTGCCTGTTGCACATGTCAGCGCCTGGAGTTTCACACATGTTTCAGCTATAGATGAGCCGTACTCTGACAACGCCACCACATAGCTCACGGGGCCTAGATTAGAGCTTTGCTAAATCCTGACCTCCGTATTCGTGAGGATACACACCCACAGAGATGAACCACCACCATACGGCCCTCTCTCCTACCTCACAAGAACTTATGCTAACCACGCTACCCCTGAAAGAAGCAAGGAGAAGTACAGAGGTTATAATATGTTATGTGGGGGAAAAGTAGTTCTTGACCCTAGTGATAGTTTTTTGCAGGATGATTATAATTTCTATATACCACAACCGGAAAGGAGAATGTCTCTCATCCCCGGGTTTCAACCCAGCGTTTGTTCGCCCTCACTAAAAGTTCAACCCACTACCAAGTGCGTAGCCCAATAGGCCTCCACTGAGGATGGTTGGAGTGTTGTGCGCTACCTTGGTTTACAAAGTTTATATGATTCAAAGGTAGAAGCACTGGTTTTGGGTTTAATGTCCCAGCTAAGTTGGGGTGGCTGAGGGCTGGGAGGGGGGTAAGGGAACTGTTTCAATTAAGTTTAAAGAACATGAGTTTTATTTCAATGCAACATATGGCGGATGAACATAGAATTTTCCTAACACTGATACGATAAAATAATCCAAGATTTCCTGTATGGAAAGTATACGAACCTGCCCTGGGAAATGGTCTCGTACCAATTCCACATAAATATCTGTTCGCTAGAAATGACTGACATCAAGTTTTTGACTTGGAACGTCAGGGGAATCCGAGATAGGGTTAAGCGCACCGCAATCTTTGGATGCCTCAAATCATATCGGGCAGACATAATTGTATTGGTTGAAACACACATCACTGGCCAGCTTCAGCTGGCAATGAAACGCCCATGGATAGGATGGGCTTATCACACCACTCACTCCCCTTACTCCAGAGGGGTATCCATATTAATTGCCAAATCGGTCTCATTTGGACTTATTTCGGTGCGGACAGACCCCCAGGGCAGGTTTATTTTTTTGCAATGCATAATCTGTGGCTCGCAATACCTACTTATGGCCTTCTATATCCCGCCGCCATACAATTCTAGCCTTATCAATGAAGGCTTAGCATATATGGCGCAGTATCCAACAACACCTGCTATTTGGTTGGGAGACTTCAATGAGGTAGTGAACCCTACTGTAGATAGATTACGTGTGCAACAAGGAGGCCAAGCCTCAGATATCACCAGATTTGGGCGTCTGTTACGCGAGTTTTCTCTAACTGATAAGTGGCGCTGTAAACATCCACACACCCAGGCCTATTCATGCTTTTCGGCAACACACTCTTCTATGTCCCGAATAGACCTAGTACTAATTTCAGACATGCTCCTACCAACCCTTACGGACTCTGGGTACCACACTAGATCCCTGTCAGATCATGCCCCTTGCTGGGCCACTTTGCGCATTGCTCCTCCTGCGGGGCCCCGTACTTGGCGTCTACACTCCTTCTGGCTGTCAGTACTTGATGACCAGGAGGATATTAGCTTGGAATGGCAATTTTATTTCAACACAAATCGTGACACCGCCCCAATAGGCATGGTATGGGAGACATTTAAATTACATGTCCGTACGATTATTTCCTCTCGCATAAACAGGCTGAAGGCCGCATACATAACCAAACTGAAACAGGTTTCCGAACAACTAGACACAGACACCAGGAAATTTAGCTTAGACCCTACACCTGCCAAGGCATCTCTGCTTAAACTACAAACGAGAGTTTTAGACCAACTACTTTTTGAGAAAGCTAACCAGAAACTTCTCTTCTCCAGACAACGGGTATTTGAGCAGGGGGAACGGGCGGGTAAGCTCCTGGCATATTTGGCACGCCAAGATGCGAGTCCACATGTGGTGGTCTCTTTGACGGATCCACAGGGCACAATAACATCTGATCCAGAAACGGTAACAAACATCTTCCGTAGATATTATGCTGACCTATACTCATCTAAGGTGGGGGTTGCTGCGCAGGAGACCCAGGCTTTCCTCCAGAACATACCCATCCCTAAAATTTCATTGTCCCAAATGCAAGAAATGGAGGCTCCAATAACAACAGAAGAGATAGCGGTCGCGATAGCGTCTTTGGCACCAGCTAAAGCCCCTGGGTGGGATGGTATTCCTCTAGATTTTTATGCCACCTATTCCGAAATATTAATTCCTGAATTGTTAAAACTTTATAAACATATTTTTGAGTCTGGGTCTCTTCCGCAGTCCCTTCGACAGGCAGTACTTGTAGTGATCCCCAAGCCAGGCAAAGACCCCCTTTGTCCAGAGTCCTACCGCCCAATCTCACTCCTTCAGGCAGATATCAAGATTCTTGCCAAAATATTAGCTCTCCGCCTCAACCGTATTATTCTATCCATAATCCACCCCGACCAAACGGGGTTCATGCCTGGGAAAAACACAGCTATGAACCTGCGTAGGCTTTATATTAATATTCAAGCAGAACACGACACCGTCGGAGACAGGGCAGTGGTGGCGCTAGACGCCGCCAAGGCTTTTGACTCCGTGGAGTGGGAGTATTTATGGGAGTGCCTTAGGGGGTTCGGTTTTGGTCCCAACTTCATTAAGTGGGTACAACTATTATATTTCTCACCAGTGGCCAGTGTACTTGTGAACGGGAGGACCTCAGTGCCTTTTCCATTGCAACGTGGAACTAGGCAGGGATGCCCACTGTGCCCTCTCCTATACGCCTTGGCAGTTGAGCCTCTGGCTATATCCCTTAGGGTACATCCAGACATTCATGGTCTTAAGCTGGGGAGTCTGGTGGAGACGGTGAGCCTATACACAGATGATATGCTGCTATACCTGCAAGATACTGGCCCTTCCCTCCAGGCTGCCCTGCAGACTATCGAGGACTTTGGCAGGCATTCAGGATTGAGCATAAACTGGAACAAATCACAAATTATGCCACTTGACTCAACAGCACCCACATACCAATCTGCATCCCTCCCTCTACAAAGAGTAGCGTCTTTTAAATACTTAGGTATACAGATCACCAAAGAGCCCTTAGAATATCTCCCTAATAATATTGAGCCGCTATTCACATATTTAAAACTACGCACACAATCCTGGGCAAGGCTCCCATTG
Organism: Aquarana catesbeiana; assembly: GCF_042186555.1. Taxonomy (NCBI): domain Eukaryota; kingdom Metazoa; phylum Chordata; class Amphibia; order Anura; family Ranidae; genus Aquarana; species Aquarana catesbeiana. The sequence continues at coordinate 458,396,372 of NC_133326.1, forward strand.
GGAGTTATGGGTAGGATCAACCTATTCAAAATGGTACTTCTCCCAAAATTCTTATATACAATGTGGAACTCGCCAGTTCTTATTCCTCTTAAAACCTTTAAAACAATAGACCATATTCTCAACTCATTTATATGGGGACCCAATCGACATAAGTTGGCGTGGCACATTCTGAAAAATCCGACTTCCTCGGGGGGAACGGCTCTCCCAGACCTACACGCATATTATATAGCGGCACAACTCTCACACATATATCACCTCCACAAAACTGATAGCATCAGATATCAAACCTTGACATGTAAAATACCAAACTCAGCTACCTGCTCCCCTCTTCAAGTAATATTCAGAGGCAGGGGCAGCGGGAGGGGCTGGGCTGCTCGGAACCCCCTGCTGCACCAGCACAAAAGCATCTGGGAAATTGCAATTAAACTTACTGGGGCGGATTTTTTTCACTCACACACACCATTATGGCACTTTCCCCCACTGCCAGAGCTGATGCATATGTCGGGAGTGACTTCATGGGCGGCAAAAGGTATAGTGTACCTATTTCAAGTAGTTTCCCCTCTGGGTGTAAGAAGTTTTCAATCATTACAGGATGAGTTTGAACTACCCCCACACATGAAATTCAGATACATCCAACTACGACACGCGTTGAGAACCCAATTCGCGGAAGGACTCCCCAGCCCACAAATGCTTCCAATGGTTAACGTAATCATAGGTAATGACCCAGAGAAATTAATATCCAGTCTATACAGCATTATACGCACACGTAAGGTAGCGAGAGTTATTGACACAGCTAGGATCAGATGGGAGGTGGATATTGGCCCAATGGATGACTCGGACTGGGATGAGATACTGGAAAATGTAAAACAGACGTCACCTAGACTCTCTGACCACCTTACCCAACTATATATCATTCATAGGTCCTACCTTACTCTGTCCAGACTATCCAAATTTCGCCCAGATCAGAGCCCAGACTGTCCAAGGTGCTCAGACAACCCATGCTCTTTTTTCCACCTGATCTGGTCCTGTCCACATATTCAGAGTTACTGGGCACAAATTATCAAATTCCTACATGACCAAATGGGCTCTCCAGTGCAGATGGATCCCAAGCTGTGTCTCCTTGGACTGCTTCCAGACACCACAATCGAGAAATACCAGGCCACATTCTTACAGGAAACTCTTTTTTGTGCCAGAAAAGTGGTTGCCAAGTACTGGATGAGGACCCATTCCCCCTCAATACAAAATTGGATTGCTGAGACCAATAAGTCACTGCCCAACAAAAAATTGCTCTACAAACATAGGGGATGCCCAAACAAATACAATCGGGTATGGGATAAATGGCTAGAAACTAGCGATACCTGTACAGAATAACCTGATGTAAACATAATATAAGGGTGTAGGGAGACCATGATAAATTTTACAATTTGAAGTATTATTATATCCTGATGTATAATATGCTAGTGCAATACATGATCAGTAAAGATAATTAATGCTTTAATGTCACGTTACTACATGAAAAATACTGTGTTAGTGACAAATCCAAGATACAATGTGAACACACTTTTTTTTTTTTGGTCTGATGCATAATGCATTTTACTCCTGTAACTGTATGTTGTATACGCTATCTATGTATGTCATAAATATAAATAAACATGTTCTTTTTCAAAAAAAAAAAAAAAAAAAAAAAGAACATGTTCTAAATATTTCTGACGGAATCAATTCCTATTGGGAAAACCACTCGTCTGTATGCTGTTCCGACAGACCAAAAACGATGCATGCTCTGAAGCAAGTACGAGACGGAAGCTATTGGCTACTGGCTATTGAACTTCCTTTTTCTAGTCCCATCGTACTTGCTGTATGTCACCACTTTCTGGACAGTCGGACTTTGGTCGGACTTTGGTTTGACCATGTGTAGGCAAGACCGCTTGAATGGAATTCCGTCGGTGTTCCGTCGGAGAAACCTTCGGAGTTTATTCCGATGGCAAAAGCGGTCGTGTGTACGTGGCATTATTCAACCTCTCTGACCTGTTGAAAGCATTCAGCAGCCAGAGCACAGTAAAACAGTGATGATTCAAAAAATTAGCCACTGGCAGGGTAAGTATATCCATGCTTCTTTTAGAAGGTATGGCTTTAATTAGAAGTGACCGTGTGCTGACAAGAAAACTTTAATCATGCTTACAGTACAGGCTGTAAGATAATCTGTGTATAAAAAATATCTGCAGCAATTTCTACCAGAATGTTAAAGTCTCCTTCCAGTGTACTGTTACATGCCTGGGTTGTGGGATTTGTTTATGAACTTTTTTCTTTTAAAGATTTGGTTATAAAGATCATAAAAAAACACTAAATATAATGTTGATGAGAGGTCAGAGACACAGGCATTTGCTGATAGCCTATACCAGTGATAGCGAACCTTGGCACCCCAGATGTTTTGGAACTACATTTCTCATGATGCTCATGCACTCTACAGTGTAGTTTACAGTGTTTACAGTGTAGGTAAAGTGTATGTAAACCTCAAACTTTTTTTTTTTTTTTTTGCATAGAATGTGGAAAGATTAGAACCTCTATATAGTCTTTATTTCTGTCTCTTTATTGCTGTTTGGGAGATTCACCCACACTATTGGTGCCATTGACCATTGTCTTTGGTACAGAATATAAGGGGAAATCCAACTTTTTTGAGTTGTTACAGAAGGTAAAGGGGAAATCTTCAAAGGGGGAAACCTGTTCTAGTACGAAAGGTCTAGGAGGGCACAGCCTCCATCTCTCTGGGACAGGAAGAGAAAGCAATACTCCCCAATGGTACACAGACCCAAAAGAAACCTAACATGGGTCTTAACCTTAACCATCCCATACTCTCTAACCAAAACAAAAAAAATACCTCATATACATCTTAACTGTATCTGTGTGTTACAAGACATTTTCAGCTGGAATCAGACAAAACAGTATTTTTATTTTGTAATTTTAAAAACTAATACTAGTATTAGCCACCGCACTTCAAGGAAATCTGTCTTGGGAGAGAGATGTAGTAGATGATACTGCAAACTACATTCTGCTATTTTGTCTCTTGATTCAGTATTTATAAAATTACTAAACCAGGTATAATATGCAACAAATATGAACTCAGAACCGACCCAAGTCAGTGACAGAAAAATTATCATGGCTAGTAGGTCAATGTGGCAAACAGGCAAAGAGGCAAATCAGTAACATCAACCTATTCTGTATATTTCTCTTACTACATAATCTTTGTAAGATTTGGCCCTTCTGTCCAGGCAGCAAGTAATAATGTCAGGGATTATGTCTTTAGACAGCCACTTGGTAATGCTCACAAAGATTAGGTCATAGTACAGATAGATTTCACATAATTGTAATAGCAGAATTAAAAGAAACATTTCAGCTAGCAGATTAAAAAAAAAATAACATTTAATGATAGAAGTACATAATTGTACTACAATGTATTTTTAAGCTTTGAGTTCTGTTAAATCCAGGAACATATGGGGGAGAATTACTAAAACTGGAGCATGGAAAATCTGGTGCAGCTCTGTATAGAAACCAATCAGCTTCTAGGTTTTCCCGTCAAACCTTAATTAAACACGCTGAAGTTAGAAGCTGATTGGCTACCATGCACAGAGTAGCAGATTCTGAGTGCTCAATTTTAATAAATCTCCCCCATGGTGTTGCTTTAGTATAGGAGTAGAGCATAGTTGCTTTGCAAAGATAAAATTCACTTTGCAAAGTTTAATTTTTACATAGCTTAATGAATTCTGTGAAGCTAAGTGAAAGTTTGCAAAGAGAACTGAATATTATGCAAAAAAATAAACAATAGATGTTTGCACACACAATGAATGAAGCTAAGTGAAAATTCACATTGCTTAGTGAACAGGCTATACTCCTTTAGTGTCCAGATGATACATAGAACAGCCATGTTTTGTACATCAGATAACTGTCCATCAATTTCTGTATACAGGCCTTCATGATCCCCTCCATTAGTTAAAAAATGATTTTCTAGGCTAGATTTTCTAATTTTAAAGCGGGGTTCCACCCAAATTTTGAACAATATCTGTATGTATTCTCTTCCTTGCCTAGATGCTGACATGCCGTTTAAAAAAATTTAAATCGCCGTAATTACCTTTTATTTTTCTATTCTTCTTTGTAGGCGTTTTTCTAGCCTCTCCCAGACTCCTGGGAGCTAGTCTCAGGCTTCCCAGGATGCCACTGAGCATGTGCGGGAACGAGCGGTGAATGCTGGGAGCACAGCATTCACCACATCCAGGAAATAAATGCTTGTGGGCTTCAAATGCCCACAATGAAGATGGAAACCGCCTGCAGTGAATAATATAAGTTATTCTTTCCGACGAAATCTGACACAGGCGGACATATTACACACAATATGGGAGTATGTAATGCTGAGAAGAAAAGTTTGTGAATGAACTAAAAAAAAAAAAAAAACGATAGATAGGTGGACCCCCGCTTTAAGTGAATCTGTTCTGAGAGATTTATGGAGGCTCACATTGCTGAACTCTCCTTTTAAATAGTGTAGTTCCATGGCTGTCATGGTAATGCTCACTGATCTAGAACAAGTATAAAGATAAGGAATTCTGACATGTTTCTGGTATTAAAGCAGTAGTAAACTATACCAAAAAAAAAATGGGCTCCCTGAAGTTAAAGTCATAATGTGCTAGTATGCATCTCATACTAGCACATTATGACAGATTTACCTATAAAACTGATTCCTCCAGCAGAACATTATCACTGCTGTCAGGGATTCTATGTTCACCCTGTCTTCCTTCTGGGTTTGCACGCTTTGAATGGCCAAGCCGCAATGATGTCACTCCTGTGCATGCACGCTGCAGTCATGGTTATGGCAAAGCACTCTCACTGGACAGCACGCTTGAGCATGCCTTGCATTCAGAGCTCAGTATGCTTGTGCAGGTGATGTCACTGGCTGCTACACATCTGAATATCTAAATACCTAAATGGTGCACATTTGAGAGATATTCTCTTTACCTACAGGCAAGCATTATTCTTGGCTTACCTGTAGGTACAAGGTAAAATACAGAGTTTACTACCACTTTAAGTATGTTTGTTTTTGGCCTGTGATTGTAAAAGTACTTGTCAGACACAGCCAGGCACCCATCATTTTCTTTAACAGATCAGTATGGGCAGCCATGGTACTTCTTTCACGACAGAGTAACGTTAAATCCCCTCACAGTTATCAGAATTTCCTTTTTGATTTCTAAAATCAAGTTTCTAAAATCAAGTTTCACAGGGTATCAACAACCACTCAAAAAAAACTCTAGAGTTTTTTTTAAGTTTAGTTGACTTTTTAACCACTTCAATTAAGGGCATTTTTACCCCCTTCCTGCCCAAGCCAATTTACAGTTTTCAGCGCTGTCGCAATTTGAATGACAATTGCTTGGTCATGCAACACTGTACCCAAATTTTATCATTTTTTCCCCACAAATAGAGCTTTCTTTTGGTGGTATTTGATCACATCTGCGGATTTTATTTTTTGCGCTATAAACAAAAGAAGAGTGACAAGTTTGAAAAAAAGACACAATATTTTTTACTTTTTGCTATAATAAATATCCCAACTTTTTTTTTTTTTAATTTTCTCAGTTTAGGCCGATATGTATTCTTCTACATATTTTTGGTAAAAAAAATTGCAATAAGCATATATTTATTGGTTAGCGCAAAAGTTATAGCGTCTACAAAATAGGGGATAGTTTTATGGCATTTTTATTATTATTTTTTTTGTACTAGTAACGGTGGCAATCTGCAATTTTTATCATGACTGTGACGTTGTGGCGGACAGATCGGACACTTTTGACACCATTTTGGGACCATTGGCATTTATACAGTGATCAGTGCTATACAAATGCATTGGATTACTGTATAAATGTCACAGGCAGGGAAGGGGTTAACACTAGGGGGCGATCAAAGGGTTAACTGTGTGTCCTAGGGAGTGATTCTAACTGTAGGGAGTGGGGACTCACAAGCGGAGGAGACCGATCATTGTTCCTCTGTACTGGGAACACATGATCGGTCTCCTCTCACCTGACAGGATGTGGATCTGTTAACACACACAGATCCACGGTCCTGCCTGGTTAACGGGCAATCGCGGGTGCCCGGCGGTCATTGCGGCTGCCGGGCACGTGCATAGGGTCCCGAGTGATGCCACCCAGGCGGCCGGGAAGCCCAGGATGGGAGATCCCGCCCAGGATGGGAGATCCCTCCTGCGGACGTCATATGACTATATGTGGGATGTGAAGTGGTTAAGGCTGTTTTTATTTTAATACTAGCAAAAGAGTGGTTATCTAAGCACAGAATGTATTTGGTGATGGAATGAAATTTGACATTGAGAACTTTAAATATTAATATAAAGTTTATTTTGATACTCTACATAACATCTAGTATTGTTAAAAAAAAAACATAAAAAAAGACCCATCGGGTTGCGTTTCAATCTTATATAGTACTGATCCATTAAAATAATGATCACATGGGACAAAAAGTAAAGTGAAATCTACCAAATAGAACACAGATGGCAAGAAAAAAAAAAACCCTACGGGTGTTATAACCCCCATTACTCTATCCAAAAGGAAAAAAAATGCCTTCAGTTCTACATTAAAGTCAGTGGCTTAGAACATATGAAGTCAAAAGATCAGCAAGACAGCTTGTAATATGGAAACTCGGGTTCACCAGCCAGCTGCTTGTAAAAGTAAATAGCCCCTTATTAGTCTCTCAAAACAAGCAAACAAAAACAGCTTTTTTCAGTAAACGTGACGAAAACTGTTCATTGTCCAGATATAAACAAAACCACACAACACAGCTCACCACCAGTATCTATGTCCCACACTGGGGTTTAGGGTTCCCATTTGTTTCAGGTCACATGACAAGCTGCAGGAACCCAACAACACAGAGTTCTGGTCTCCAGAGGGTCCACACTTGTTCACAGCTTTGGACCACTACCCACCACTTATATACACATGCTGCTTCCTTCCTGATGTTTTTCAAGACCTTGCATGTGAGACCCTTTAGGACCAAAATCCATGTAATCAGGGACATTACAAGTCCCAAATGAGGACTCTTCTCTCCTACTGGCAAATAAACTGCACTTTGCAAGTACAGTTGCACTAATTTTACCCAGAGCTTAGTAATTGTGGTGAAGCTTTGTTGAATTCTATCATCCAATCATGTCTGAGCAAAAATGCTGTTTTTTTAATTTTCTTTGCACCTGATTGGGTATTCTTTACAAAGTGAAGCTTTTCCACATTTTCTATGCTCTTGGGAAAATGAGTGCAATGCCCTTGCAAAGTGTATGACCTATTTTCTTTTATTAAATCAAACCCACAGTCTCATAACTTTTAACTTTTGACGCTGGCACTGATATTAGAGCTTTAAAAGTGTTTAACTATTTGAATGTATTTTACTTTGTCATAGTTAAGGATTTATATTCAATCCAATAGTTTTAAAGAGATTTCTGTAGAAAGAACTACTAAGTATGTATATAGAACACTAGTACCTTCTGTGACATACTATGTATTGACAAGAAGAATATACAAAGTAATCTGCTCTAATCACTCTGCTTGTACACTGTACAGATGTAATGTAATGTAAGACACACTAGTAATGTAGCACAAATAATAACTATATATATATATATATATATATATATATATATATATATATATATATATATATATATATATATACTGTAAATAGTTTTTAAGGAAAAACAGCCAAATAGCCCTTACCATTTCAACATCTGAAACTGGACCAAAGCTAGTCACATAGATATCAGTTTTGACTTCAGTTACAGGACCTGATAGACATGTTAAGAAATTATAATAATGATTACTGTAATGTACTACATTTTATCAAATTAAATATAAAATAACTAAACATACCAATTATATATAAGATCCAAAAATATCTTCTGTTAAACTAGGCACTGCACTATAATATTTTATATAGTTTAACTGAAAGTTTTTTGCTCACAGCATTTACCTCCAAATCCAGGACGGAGTCTGTTATCATAACCATCTAGTAGCCTATCCAAGATGCGAGTTATATTTTCAGAGTATATATTGTCATGAACTGTGTATCCACCAAGACCTGTGCTTGCCCTACAATATTGGAAAGCAATTGCTTTTAACTTCTTAAGTCAGATTAAATTGTAGTCAATTTAAGTATAGAAAAAGGACACAAGATAATGTATGCATATATAATACAATACACTGACTCATAATAATACTGTAAGATAATACAGTATTAATAATAAAATAATAACAATAATAATAATATAGTTATAAAACAATAACATGAATATCTTAATTAGTAATATTAACTTGCTTACCTTAAATTAAAGAAGCATAACCAGAAGATCATCCAAGCCATGTCTCTGTGCAGTTAAAATGACCAGTGAAATCTTTTTACCCAATTACCCGTGTTAAGTTTCACGTCATTTTTTTTTTTTTAAACTTTTTCTCAATAATCCAGTTAAAATTCAGTGCAGAAGTATTTGATGCAGATGGAAAATATCCCCCCCTTTTTGCTCTTTGACTTCCGTATAACGGTTAAGACTCAACTGACTTGTTTAGCTCAGGGAATTAGATGTTTGAAGGGACAGTACACGCTTGGACAGCATTGACAATAATCGAATAAGGCATTATGGGAGATTAAAAGGAAGACATCCACAGCTAGTTTTGGCAAAGAATTAGCAGGGACCTGTTAGGAAATCTGGACAAGCCACGGTTTCTCGCTGATACAGAACGGCCCTCGCTCCTGCCATGTGTACTAAAAGTCATGTATATATATATATTTCAAAGTTATATGATCATTGTAAAATTAAGAAAAAAATGCTTTAATTTCTAATTTGAATTTAAATATATTGCAGCCCTTGGAAAACAGCCAATAAATAGTATTTAAGGTCTGAGCGGTCCATGCAATTAGCATGAAAAAATGGATTCATTATTTTTTCCCATTGATCTAATCCCTTAAACCACAGTAAACTAGAGTCATTAACCCTAAGTAAAGAGATATAAGATGATTAAAAAGTGCATCAATTACAAATTCCTGTCAATTATGCCTATGTGTCGTGATAGTTAGGACTTAATAATAGGGAATAGAATCATTAAGCACCACAAGTATAGTTCATTGGGTGGGTTATTACACAGAGTCAATTGCAAACCTAGGCAAAGAGTTGTACTCATTTACCTCAATTAATGATGTAAAATGCAGGACCATTTTGCTTGCATTAGAACAAACCAGCTGGAAATTATATTGTGAAGAATTCAGACAATGATAAACAGCTAATTGGTATTGAAACCACATCATTCATTTCATTATGATGCTACAAAGCATATAATGCTATTCCTTGAGAGAATATAAAACTGATCAGCATTGTTACTCTAATATATTATTACATTTCTGCATAGTAAATATTTGCATTAAAACTGGACTTCAAGCTAACTGCTAAATCCTATAAATAAAATATAAAAGGGAAATGTTTTCTGTGCCAAGGGCTGTATTCCTATAAATCTATCTAGTCCTGTTATTTAGACCTCCATATCAGTCAACCCATCGATATTGGCAAGCCGATTTTTCTCTCCTGCTAGTAAACAAAACAGCTTAGTCACATCATCTGCTCAACCTGTGATTGGACAGTGAAAGAGCAACAGATAAACTGATCCTTCCACCATGTTCTTGGTTAGCACGAGTGCATACAACACACCTTATTAGCTACTCATGCTGGCCCTGATTCATCTGAGTACTGTTGTACAGGGAACCATTGGCAGGCTGATACCAAGTCAAAGCCAGGTATTCGAACTAGAAAAAAAAACTTACAATAATGTTTAATGAATATATTGTGCATTTTTTTGTGTTCTCTGTTTCTGTCTGTGGCTCAGTTTTAAAAGATTTTGAGGTTGATTTACTAAGGGCAATAGGCTTTTCAGTTTGCAAGGTAGATTGCATTTTTCAAGGGAATTTACCCCAGAACTTAGAAAATGTGGTAATGTTTCACTTTGCAAAGAATACTCAACCATGTGCAAGAAAAAATTAAAAAAAACGCATTTTTACTTGAACATGATTGGATTATGAAAGTAAGCAGAGCTTCACCACATTCATTAAGATCTGGGGTGAATTCACTTGCAAAGTACAACTTTGCTTACAAAGTGAACAGCGTATTTGTCTTTTGTAAATCAATCCCTTTGTCTCCAAGACAGTGCTAGCATCACAGACCAGGCTGGGACAAGGGGTGGCAGGAGGGGCAGGAAGGGAAGGAGGGGCAGCTGCCCTGGGCACAGTGGTGCAAGGGGGCAAAGAATGGACACAGGGCAATAAACATATTCTATAGCATGTATTAACAGTGGGGGAGGAGGTGCTGTTCTGCATCCTTGCCCTGAGCGCTAGAAGAACCTGTCCCGGTATCGATCATTGAGTGGGCATTGGAGGGCTCTACATCCTAAAACATATATCAGTGTATCCCAACCCATCTGGCTGCTAATGCCATAAGAAGGCTCCCAATTTGGCTGTGCACCTACAAGGAAAAATCTTCTTCCTATCTCCCCGTGTGATGTAACATATCACATGATGCAGAAACACAAGAAGGAAGGCACACTTGCCTTTAATTAGTGGGAATGCTTTAGCAGTCCCACTATTATTATTCGTTTTTTTATTTATTATTAGTGGGACTGCTTCAGCAGTCCCACTATTGTTATTCTTTTTTATTAATGGGAATGCTTCAGCAGTCCCACTATTGTTATTCATTTTTATTAGTGGGAAAGCTTTAGCAGTACCACTATTGTTATTCGTTTTTATTTAATTCAGCTATTCAGCATTCCCACGCATTTTCCCCAGGAAATGCATTTTCTAGTTAGTGGGACTGCTTTAGCAGTCCCACTATTGTTATTCGATTTTATTTATTTTTATTTATTTATTAATTTTATTATTCCGTACATTTTTTGGCTCTGTGTAACTTCTGCATACTTTCAGCTATTAAAACCATTCAACTTTTAAAATGTTCAGCTCTTTCATCTGATGATGGGACTTTTTCAACTTTTTTTTTACTATTTATACTTTTTAAAATATTAAGCTTTTTAACACTTTTTTAAACATTGAAGTCAATGAGAGCATGCTTCAGATCCTTAAAATCTTCTTCCGCTCCCAAAAGTTTCAGCTCCTTCATACTTTCACCTACAGACACCAAACAAACTTTAAAATGTTCACAAAATATTCAGCTATCTGGCTATATCTTTTCAGTTTGATATCTTTTACAGTTTTTGTCAAAAAGTTGTTTGTTTAGTGGTCATTTCAGGAAATTTTAGCTATTAAACAGAGTGTGCTGGGCTGCTTTTGTTGCCATGGTTACCAAAGCTTCTGTAATAAACAGTGATGGGCGGTGGAGGAGGCGGCAGGAGCATCTCAGCTCTGATTACAGAGCCCGGGGGAGGGGACAGACACACCATGTACTGATTTATAATAGAAAAATATGATGGGGCAATTCTGATGGGGCAGTTTTGATGGGGCAATTCTGATGGGGCAATTTTGACGGTGGCAGAATGATGGGCCAGTTTTGATGGGGACAATTTTGATGGAGCAGTTTTGATTGTGGCAATATGATGGGGCAGTTTTGATGGGGCAGTTTTGATGGGGCAATTCTGATGGTGGAAAAATGATGGGGCAGTTTTGATGGGGCAATTCTGATGGGGCAGTTTTGATGGTGGCAATATGATGGGGCAGTTTTGATGGGGACTATTTTGATGGGTCAGTTTTGATGGTGGCAATATGATGGGGCAGTTTTGATGGGGCAGTTTTGATGGGGCAATTCTGATGGGGCAGTTTTGATGGTGGCAATATGATGGGGCAGATTTGATGGGGACAATTTTGATGGGGCAATTTTGTTGGGGCAGTTTTGATGGCAGTATGATGGGGGCAGTTTTGATGGTGCAGTTTTGATGGGGGCCATTTTAGCAATTCAGCATTCCCACTCATTTTCCCCAGGAAATGCATTTTCTAGTTAGTGGGACTGCTTCAGCAGTCCCACTATTGTTATTCGTTTTTATTTATTTTTAATTTAATTTTATTCTGTACGTTTTTTTGGCTCTGCGTACTTCTGCATACTTTCAGCTATTAAAACCATTCAACTTTTAAAATGTTCGTCTCTTTCAGCTGATGATGGGACTTTTTCAACTTTTTTTCTACCATTTATACTTTTTAAAATATTAAGCTTTTTAACACTTTTTTTAACATTGAAGTCAATGGGAGCATGCTTCAGATCCTTAAAATCTTCTTCCGCTCCCAAAAGTTTCAGCTCTTTCATACTTTCACCTACAGACGCCAAACAAACTTTAAAATGTTCACAAAATATTCAGCTATCTGGCTATATCTTTTCAGTTTGATATCTTTTACAGTTTTTGTCAAAAAGCTGTTTGTTTAGTGGTCATTTCAGGAAATTTTAGCTATTAAACAGAGTGTGCTGGGCTGCTTTTGTTGCCATGGTTACCAAAGCTTCTGTAATAAACAGTGATGGGCGGTGGGGGAGGTGGCAGGAGCATCTCAGCTCTGATTACAGAGCCCGGGGGAGGGGACAGACACACCATGTACTGATTTATAATAGAAAAATATGATGGGGCAATTCTGATGGGGCAGTTTTGATGGGGCAATTCTGATGGGGCAATTTTGATGGTGGCAGAATGATGGGCCAGTTTTGATGGGGACAATTTTGATGGAGCAGTTTTGATTGTGGCAATATGATGGGGCAGTTTTGATGGGGCAGTTTTGATGGGGCAATTCTGAGGGTGGAAAAATGATGGGGCAGTTTTGATGGGGCAATTCTGATGGGGCAGTTTTGATGGTGGCAATATGATGGGGCAGTTTTGATGGGGACTATTTTGATGGGTCAGTTTTGATGGTGGCAATATGATGGGGCAGTTTTGATGGGGCTGTTTTGATGGGGCAATTCTGATGGGGCAGTTTTGATGGTGGCAATATGATGGGGCAGATTTGATGGGGACAATTTTGATGGGGCAATTTTGTTGGGGCAGTTTTGATGGCAGTATGATGGGGCAGTTTTGATGGTGCAGTTTTGATGGGGGCCATTTTAGCAATTCAGCATTCCCACTCATTTTCCCCAGGAAATGCATTTTCTAGTTAGTGGGACTGCTTCAGCAGTCCCACTATTGTTATTCGTTTTTATTTATTTTTAATTTAATTTTATTCTGTACGTTTTTTTGGCTCTGCGTACTTCTGCATACTTTCAGCTATTAAAACCATTCAACTTTTAAAATGTTCGTCTCTTTCAGCTGATGATGGGACTTTTTCAACTTTTTTTCTACCATTTATACTTTTTAAAATATTAAGCTTTTTAACACTTTTTTAACATTGAAGTCAATGGGAGCATGCTTCAGATCCTTAAAATCTTCTTCCGCTCCCAAAAGTTTCAGCTCTTTCATACTTTCACCTACAGACGCCAAACAAACTTTAAAATGTTCACAAAATATTCAGCTATCTGGCTATATCTTTTCAGTTTGATATCTTTTACAGTTTTTGTCAAAAAGCTGTTTGTTTAGTGGTCATTTCAGGAAATTTTAGCTATTAAACAGAGTGTGCTGGGCTGCTTTTGTTGCCATGGTTACCAAAGCTTCTGTAATAAACAGTGATGGGCGGTGGGGGAGGTGGCAGGAGCATCTCAGCTCTGATTACAGAGCCCGGGGGAGGGGACAGACACACCATGTACTGATTTATAATAGAAAAATATGATGGGGCAATTCTGATGGGGCAGTTTTGATGGGGCAATTCTGATGGGGCAATTTTGATGGTGGCAGAATGATGGGCCAGTTTTGATGGGGACAATTTTGATGGAACAGTTTTGATTGTGGCAATATGATGGGGCAGTTTTGATGGGGCAGTTTTGATGGGGCAATTCTGAGGGTGGAAAAATGATGGGGCAGTTTTGATGGGGCAATTCTGATGGGGCAGTTTTGATGGTGGCAATATGATGGGGCAGTTTTGATGGGGACTATTTTGATGGGTCAGTTTTGATGGTGGCAATATGATGGGGCAGTTTTGATGGGGCTGTTTTGATGGGGCAATTCTGATGGGGCAGTTTTGATGGTGGCAATATGATGGGGCAGATTTGATGGGGACAATTTTGATGGGGCAATTTTGTTGGGGCAGTTTTGATGGCAGTATGATGGGGGCAGTTTTGATGGTGCAGTTTTGATGGGGGCCATTTTAGCAATTCAGCATTCCCACTCATTTTCCCCAGGAAATGCATTTTCTAGTTAGTGGGACTGCTTCAGCAGTCCCACTATTGTTATTCGTTTTTATTTATTTTTAATTTAATTTTATTCTGTACGTTTTTTTGGCTCTGCGTACTTCTGCATACTTTCAGCTATTAAAACCATTCAACTTTTAAAATGTTCGTCTCTTTCAGCTGATGATGGGACTTTTTCAACTTTTTTTCTACCATTTATACTTTTTAAAATATTAAGCTTTTTAACACTTTTTTTTAACATTGAAGTCAATGGGAGCATGCTTCAGATCCTTAAAATCTTCTTCCGCTCCCAAAAGTTTCAGCTCTTTCATACTTTCACCTACAGACGCCAAACAAACTTTAAAATGTTCACAAAATATTCAGCTATCTGGCTATATCTTTTCAGTTTGATATCTTTTACAGTTTTTGTCAAAAAGCTGTTTGTTTAGTGGTCATTTCAGGAAATTTTAGATATTAAATAGAGTGTACTGTGTTGCTTTTGCTGCCATGGTTACCAAAGCTTCTGTTATACAGGGGGGGAGGTGGCTGGAGCATCTCAACTCTGATTACAGAGCCCGGGGGAGGGGACAGACACACCATGTACTGATTTATAATAGAGGAATATGATGGGGCAGTTTTGATGGGGCAATTATGATGGGGCAGTTTTGATGGGGCAATTCTGATGGGGCAGTTTTGATGGTGGCAACATGATGGGGCTGTTTTGATGGGGTAATTCTGATGGGCCAGTTTTGATGGTGGCAATATGATGGGGCAGTTTTGATGGGGCAATTCTGATGGGGCAGTTTTGATGGGGACAATTTTGATGGGGTAATTCTGATGGGGCAGTGTTGATGGCAATATGATGGGGCAGTTTTGATGGTGGTAATATGATGGGGGAGTTTTGATGGTGGCAATATGATGGGGCAGTTTTGATGGGGCAGTTCTGATGGTTCAGGTTTGATGGTGGCAATATGATGGGGCAGTTTTGATGGGGCAATTTTGATGGGGTAGTTTTGATGGTGGCAATATGATGGGGCAGTTTTGATGGGGACAATTTTGATGGGGCAATTTTGATGGCAGTATGATGGGGCAGTTTTGATGGGGGCCGTTTTAGCAATTCAGCTATTCAGCATTCCCACGCATTTTCCCCAGGAAATGCATTTTCTAGTTTTATTTATTATTCCGTATGTTTTTTGGCTCTGCGTAACTTCTGCATACTTTCAGCTATTAAAACCATTCAACTATTAAAATGTTCGTCTCGTTCAGCTGATGATGGGACTTTTTCAACTTTTTTTCTACTGTTTATACTTTTTAAAATATTAAGCTTTTTAACACTTTTTTTAACATTGAAGTCAAAGAGAGCATGCGTCAGATCCTTAAAATCTTCTTCCGCTCCAAAAAGTTTCAGCTCCTTCATACTTTTACCTACAGACACCAAACAAACTTTAAAATGTTCACAAAATATTCAGCTATCTGGCTATATCTTTTCAGTTTGATATCTTTTACAGTTTTTGTGGAAAAGCTGTTTGTTTAGTGGTCATTTCAGGAAATTTTAGCCATTAAACAGAGTGTACTGTGCTACTTTTGTTGCCATGGTTACCAAAGCTTCTGTTATACACAGTGATGGGCGGTGGGGGAGGTGGCTGGAGCATCTCAGCTCTGATTACAGAGCCCGGGGGAGGGGGCAGACACACCATGTACTGATTTATAATAAAGGAATATGATGGGGCAGTTTTGATGGGGCAATTCTGATGGGGCAGTTTTGATGGTGGCAATATGATGGGGCAATTCTGATGGGGCATTTCTGATGGAGCAATATGATGGGGCAGTTTTGATGGGGCAGTTTTGATGGTGGCAATATGATGGGGCAGTTTTGATGGGGCAGTTTTGATGGTGGCAATATGGTGGGGGCAGTTTTGATGGGGCAATTCTCATGGGGCAATTTTGATGGGGCAATTCTCATGGGGCAGTTTTGATGGGGCAATTTTGATGGTGGCAGTTTTGATGGGGCAATTCTGATGGGGCAGTTTTGATGGGGCAGTTTTGATGGGGCAGTTTTGATGGTGGCAACATGATGGGGCAGTTTTGGTTGGGCAATTCTGATGGGGCAGTTTTGATTGTGGCAATATGATGGGGCAATTCTGATGGGGCAGTTTTGATGGGGACAATTTTGATGGGGTAGTTTTAGCAATTCAGCATTCCCACACATTTTTCCCAGGAAATGCATTTTCTTGTTTTAATTTTATTCTGTACGTTTTTTGGCTCTGCGTAACTTCTGCATACTTTCAGCTATTAAAACCATTCAACTTGTAAAATGTTCAGCTCTTTCAGCTAATGATGGGACTTTTTCAACTCTTTTTCTACTATTTATACTTTTTAAAATACTAAGCTTTTTAGAACTTTTTTTAACATTGAAGTGAATGAGAGCATGCTTCAAATCCTTGAAATCTTCTTCCACTCCCAAAAATTTCAGCTCCTTCATACTTTCACCTACAGACACCAAACAAACTTTAAAATGTTCACAAAATATTCAGCTATCTGGCTCTATCTTTTCAGTTTGATATCTTTTACAGTTTTTGTCAAAAAGCTGTTTAAGTTTAGTGATCATTTCAGGAAATGTTATCGATTAAACTGTGTGTGTATTGGGGTGCTTAGTGTGGATGATGTCATACCTAGAGCACAGAGCCTTAAAAAAAAAAAGTTCTTAGTTCCTTCTCTATAAATTGCTCTCACGCCCACAAGATCTACTTTTCATACACAATTTATACATCAAAACGTAGGTATTTTTTTCTAGTTTCAGGCAATGTGCTCAGTTTTGTGAAACGCCTTTTACTTTTGGCTTATTGAGCTTCCAAATGACAAGAGTTCTACACTTGCTTCCATTGACTGTCCTGTATAAAATTCTTCACATTTCCCAGCTAAAAGCACAGCCAACTTCTTTTTTAAATCGCTGACATGCCCACATTTATGAGTTTATCAACATAAATTTTATACCGATACGTTCACAAAGGCTGTATGTCGCTAACGGTGAAGTCGATGTTTTGATAGCATGTACTGTTGTGGATTTATTAAGGCTTGTTTGAAGGGTTCTCTATTCAGCATTCCCAAGCATTTTCTCCAGGAAATGCATTTTCTAGTGCTCAATAAAAGGCATTTTTGCACACTCCAATCCCTGATATATACTCACATCTGCATATAGAATTTTCAATATTTTCTTCTATAATGAGGATATCCACTCTCATTAAAGTGAGAGATCCCCTTCTGGTCAATGTGTGGAACTGTTTCTGCTCCAACAAGCACACATTTAAGTCTGCAGTAGGTGTTTGTATAAAAGAACATTAAAATAATAAAGAATTATGCTGCAGCTTTTTGAATAGCTATCTTTAATGTCCATATTGAATTTCAGTTTAAAGACCCCAGAATACCCTGGAAGGTATCAAACTATTACTGATTATTTTGATAATTGAGGAAGAAATAGTGGATAATATTATATAAACTTTTATTATTTTATTGATTAACTTGTTTAATTTGAGGATTTCATATAAAACTCAAAACCATTGATCTTACTTCCAATTACCTCTGTTTTTGCTAAGTATCACTGAAACCACAGACAGCAACAAACTCGCCAGTTAAAATGTACCACAATATCTGCATTTCAAACCAACTACTGAACAAATCTCTCCAGAGTCAGGGTAACAATACATTAACAACATACCTTAAAGCTTAACTCTAGTAATGCAGCTACTTTGTAAACAGTGCATGAGCTAAGTCCAATGAGGTACATGCCACCTACTGGACTTATAACTATTATTTACATCTGAGAGGTTTATTGAGCTCCTGGAAGACAGCTTTTGCTGTTTATAGATCTATTTATAGTTCTAGGAGCTCTCATACTAGACCTCCTGGTCCCAGCTCCTTAAGCAAGTGAGTCAATGCAGCTGCTATGCACACCTCTCCCCCTGCCCAATCACTGAAGCCTTTGTGGTATATGAACTCATTCACAAAATACAAAGGCTTCTATGAATGGCCAGCAGAGGAGAGGGTCAGGCAAAGCTGCTGTGTGTGCTTCTCTCTACTCTGAGCCCCAGGTGTCTACTCTGGGAGCAATATAAACCTCTCTGATGTAAATGATAAAGATTAGTCCGGGAGGTGCCATGTCCCTCTTTGGACTTAACTCACAGTATGCCTGCACATTTTACAAAGTAGCTGCATTCCTGAAATTTTGGGGTTTTTGATTTTGTTTTTTTTGGAAAATATTTATTTCATTTTCTGTATATAATGACAGAAACAGGCAAAAATGTACAAGTTCTATACGTACAAATGTCAAATGATATCAAGAAGAACAGCGGAATTGAAATTCCATTTTAATGCACTGTTTAATTATTAGAAATGTGGCAAATGAGGTTTCTTGTATTAAAAGAGGTATAGACTCCAGAGACATAATTGTGCCCATGTACAAATCATTAGTAAGACCTCATCTGGAGTCTGCGGTTCAGTTTTGGGAAGCAATTCACCAATAGTATAATGAAGAATTGGAGAGAGTGCAGAGAAGGGCAACCAAATTGATAAGAGGTATGGAGGAGCTCAGCTATGAGGAAAGATTAGCTGAGCTGAATTTATTTTCTCCTCAGAAGAGGCGATTAAAGGAAAATATGATCTCCAGTATGAATACATAAGTAACCCATTCAGTTAACTTTGTTTAGGAGTTAAAAGGTCATTATAAAAAAGGACAAGTTGGCGCTCTTTAAATTTGGAGGAAACCTCCACATATGAAAAGGCTTTTTTTCTGTTATAATTTTTTATTGATTTTGCATAGGAAATACAAAGTACAATTTGAGATTGTACGTCGTGCAACGACGTTTGAATGAACAATTTATGATATAAACATAAACAATATAAGATATAAACATAAATCCACAAACAGTGTTCAGATGTAACCAGTAGTAAACATGCGTTGGTGAGGGTATTAATGAGGATATTCAGTCCATTCCGCTGGAGGTGCACCCCATGTGGGATAAATTTTTGAATTTTCTTATGAAATGTCTCCTTTCCTTGTCAAAAGAAGTTTATTGAGTATACAATGTTATAAAGATACATAAAGTAAGTTTACAAGGATCTATAAAGTAAGCTCATTGTTTTACAGTAGGGTTTATATAGGTAAATATCATGAAATTTCAAATATTAAACATTGGGTTCACGTAAACCTAAATTAAAGATATATATAATTTCCTTAGTTACTTTTGTAGGTATTTAAATGATTTATACCTACTATACATATTGTTTACAAGTAGAGTGTATATAGGTCAAATAAATTCTGATAATGAGCTTTAATCGTAAGGTGGAGAAAAGGAAAGAGAAAGAAGAAAAAGGGTTGAAAGGTAGAGGTATGGTCCACAAGGTAGTCCCGCTCGTCAGCTTATTATTCTTTTTAGTTCTCTTTGAAGCCTTAGAATGGGTGTCTCTGTAAGTCATTTAATCTGTTACCATGGCAACAGGACAGAGTCATTGAAGTTTGACAGGAACTGTTGTTTTATCCAAGGATGCCAAAGTTTTTCAAATTTTGGAATTTGATTTTGATCGATGGCTACCATCTTAGCATGGGACATTGTATTATTCATTCTGTGAATTGTTTCTGCTAGTACCAATGTAGGAGATTTCCATGCCTTGGCCACTGTTTGTTTTGCAGCCGTTATTAGTTGGATCATAAGTTTGAATTGAGAGAGTGTTAACCATTCCGGTTTTAGATTAAGTAAAGTTAAATATGGATCTGGTTGTATTATTTTTTTAAATATTTTAGATGCAATCACGAAGACTTCCTTCCAGAAGGTTTGGATTACTGGGCACGTCCACCATATGTGTAAATATGTGCCTATTTCTGGGCATCCTCGAAAACAAAGAGCTGAGGTATTAGGTGAATATTTTGCCACTCTAGCGGGTACAAGGTACCAGCGAGTTAGGACTTTATAATTTGTCTCCAGTGCTAAGATGTTGGGTGAAGATGACTTAGATGTGAGCCATATGTTAGACCAGTCCGTGTCTTCTAAAGTTCGTCCCAGGTCCTCCTCCCACCTCTGAATGTAAGAGGGTCTATTAAGATTTGCTACTCCATATAATTGATTATAAAGTGATGAAATTGTACCTTTAGCAAATGGATCTTTTGTACAGATTGATTCAAAAATGGATAATTGGGATAATGGTGTATCCCCCTTTAGGAATGGTGTATAGAAATTTTTGATTTGGAGATATCTAAATATCTCAGAGTTTGGTAGATCATATTTTTCTCTAAGCGATGGGAATGAAAGGAATGATTTAGATGCTATGAAGTCATTTAGTGTCTGAATGCCTGATGTTGTCCAAGCTTTAGAAGAATTTGGGTAGATCCATGCCAGATAAAAGGCCGGATTTCTGATAAAAGAAAGGAGAGGATTGTGTGGAGATTGTAACTGATATTTGGTTTTTAGTTTATCCCAGAGAGATAAGAAGTGTTTAGTTATGGGATTATGAATTTTAAAGCGGTCTTTAGGATCAAGCCATAATAAATTTGATATTAATAGAGGGTCATTTTCTGAAGCCTCTATAAATACCCATAATGGGATTTCCTGTTTTGCATGGTATTTGGACAGACTGGCCAAATGTGCTGCTCTGTAGTAGTTAGTAAAATTAGGGTATCCCAGGCCTCCTTTATTTTTGGGAAGATGTAGTGTGTGTATAGGTATACGTGGTTTAGAAGAGCCCCATATAAATGAAGTTGCTCTTTTTTGTACTATTCTCAAAAAATAGGAAGGAATTGGAATAGGGAGGACTCTGAATAGATAAAGCAATTTGGGTAGAATAGTCATTTTGATTGCATTAATCTTCCCCATCCAGGATAAAGGAAGTTGCGACCATTGTTTTATTAGATTTGTGATCTGTCTTAATACAGGAGGATAATTGGTTGAGAATAAGTCAGAATGAGATGCTGTTAAATGAATTCCAAGATATGGGATTGATTTTTCTGCCCATGTGAATGGGAGTGCAGCCCTAGCCGGGATCAATTCCATGTTTGTGAGTGAAATATTAAGCACTAGGCATTTCTTAGGATTAATCATAAGGCCGGATTGGGCTGCAAATCCATCAAGAGCTGGTATTAAGTTAGGACCAGAGACCTGTGGTGATGATAGAAAAAGTAATATATCGTCTGCAAATATACATAATTTGTGTGTAATACCTCCTACTTCAATGCCAGTTATAGTTTGGTTTGTTCTGATGTATTGGGCCATGGGTTCGAGTATAAGGGCAAATAATAAGGGAGATAATGGGCAACCCTGTCGGGTACCTCTTTCGATATTAAAGGCTTCAGATTTGTATCCAGCATATTTTATATAGGCTTTGGGTTTATTATATAATGCTTTGATCCATGTTAAAAAGTGGGGTCCAAAACCCCATTTTTGTAATGAATATTGCATATATTGCCAGGATACTGTGTCAAATGCCCTCTTAATATCGAGAGATAGAAAACATAAAGGGATTTTCCGTTTTTTAGCAATATGTGCCAATAACACTGCCCTGCGTATATTATCGCCTGCCTGTCTATTTGGCATGAAGCCTACTTGATCTCTATGTATTAATTTTCCTATAATGCTATTGAGGCGTTTTGCTATTATTTTTGCTAATAATTTAATATTGAGGTTTAACAGAGAGATAGGCCGATAATTCACACAGGAAGTATCATCAGAAAGGGGTTTTGGGATCATACAAACAATTGCCATTAGTGTTTCTTGCCGAAAAGAATGTCCATCTAGAAGTTTGTTAAAAGTTTCAGTGAGAATGGGAGAGAGTATTTCTGAGAATGTTTTATAGTATAAAGCCGAGTAGCCGTCTGGGCCTGGTCTTTTGTTAAGTTTTAGGTCTTTTATGGCGTTAGCAACTTCATCTATAGTTATAGGCTCATCCAAACTGCTTTTTTGATTCTGAGATAACTCAGATAAGGTTATTTTTGAGAAGAAGGATTCAGCCTCTGTAGGATTAAATTCATTGTTTGTCTTGTATAAAGTTGCGAGATGTGAGTGAAATTTATGGACTATTTTAACTGGATTACAAGTGTAAACATTCTTTGATAATTTCAAACGTATTGGTTTGAAAGATTTGTTAGTTGAATTGAATGCCCGAGCCAAATATGTACCTGGTTTGTTTGTATTCATGTAGAAATTGTGTTTGGAGCGTTTGAGGGATTTATCAACTGACTCAGTGAGAAATAGATCGTATTCCAATCTAGATTTTTCCAGATGAGATTTTGTACTCTGAGATGGATTATCTTGAAATGATATGTAGGCTGCATTAAAATTGAGTTCTAGTTTTTTTGCTAGATTTTTGCGTTCCCGTTTAAATAGTGCCATTTGTCTTTGTATTGTACCACGCAAGACAGGCATATGAGCTTCCCACAGTGTTATTGGGGAGATGTCTGTTGTATTATTAATTGATATGTATTCCTTTAAAGCTTGTTCAATGGCCATCTGATGTAGTGGGTGTTTGAGCATTATGTCCGGTAAGTACCACGTTGTGTCATGCGCTTTTGGTATGGCTGAGGCTATAGTAGTGTATACTGCATTATGGTCAGACCACGGAATCGGAATTATATCTGATGCAATAATTTCTGGTATCATTCCTATTGTTAGAAAAATATGATCTATTCTGGTGAAGGTTTGATGAGGGTGCGAGAAATAAGTGAATTTCTTTTTCATTGGGTTACTTTCTCTCCATGAATCTACCAGATTGTATTTGGAAAGAAGTTGAGAAAAAGGTAATCTAGAGGTTATTTTTGATGGTGTAAAAGGTGATTTATCTAGAAATGGGAGGAGGACCTGGTTCGAATCCCCACACATTATCACTGTTCCTATTTTGTGTGTATTAATCACTTGTAATATATGTGAGAGGAATGGTGTAGGTTGTTTGTTAGGAGCGTAGTAGGAAATTACCGTGATTGCTGTATCCATTATATAACCCATGAGTATCAGGTATCTACCTTCTGGGTCTTTAATTTCTGATGATAAGGTGAATGGTGTGGATCTGTGAAATGCAATTAGAGTTCCCCTTTGCTTGGTACAGGCAGAAGCCGTGTAAATGTGTTGATAAAAAGGAGAAATATGTTTTGGAGTAGAATCTTTGGTGAAGTGTGTTTCTTGGAGGCATACTATGTGAGCCTTCTTGTTATGGAAAGTACGGAAGGCTTTGGTCCTTTTTTGAGGGACATTTATTCCCTGAACATTCAGGGAAAGTATATTCAGTGGTGCCATGGCAATAGATCAAATAGTTTTAACTTACTTTTTGTTATGCAGAGCTGACTGCACAGATCAACCTGTGTGGACTGAAGAGATGAATAGATAGAAAAGAAACCAGTGAATTCTGGAGTAAAGAGTAAACAAAAAACATATGAGATTAGATGATACATTGTATAAATTATTTTTTGCAAGTAATCACAATTTACCCGTGAAAGAGAATAAATCTCTCTCTCAGGGGAATAAGTGCCTTCGTCACACTCCCACATAATATGATTGGGAGAATGAGGAGGGCTAATGGGGGTACACGGATCTTCCGCTTACAGGAGAGAAGTGCTATGTCAAAAGACATCAAAATGATGTTTCATTAATTGGAGTGCAGAAAATAGTTTTTGTTGAAATTATTTATTCCAGGGTGGTTGTATATGGTTAGTCTTGCCCTAGGCTAAATAATTCAGTTAGAAAGGTACTGTTAATAACTTTGGTATTGATGAAGATAGTTTGAATTATTTTGGGATTTTAGCCCTTTTAGAGTAAACAATTACATATTTTATTCATATGTAACTGTTTAGATATGTTAACTCATAAAATTGAGGTTGTATTGCTTCAGATTAGAATAAACAAAAACATAATTCTAGGAACTAGTTAGGTAATAATATATTTGTTTTAAGAAAAGAAAGAAAAAGCTTCCATCACTTCTGGATTATTGAACATATTTGTCCTAAAAAGTAATAAATCTATTGTTATTACCTGATAATATATAACTGAACAAGAATTTCCTTATTTCACTTATATATTCTAAGGCTATATGAATCAGAAGTAATAAGAAATATAACTGGAATGTAACATGATCCCACACAGTGTGTGACTATCAGGATGCAGTTACATTCAGTTATAAATACAGGTTTTTTATAGAGAACCATCTCTTAGTATAATAAATGAAGAGATATCAGGAATTAGGATGTCAGTCCATTGAATCTTCTTGGTCCATGGATGATGTGGCATAACGGCCTCTTTTGTGAGAATGATGATTCCCATTTTGTTCTGGAATTTTCTGGGTGCTGCCTGAAGGTGAAGATGATGCCATTCTTCTGCGTGTGGGAGTGTTGCTGCTTGTGGGTTCTGTCAGATTTAATTTTAAAAGGGTTTGTTGTAGTTCATCTGCTGATCTGCTTCTGTAAATTGTACCTTGGTAGTTAAATCTGACTGAAAAGGGGAAGCCCCATTGATACATAATGTTGTGGCGTTGCAGTTCCATTAGTTGGGGTTTCATGGATCGTCTTTTAGTAATAGTAAGTTGGGATAGGTCAGCAAAAATTTGATAATTGTGTCCTTGAAAATTAAGTTCCTTTTTTTCTCTTGCAGCAATTAGTATTTGTTCTTTCGTTCTGTAATAATGAAATTTTGTGATTATATCACGTGGGGGTCCATCTTTCTTTTTGGCTGTGAGGGCTCTGTGTACTCTGTCCAGTTGTAAACGTTCAATAGGGATATCTGGCTTTAGTTCTTGTAATAGAGCAGTAATAGTAGATTGCAGGTCTGTCACAGTTTCAGGTATTCCCCTTATGCGCAAGTTTGAACGTCTGGCTCTATTTTCGTAATCTTCGAGCTTAGTTTGAAGTATTAAATTCTCTTTTTTTAATTGTTCCAATTCTGTTATATTTTCTTGGGTTGTAATTTCAATTTCATCCATTTTTATTTCTAAGGCTGCATTGCGGTTTCCCAGCTCTCTTATTTCTTTGGTTATGCTTTTTGTTATTTGGTTTGAGGTTTGTTTTAAAGCCTTATGAAGCATCTTTTCAAATTGTAATAATATTACTGGGGATACTGAGGAGGCTTGTGGAGAAGTTTGTGAGAGGATTTGTTCTGTATCTGACTCAAATGGAGAGTCTTGCTGTGACATTTTCTGTCTGTGAGAGCGCCCTGATGCTGTATCTTGTGAGGTGACTGGAGCTGCTTCAGCTGCAGTGAGTGCCTGTGAGCTCTTTGTGAGGTGATTTTTATTTCTGCCACGGTTTCCTCCCAGTACTATATTTCCTGCCCAAACTTTCACAGTTTGTTCCCTGGGGCAAAAAGGTTCAAATGGATACCTTTTGAGTCTGCAGGCTCCGCTTTGTCCTTCTCTTCTCTCCTCAGCGGTGTGGAGCTCTAACAATGCATGTCTGCTCCGCTAGGCTCCCGAAAAGGCTTTTTTTCAATAAGAGCTGTGAAAATGTGGAATAGACTTCCTCAAAAACTAGTTGTGGACAGCTCAGTAGATTGTTTAAAAGAAGAGCTAGATGCATCCCTAAATGCAGAAAATATAACTAGATTGATACTGGGAACAGCTGATTGACTTCTAGGTGATGAGGAATGAATTTATTTTCCTCCCACTGGAGTAAATTGGACCATGCTTTATAGGGTTTTGTGTCTTCTTCTAGATCAACTGTGGATATAGGATTCTGTATATGGAGGTTTTCTATTTATTTATTATAATTCTTTGTTTTCTATTGGTTGAACTAGATGGACTTGTGTCATTTTTCAACCTGACTAGCTATGTAACTATGTAAAATAGCATTTTTATATTTTCAAGGGCACGACAAAGGGAATAGAGCACCATATATGATTTTTAGCTAACAGTTTACCATTTAATGAGTATGCCATGCCACAATCCCACCTTTACAACAAATAATCATAATGCAGAATTGTAACTTGCATTAAACTGTATTATAATGTTTAAAATACTAACAAAGCAGTGTAAGTTTTCATCTATTTATTAGATCGTTTTTTTTTTTTTTAGGCAGTTACTATGTCACTTTACTGATCGTTTTAACTATAATTACATAGTAAAATTAAAACCATTCAACTTGGTTTAATGAATATCTAAAGTAAACGTAGGTTAGAAAACAAACATTTAGTCACTCCATATATGTATACAGGGTAATTACTACTGTGGTGCTTAAAGCACGAAAAGTATCTTAATTGGTAAAAGAAAGGACATGAGTAATCATGACTTTCAATTAAATAATATATAGCTTGTTTAGCTTGTTTTGTGTGCTGTATGGAGAAGACAGTTTTATGTTTCTACCCTCTTCCTGATGATACTGTCTAAAAGTATTTTGTGTGTAACTGTTTTCCTCTCACTAAGCCATTGGCTCTCCACTCCTGTCCTCAGGACTCACTAACAGGCCAGATTTTAAGTATTACCTTGGGGAGATACAGACTAGAATACTGCAATCGCTGAGCAGCTAATGATATCACCTGTGATGTATTTCAGTTATCTTGCAAATCTGGCCTGTTAGTGGCTCCTGAGGACAGGAGTTGAGAACCACAGCACTAAGCTCTCCAGCAGAAGATAACTTGTTTGCTTAGTGCAAATAAAGCTCTTACCACTTAAAGCATACACACAACTCTGTAAATTGCAGAATAAAATTCAAAATGAGTAACTAAAATGTATTTAAAATAGTTTTCCATTTTGTCTAAATAAAGGTAAAAAAACAGCTTTGTACTACAGAATGACACTACGCAAATTGCTTTTACTTTTTACATTTATTTTTCCCTTTGTGGGGTAATCAACTATGGTAAATTGGCTGTTACGGACATTTTTTTACACATTTCTAATATCTTTTCAGGAACTGTTACTAGTGCATATCAAAGTATTTTCACATCATTCTCTCTTTAAGAAGAGCTGAAGTCATTTTATCTCATAAGGCATACGTTCAAGGCAATATTGGAAAAACAATCAGTTCAGCATACATCCTATTTATTATTTCTGGTTGATTTTCCTAGACACACACCTCCTTTTTGGTATCACTCTTCTTTCTCAACGTGCCAAAATCTGCCTATAGACAGCCAACTCCAAGAATGATCGGTGGAAAAATATGTGCTTGTCCGTGAATGAGTTGCTGGAGCTCTAATGCCCCGTACACACGGTCGGATTTTCCAACGGAAAATGTGTGATAGGACCTTGTTGTCAGAAATTCCGATCGTGTGTAGGCTCCATCACACATTTTCCATCGGATTTTCCGACACACAAAGTTTGAGAGCAGGATATAAAATTTTCCGACAACAAAATCTGTTGTCGAAAATTCCGATTGTGTGTACACAAATCCGACGGACAAAGTGCCACGCATGCTCAGAATAAATAATGAGATGAAAGCTATTGGCCAATGCCCCGTTTATAGTCCCAACATACGTATTTTACGTCACCGCCTTTAGAACGATCGGATTTTCCGACAACTTTGTGTGACCGTGTGTATGCAAGATAAGTTTGAGCTAACATCCGTAGGAAAAAATCCTAGGATTTTGTTGTCGGAATGTCTGAACAAAGTCCGACCATGTGTACGGGGCATAAGACCAAGAGATGTGGCCAGTGATGACACACAGGTGGTACTTTGATTCTTCCCTCTTCTACATTGAAGAATGAAGAATACGACTCACAGATTTTTTAATGCATTTAAATGTCATTGTTCCTCAAGGAGGTCAAATAACCCTAACCAATATTGGATTGTTTATGGCTAAGCCTAGGTCAGTAGGCTTGAATGAGTAAATGCAGATGATGTATTGCTCTCTCTGTATAATTACACTATATTTACCATATTTATCGGCGTATAACACACACTTTTTTCCCCTTAAAATCAGTGGAAAATCGTGGGTGCATGTTATACACCAATCCCTGCTGTCTCTGAGGGAAGAGGAGCAAGCGTCACTGAATTATGTAGAGCCATGATCTCCTATGTACCTGGCACTCCGTCACTCACAGCCACGCCTCCTAGCCCCGCATTGGGCCACTGTTCTGTCTATCATATGAGCAGGGCCAGGAGGCGTG
Source organism: Aquarana catesbeiana (assembly GCF_042186555.1). Lineage (NCBI taxonomy): Eukaryota > Metazoa > Chordata > Amphibia > Anura > Ranidae > Aquarana > Aquarana catesbeiana. The sequence goes on from NC_133326.1 coordinate 458,424,684, forward strand.
GCTATGAGTGATGGAGCGCCGGTTACACAGGAGATCACGGCTCTGTGTAATTCAGCAGCACTTGCTCCTCCTCTTCCCTCGGAGACAGCAGGGATAATCCAACACTAGTGAGGCTGCAATGATGGGAAAGTTGAGGCTGCAGATGGGCACTGAACAGGCTGCATTGTTGGTCAATTTATAGGCTGCAGATGGGCACTGATCAGGCTGCATTTTTGGGCAATTTAATGGCTGCAGATGGGCACTGAGCAGGGTGCATTGATGGGCAATTTAGAGGCTGCAGATGGGCACTGAGCAGGGTGCATTGATGAGCTGTGACCCTAATTTTGCTTCAAATGTCTTTATTTAAAATGTAAGTTTTTTTTCTTAACCACTTCAGCCCCGGATCATTTGGCTGGCCAAAGACCAGAGCATTTTTTATGATTCGGGACTGCGTCGATTTAACTGACAATTGCACGGTCGTGCGACGTGGCTCCCTAACAAAATTGACGTCCTTTTTTCCCCACAAATAGAGCTTTCTTTTGGTTTTATTTGATTACATCTGAGGTTTTTATTTTTTGCACTATAAACAAAAAAAGCGACAATTTTGAAAAAAAACGCAATATTTTTTAATTTTTGCTATAATAAATATCCCCCAAAAATTTATAGAAAAACATTTTTTTCCTCAGTTTAGGCCGATATGTATTCTTCTACATATTCTACACATTTATACAGCGATCAGTGTGATTAAAAATGCACTGATTACTGTGTAAATGTGACTGGCAGTGAAGGAGTTAACAACTAGGGGGCATTGCAGGGGTTAAGTGTGTCCTAGGGAGTGATTCTAACTGTGGGGGGCTGGGCTACATGTTACACAACACTGATCACCGCTCCCGATCACAGGGAGCAGTGATCAGTGTCACTAGGCAGAACGGGGAAATGCTTGTTTACATCAGCGAGCGCGCGCGTGCCCACAATGCCGCGTCTTAAAGAGCAACATACAGGTACATTAATATGCCTGTACGTGCCCTTCTGCCGACGTATATCAGTGTGAGCCAGTTGGCAAGGGGTTAAAAACACTCACTTACAGTAACCCACAACAAAAATTACAGGTGCCGCTCAAGACTGCTCCGGTTCCGCATGACGAGAAAATGAAGTTCAATGCTTCCGAGCATGCATTGGATTGTTTCCGAGCATGCGTAGGAATTTCGCGCATCGGAATTGGTTCAGATGATCGGAATTTCCGATAGGAACTTTTTTCGTCCGAAAAATAGAGAACCTGCTCTCAATCTTTTGCCGGCAGGAATTCCGCCAGCAAAAGTCTGATGGAGCATACACAAGGTTGGAATTTTCGACCAAAAGCTCACATCGGACTTTTGCTGGCGGAATTTACGATTGTGTGTATGGGGCATTAGTATTGTGCTTACTCCAATCCCCTTAGACAAAACCAACTATTTAACTGTGGCAATGCGGGGAGGGGGGGAGATGGGATGTAGGGAGAAGAGGAGTGGCAAATGAGAATGATAGCCAATGCAGGTGATAACCAATGCAGTGGTATAAATCTCTTGGCCACTAGTAGTATAAAGGAAGCAAGCTTGTTTAAAGGTTTTTAAATGTCAGGAAAAGGAAGGCCTCGAGAATAATGTAGTGGGTCCAGCGAGACAGGGAAATCTAATACTCGCTGGAGCAGAGACATTACCTCAGTCCAAAAAGGCACAATAACTTTACATTGCCAAAAAATATGAAAATGGGTGCCCCTAACCTTACCACAGCGCCAGCACAGAGGAGAGAGGGAAAGATCTTGACAATGTAAGACTACAGGAGTCCTGTACCAGAACATTAGGATTTTATAGGCCGCCTCTCTCTGCGCCACACATCTGGATATTTTAGATGTGGACAACCATATTTTGTTCCAACAAGGGAAAGTGAAAGGACGTTGCAGAATAGAAAAACATTTACACATATTGGGGTGGAAATCTGCAGTAACTGGGAGTAGCATCATGAAGTAGTTTATAGATAGAGGAAATTAAATGTAACTGGTGGGGGCCTTGAGCACATATAAGCTCAAAGTCAGTGGGCTTGGATAATAAAATAGAGGGTGAAAGTGTGGAGAGGTAGTGTTTATTTTGGAGGTAGAAAAAGAACTTGTGTCTAGGAATTTGGTATATAGTCTGAAGATCTTCGAATGTACGAAATCTGTAAGTAACTGGATGGACAAATTGGGGGAGCTGAAACAAGCCAGCCTTGACCCAGGAGGATATATGGGCATATGATAAGCTGTCAGGGATGATGGGATTGAAAAGTACATTAGATAAAAGAGGGCATGTCAAAGAGAGAGAGAACCTAGTGGTGCAAGAACGCCAAATCTTCAAAGTAAAAAGCATCGTGGCTAAACATAACCCTAACAATTTAGGATTTTGGAGTAAAGAAGGGGACTAAAGCAGGGACCTGGGAGGTGTAGAATAGAGGGAGCCCATTTTGGAAAGACCAAGATGAGAAGCAAAATAATATTTAAGGACATCGGGGCACCTAGACCTCCACAGTGCTTAGGAGAGTAGACCACAGAACTGGAAAAAATTGAGAAATCATCATTTAAGCACCTTTAATTGAGACATAGGGAGAGGCACTGGCAGAGTTTCAAAAAAGAAAAGCAGTTTATGCATAATAGACATTTTTAAAACATTTATCCTACCCAACCACGAGATAGGATATGCACTCCAACATTTCAACATGTCACTGATATCCTTAAATAAAGGCACATAATTAGCCAGGTATAAGGATGGGTAGGTAGGTGTGATTTGTATACCCAGGTAGTTAAAGAGGAAATGTAGTCTGCTCACATAATTTGTAATAAAAACATCTTTGCCATTCTGACGCTTCCCTCCAGCCACTTTGCAAATTTTTTTAAATATACTGTGATTCTGTACTTGCCAAATATGCTACAGAAATCTCCCTCCACTAATTCTGGCTGCATCCATTTTAACTGTGGGCAGCTGAAGATAATGAATGAATTATTGCAAGTGAGGGCCTCTTTGCTATCGTAATAATGAAAACGTACCATGGGCCAGTGACCTATGGGCTCTGTATAGACGCCAGTCTATAGCAGCAATATCAGGTGCAAGAAAGTTGAAAAGACCTAGGAGATAGGCACAGAGCTAATTGTCGTTCACAGTCTCTGACACCCTACAAATGCGTAGGCTTTGGCGTCTCTCTCTGTTTTCCAGGTCCTCCTGGTGTGGTTGTAATTGTGACACTGAGTGTTTAAGGGAAGAATTCCCTTCTTCCAGGGCATGCACATATGAAATTATATCATCAAATTTAGCTTCCAACATGTCCGTGCGTTATCCAATCTGATCTATCTCTCCCTGCAGTTCCTGAGATAATTTCCCAGCCTCCTGTAATATGTTGTGGGTTAGCTGGAGTAGCAGGGCCTAGAGCTTTTCATTCAGCAGCTCAGGGGTTAATAATGAATTGGAGGAGGGGGCCATTTGCAAGGAAGTCTCAGTAATAAGTGTGTTAATACTCTCGGTAAGGTTGTCCTCAGAAATCGAGACCGGGGATGCAGGCCTAGTTAAAAAGCGCTTCATAGTGTTGTTAACAGGCTATGGCTCAGCTTGGGACTAGGGGTAAGGCTTTTGATAACCAATTTTAAACCTAGGAGGGTCCATAAGGGGATTGTGGACTGTAATCACTCACCCTTGTAGTGAAACAAGGTGTCTGCAGCTGTGTAGGGGCCACGGAGATCACAGCGGGACCAGAGCTCACTCAATGTGCGTCCGCCACCTTGAAGAGCCACACACGCGCTCCTCTGTTTTGTAAAACAAAAATGCCAAATTTGGATCTATTGCAATTATGCAAGCGCTTTTGCTTGTTGACTTTTTATAAGTTTTCTTTGCTCCAACACAGATACATTCATTTTTAGCTCCAGTAGTTCTTGGCTTTTTTTTTGGCATATAAATGCCTTTATCTAAAACCTAATATAAAACCTATCCTCTTTAACCACTTCCCATCCGGGCATTTATCAGAATGACGGCCGGGCGGTAGTTGCGTTATCCTGACTGGGCGTCATGGGGGCGCGCATCGCGGTGATCGGTGGTGCGGTGTGTCAGTCTGACACACCGCTACACTGATCACAGTAAAGAGCCTCCGACAGAGGCTCCTTACCACGTGATCAGCCATGTCCAATCACAGCTGATCACAATGTAAACAGGAAGAGCCGGTGATCATCTTTTCCTCACTCGACAGACGCGAGTAGAGGAGAGCCGATCGGCGCCTCTCCTGACAGGGGGGTCTGCGCTGATTGTTTATCAGCGCAGCCCCCCCCTCCGATACCCACACTGGACCACCAGGGAAGCCGCCAGGACCACCAGGGAGGCACATAACATGTGGATGGCCAGGTACATCCCCCATGGCCATCCACATGTGCAAATTAATGCCAAATCTGTGCCAGTGCCCACATATGGGCACTGACTGGCACCATTATGTAACAGAATAATTAAGTTATGCCCAGCAATGCCACCCATCAGTGTCATCAGTGCCACCTATCAGTGCCCATCTGTGCCCATCAGGGCCCACCTATCAGTACCCATCTGTTCCACCTATCAGTGCCACCCATAAGTACCCATCAGTGCCGCCTATGAGTGCCCAGTGCCGAATACCAGTGCCACCTATCAGTGCCCAGTGCCGCCTATCAGTGCCCATCAGTGCCCAGTGCCACCTCATCAGTGCCCATCAGTGCCAGTCAGTGCAGCCATATTAGTGTCCATCATTGAAGATGAAAACTTATTAAAAAAATTTAACAGGAACAAAGAAAAACTTGTTTTTTTTCAAAATTTTTGGTCTTTTCTATTTGTTGCGCAAAAATTTTTTAAAAAAATTGCGGAGGTGATCAAATACCACCAAAAGAAAGCTCTATTTGTGGGAACAAAATGATAAAAAATTTGTTTGGGTACAGTGTAGCATGACCACGCAATTGTCATTTAAATTGTGACAGCCCAATGCCTGGTATTGAAGTGGTTAAATCTATCCATAACTCCTAATCTCCCCTAAAATGGAATTCAAGCCTAATGCTGCGTAAACATGGCCAGACTTCCCGACAGAAAAAGTCAGATGGGAGCTTTCGATCGGACATTCCAACCATGTGTATGCCCCATCGGACTTTTGCTGTCGGCATTTCCAACGGACTCAGATATAGAACATGTTCTAAATCTTTCCGTTGGAAATGGCGACGGAGTTTAGCCCGCTGGCAAGTCCGGCCGTGTGTACATGGCATAACTCTAACCATTTTCGTTTTGTTTCGTATCTCTAAGGCCTCTTTCACACTGACGATCCGTTCAGGTCCGCCTGTCAGTTTTTTAGGCGGACCTGAATGGACCCTCCATAGATCTCTATGGAGCGTCGAATGTCAGCGGTGACATGTCCGCTGACATCCGACCTGCTCCAATCCGAAAAAGTGTAACGGAGGAAAACCCTACTTTTCCATCCGTTTTTGGATCGGATCGGGTGACAATGGACTATGGTCCGTCATCATCCGATCCCCCATAGGGGAGAGCGGCTCTCTGACAGGTCTGTTGCTGCATAGTGTGCAGCGACAGACCTGTCATCTTCCTGCTCGGCGGGGATTGATGGAGCGATCCCCTGCTGAGCAGAGCGGGCTCCGTACACGGACACGTCCATGTGAAGGAGCCCTAAGATACGCAGGAGTTTTAACAACCAGGTCCTGAAGGAAATTATCAGTGTATTCCCCTATTCTTGCCATTAATGACCCTATACCATTAATGATAGCACCGCCAGGTGGGTTATTGGGTCTTTATGTATCTTAGGTAAGCAATTCATTATCAGTATTTGTGGAGATTTAGGAATCAGATAACTTTTTTCTTTCTTATTTAGAATACCTTGCTTATGACCTCTCTCTATTAATGGCTTTTCATTTTTTTTTTTTAATTCGCTATAGGGTCTTTGTTAATGGGAAGATAAGTGTTTCTATCATGTAATATTTTGTAAATTTCTTTAAACATACTTGTTTTTATCCATTATGTTCTAGCAGATTTTTCATTCCCAAACGCAAAGATCTCTCCTCTTTTACTTTGCATACTTTCAAAGTTCCAGATCTTTTATTACCAGTTCTTTAAAAAATGATATATATCCACTGTTATTGGGCGGATTGAAGAGGGATGCTGTCGTGTACCTTGTACTGAAGCCGAAATGCTGAGAGAGCTCTCCTTGTTTCCCTAAGAAACAGACTTCGGACACTGAGTGGAAGCTTGCTGGATAACGGATTTTAAATCGGGTTGCGATAGCAAAAATTTTTGTGATAAGATGGAACTGGGGAATTCACTTCAGGGGTCTCTAGGAACATTCGTGAAAATGGGTCAGAGATTGAGTTCGTTCAGACCGCCTCTCCCATAATCTGCAGTCAAGCAGAAGTTTCCACATGGGCCAGTTAATCTTTGAGTACCTTGGATAGCCCAAGCCAGAACTGGTACTGGCATTCCAGCCAGTATCTGCTGACCATTTGCATATTTCGACCGTATAGTCCTCCACGGGCCGGCGCCCATGTTGGAGTGTGTGCAGGGCTGCCTCAGGCGTAGCCATTCACTGAGGATCATCATAAAGCTGTGACATGGCTTCAAGGAAGGCTGAGACTGAGTCAAGGATCGGGTTCTTTTGCTCCATAAGATGATGGGCCCAAGATTGTGGTTCATCTGTGAGCAAGGAGATAATGAAACTGACTTTTACCATGTCAAGGGAGAAATGCCATGGTCACAGAGCTATGTATAACTGACATGTGTTTTTGAAAGCACTAAATTTTCTTTGGTCCCCAGAGAAACGTTCTGGTATGGGGACCCTTGGTTCGGGTGGAGGCACCACTACTGTGGGTGTGACAGTGGTGTGTTCAGAGGCAGTAGAAGCTGGAGCAGAGGCCACATGTGCTGGGTTATGGTCGGCAGGAAAGGACACAGGGGGTATGCTCTGCAGACGATCTTTCAGTTGAAAATAATCTTCTTGTAGGTTCTTTACGGCTTGCGTGAGGGTTGCGACTTGTTGGCACAAAGCCTCCAGCGGAGACGCACCTGTGTCAGCTTCAGACATCTTTTGGCTGATTGGTACTGTCACTTGGTCCTGAAGCCGAAATGCTGTGAGGGCTCTCCTTGTGGCCCAGTGCTTGGTGCCCCTGAAGGTGGTAACAGGGGACATGAATCCCAAAGAAGCAGGGTTTGCCATCTGTGCCACAGATAAGAGGTGGTGGTGTGGAAATCTCTCTGCAGGTGAATCCCAGATGAGTTGTGAAGTAAGACCAAGGAGAGCTTGGTCTAATCTAATTAAGGGAGCAGCCATTAGAGGGTGCCCCTGGGCACACGTGTGCAGTGTATTGCTGTCTCCCAGGGGCACGCTGGATTATTTGTATCCTGAATATGCAGCAATGGGATTGTATTGAGCCTTCAGCATTGCTGATACTAAATCCAGGATCTAAGTGGTGCATCCGGTGTTGGCCCTCCTCCCTCTAATGGCTGCTCCCTTAATTAGGAATATTGTTTACATGCCCCTGCTGAGATATTTAGCTATATCTAATATACTTTCTTACTGCTGATTGAACTTTCTCATGCTACCGTGACTTGCATGATTTTGCATTCCAATTTAAGATAGAGAGACATATTCCCTTCTCTGTCTCATCTGTGAACCTTGGGCGTGTCCTGAGGAAGCCTAACGGTGAAACGCGTAGACATACAAGGGCTCACTGCACAATAATCATAGATGCTATATGTTACAATTGTCATTGTTTTTTTAGATATTTGTATTTTTCAATAAATTTATATTTTTTATACTGCTATATCTTCTCCACTGTTTCTAAGCACAATAAAATGAAAGTCCATTGGTTACATGTACAAGAATGTATAAACATAAGCTCCTTGTTAAACAATAAAACAAATTATATATATGTAAAATAGTATGTTATTGTTTGCATTAAACTTCATCACATAAATTTAAATAATTAACTGCTCTATGTTACTTTATCTGATGCAAGTATGAAAGTTGTAACTATAAATATCTAACAAAAGATATCTTAAAAAACTTAGTAAAAAAAAAAACTTAGTACATATATCGGTCTAGTATGTATTAATATAGAGCAGATATGGATGAACAAATATTGTACCATAACATAAAATGAGATAATAAAAAAAAAAAAGAGAAAAGGAAGGAAAAGAAAGAATAGATAAAGAGTAAGTTCACAAGGTCGATCCAGGTACCAAAGCATGGTTCTGCATATTTATCCCATGTATGAATAAAAATGTGGTTACACGGTTTTGTTAAGTAATCAGTTAAATAAACAATTACCATGGCTGAAGGACTTAATCATTGAAATTTGGGGGTAAATGAGTCTTTATCCATGGATTCCATATTTTCTTGAATTTTTGGAATTTGGTTGCCTTCGATAGCCGACATTTTAGCATGGGACATTGCAGAATTCATTCTGTTCTTGGTTTCAGCTAATGACAGTTTTGGTGATTTCCATGCTTTTGCCATTGTTTGTTTAGCAGCAGTTGAAAGTTGAACAAAAAGCTTAAATTGGGAGAATGTTAGATGGTCTGGTTTTAGATTAAGTAATGCAATGAAAGAGTCTGATGTTAGCAGCGTTTGGAACATTTTGGAGTCTAGTTCAAATATTTTCCCCAATAAGATTTTGCTATTGGACATGTCCACCATATATGTAGGTGTGTACTTGGATCTGTACAACCCCTGAAACAGAGGGCTAAATGATTAGGAGTGTATTTAGCCTTTCTGGCAGGTACAAGGTACCAGCGAGTTAGAACTTTATAATTTGCTTCCATCGCAGTAACATTGGGTGAGGAAGATTTAGTAGTTAACCATATTTCAGACCATTCTGCATCATTCAGTTTTTGTCCCAAATCTTCCTCCCACTTTTGGACATAGGTTAATTTATCAGATTTTGATTTGGTCAAAAGTTGTGTGTAAAAAGATGATATCATTCCTTTAGCAAGTGGGTCATTTTTGCACATTGATTTAAAAGTGGAAAAGCGAGGTAAGGGTGATTCAGCATTTGTAAGGGCTGGTGTACTTTTTCTAATATATTTTTAGGCAGGCTATTCAGTTAGCTACAGTGTATTAAATATATATAGTCAGTGTAGTATATATATATATATATATATATACATATACACACACACATATATATGTATATATATCCACTGTATCCAGTTTAGCTATATCTGACTTTTTCTAATATACTTCAGGCGGTGTACACAGTACTGTGCACCCCTAGTGCAGTCGCTACTACTTTTCTGGTGGTTTACACAATACAGTACACCCATAGTTGTCATTACACTTCTGTTGGTGCACGGTACACAGTACCGTGCACCCCTAGTGCAGTTGCTACTACTTTTCTGATGGTGTACACAGTACACAATTCATACAGTGCACCCAAAGTTGCTATTAGACTTCTGGTGGTGTACACAATACCATTCACCCCCTAGAGCAGTTGCTACTACTTTCCTGGTGGTGCACACAATACATACAGATCACCCATAGTTGTTATTACTCTTCTGTTGGTGTACACAGTACCGTAATCCCCTAGTGTAGTTGCTACTACTTTTCTGATGGTGTACACAATACATACAGTACACCCATAGTTGTTATTACACTTCTGTTGGTGTACACAGTACCGTGCACCCCTAGTGCACTTGCTACTACTTTTCTGGTGGTGTACACAGTACACAATACATACAGTACACCCATAGTTGTTATTACACTTCTGGTGATGTACACAGTACTGTGTACCCCTAGTGCAGTTGCTACTACTTTTCTGGTGGTGTACACAGTACACAATACATACAGTACACACATAGTTGATATTACACTTCCGTTGGTATACACAGTACCGTGCACCCGTAGTGCAGTTGTTAGTGCTACTACTTTTCATGGTGGTGTACACAGTACACAATACATACAGTGCACCCATAGTTATTACACTTCTGTTGGTGTACACAGTACCGTGCCCCCCTAGTGCAGTAGCTACTACTTTCCTGGTGGTGTACACAGTACACAATACAGTGTAGTGTTTTTTTGCTAAACAAAATTTACAGCATGTCCGGAAGGCCACCAAAGAGAGGCAGATGTTCACAGGCCACTAAAAGAGGGCAAGCAGGCTCTGTGTCTACAGTCGACAGTTCTGGTCGTGGACACTGTGCATCCTCAGCACATGGTCGTGGGGCACGTTTGTCCTTTTTTTCTGCAGTTGGCCATGTTATAGAGCCTCAACATGCAGAAGAGTTGGTGGAATGGAAAACAAAACCCTCCTCATCCTCCGTCACCCAGGCTCAGAGTAGTTTGCCTGCCAATGCAGCTGCCAAAGCGGCCTATTCCATCGGTTCCATGTCAACAGTCACTCCTTCCCTAGCCCCACCATCATGCATGGAGGAGTCCCCGAACTATTCAACCACAGTGTTGGGTATGATGCGCAGCGATTTGAAGGCTCTGATGATGGTACCCAGGTTGAGGAAGGGAGTAACGTGAGCCTAGAGAGAGGGGGTGCCCAAGAAGGTCAAGAAACTGGCAGTCATGTTCCCCGAGCTGCAGCATACTGCCAAGTTTGCTCCAGTGACGAGGAGGAAGGGGATGATGAGGTCACTGACTCTTCTTCGGTGCCTGATAGAAGAGAGGAGGAGGCACATCTCCAACAAGGCAGGATGCCCTCCAGGGGACAGCTTAAGGGCAGCCACCCTATTGCATCACACCGCAGAGCTAAGCATGTGCAAGGCGCTGCTGACTCCCCACATATTTTGAAGTTCTTTGGTGTGGGCCTTTTTTGACACGTGTGCAGCAGATCGCACCGTTGCTGTTTGCAACATATGTCTGAAGCGTATCCAGCGTGGCTAAAACAGCAGCCACTTGGGCACCACATGACTGACCAGACATATGACGACCTCCCATGCAGTCCGTTGGCAACAGCACTTAAAAGACCCACATCAAAGAACAAGGTGGACCTCTCCTTGCTCCTCATCAGCTGGGTTCTCCAACCCCACTATACCTCCAGTCCTCTCAGAAACCTGCAAGGAATGAAAGTATAGAAATAGGTGTTCCAAGTACTTGCGGGCAATCTGCTGGAGGTACTCCAACATCGGATTTTAGCAGGCAAATTTCCCAGCCCAGTTGCTAAACCGTCGAAAGGAAATTCAGTCCCAGCCATCCACATGCTCAGTGTCTGAATGCTAGCTTGGCCAAATTGCTAGCACTGCAACTGCTGTCTTTTCAGCTGGTAGACTCTGCCCCCTTTCATGAATTTGTGGAATTTGCGGTACCTCAGTGGCAGGTTCCCAAACGCCATTTCTTTTCACGGAAGGCTATTTCGGCTCTCTACCAGCATGTGGAGGGCAATGTCTTGGCCTCGTTGGACAGGGCGGTCAGCAGCAAGGTGCATATTACTACTGACTCATGGTCCAGCAGGCATGGACAGGGACGATACCTTTCTTTCATGGCCCACTGGGTAACTCTGCTGGAAACTGGGAAGGATGCAGGACAGGGTTCAGTATTGTTGGAGCTTGTTCCACCACCACGCCTCCAAAATGCTAGTGGTGATTGTGCCACAGCTCTATCCTCCTCTGCAGATTTCTCCTCTGTACCAGCGGTGTTCCGTAAGCATTTAAGGGGCTACACAAGCACTCAGGCAAAAAGATGCCATGTGGTGCTTGAGTTGGCTTTCTTAGGGGACAGGAGCCACACTGGGGCAGAGATTCTGTCAGCTCTGCAGGGGCAGGCTCAGAGGTGGTTGACACCATGCCAGCTTCAGCCAGGAATGGTTGTATGCGACAATGGCACCAACCTCCTCTCCGCCCTCCGACAGGGACACTTGACCCATGTTCCCTGTTTGGCTCACATCCTGAATTTGGTGGTGCAGCAGTTCTTGAGCAGGTACCCTGGCTTACAGGATCTCCTGAGGCAGGCCAGGAAAGTCTGTGGTCATTTCTGCCGATCATATAATGCCAGTGCTCGGCTGGCTGACATTCAAAGAGAATGCAACTTGCCCAAGAACCACCTCATTTGTGACATGCCCACCAGGTGGAACTCAACGTTGGCAATGCTGCAGCGGCTGCACACGCAGCAGAGGACCATCAATGGGTACCTGTGTGAGTATGTCACCAGGACAGGGTCAGGGGAGCTTGATCAAAGATGCATGCACTGTCCTGTCACCATTTGAGGAGGCCACGAGGATGGTGAGCAGTGACAGTGCATGCATCAGTGATACTGATCCTCTTGTCTTCCTGTTGGAGCACACACTTTGTGGAATAATGGACAGGGCACTTGAGGTAGAACAGTGGGAGGAAGAGGAGGACTTCATTACCTCTCAAGGCCCCCTTTATCAAGATACTAGTATTCCTGCAGGCCCATCGATCACACAGGAAGAAGAAGAGGAGGAGGAGGATTGTGTCAGCATGGAGGTGGAGGATAACACTCAGCATCAGCAGCAGTCTTCAAGGGATCGTTTGCAGTCTCCAGAAACCCATGGAGTTGTACGTGGCTAGGAGGAGGTGGTTGAGGATCATGTGATCCTTAGTGACCCAGAGGACTCAGGATTGAATGCCTCTGCAAACTTACGCTGCATGGCCTCCCTGATCCTGCAAAGCCTGCAAAAGGACCCAGGGATTCGTGGTATCAAGGAGAGGCATCATTACTGGCTGGCAACAATTCTTGATCTAATATTTCACAGCAGGGCCCATTCCTGCTCCCACCAAGAGTAACTGTGAGGGCTTACAGTGTTCTGGTACCACCAACACCTATGGCCCAATTTTCCACAGGGTGTATAGGGCAGGTGGTATAGTATATACAGGCGGTCCCCTATTTTCAAACATCCGACTTACAAAACGACTCCTACTTAGAAACGGAGGGAGACAACAGGAAGTGAGAGGAAATCTACCCGTAGGAAGGGAAATTCTCTCCTGTAAGAGTTAATATGGGAAAAAGGTGTCTCCACTGATGCTTTATCACCAATCCTTGTTTCCCTAATAACCCAAAATTTTCTAAATCCAATTGTCATTGGGACAGAAAGTGAGGTGAAATCCCTATGTTATTCAAAAAAAGTTTAAAAATAGATTTTTCGGCTGGAGCTACACTTACAAAATGTACCTGTTCCAAATTACAAACAAATTCAACTTAAGAACAAACCTACAGTTTCTATCTTGTTTGTAACCCAGGGACTACCTGTATACTGCTGCTGTTCAGAGTATATAGAGCCTGGGGGCCCCACGCCTTTTTTTTTTTTAATTTGGGTGTGGGGTTCCCCTTATTATCCATACCAGACCCAAAGGGCCTGGTAATGGGCTGGGGGGAGAGAAACATAACATTACAGCCGCAAGCAGTTTTATATTACTTTTATTTCTTTAGAAATGTAATTTTGTGCAGGGACTGTGCGAAACACGGGAAAAATGCGCCACTTTACAGGCATACTATAGTCACCCCCCAGGCATGATATTTAAAGGAATATTTCTCTTTTATTGTTTCACTTTAAGCATTATTAAAATCACTGCTCCCGAAAAAACAGCCTTTTATAAAACTTTTTTTTGCATTGATACATGTCCCCTGGGGCAGGACCCGGGTCCCCAAACACTTTTTATGACAATAACTTGCATATTAGCCTTTAAAATTAGCACTTTTGATTTTTCATGTTCGAGTCCCATAGACTTTAACGGTGTTCGCACCAATTTTTTGTCTGTTCGCATGTTCTGCCGCAAACCAAACCGGGGAGTGTTCGGCTCATCCCTAATTACTATGATGATATGTCCCTTTAGTAAAGTAATTGTTAGGTTGGGGGTGTCAATCCACATATATATCTCCTATGTTGTCTTCCTCCCATTCATTCAATAGATCAAATCTATTTTCCACTGGGATGTCAAAAAGTAATTCTTTTTTCTTTTTATTTTGATTACTCTTCCGTGGTGCTTTTCTTTTTCCTTTCTTACCCTTCTGCTAGGGTTCCACAAATCACAATTTATTTGGTTACTCTGGTTATTATACCTAGGGGTATTTACTTCCATGGCATTATTCACTTTCTGAGATGCATCGACTTGCTGTTGATCCTGCCATTTAAAGACCAATTTATCCTTGTAGTCTTTAAAATGTCTCATGTATTTCTTTTTCTTTTAACATTTATGTTCCCCCTCTGTATTGTCTAGAATTTTCTTGCGTGTATCTGATTCTTTTTTGTAATCCCCTCTGTCCATATATGGGGTACCTTTATCTCTGATTTGATTAATTTCAGCATCTAGGGTCAATATTTTATTCTTTTTTCTTATGATTATAAATTTAAGCAGATCTATGCCTGCATCATTAAAAGACTTAAACCATTCTTTATCATCTTAACTGTCATCTTGCTCTAATGGGACATCCCACCTGAGGGACCATTTTCTCTGCTACATAATGTTCCAGCAGGGAAATGTCCAACCAAGTCCTAATCTGAGAAGTCATAACATTTTTTAAACGTATAAATAACCCAAGTAGTTCACCAAAGCTATCATCCTCTGTAAAAACATCATCGGTGTTGACTACACATCTGGTTTGTGCTTAAAACATATCCATACACATGACAAAAAGACATAAAATCTTAAAAGAGATTAAACAATATAAAGCTGGGGTGGTTTTTCCTACAAGAGATGCATATTTCACAGGAAACAAACGTGAAGCTATACTCAAATGATTTTCCAACATGGTATTTTGGGGACTTGACAACAAGGAGAGCAAAGGGCGTAGCAATCGGAGTAGCTAGAGGTGTTCGGTTCATATTGGAGGAAAGGATGACGGAACCTGAAGGACGATATCTTTTCCTTAAGGGTAGACTGTGTGAAATGGAATGCATATTTGCAAATATCTATTGCCCCAATAGGAACCCAACAAATTACCTAAAGGTGGCCATGAGCAAATTAATGGATTTTAAAACAGGAAAGGTGATAATGACCGGAGACCTGAACTTTTGTATGGAACCTGGATTAGATAATACATCCCGTGTACAGGGGACTAGGAATGCCCAATTGAAAATGATAAAGCAGAAATCACATCAGTGTCAAATGATGGATGTATGGAGAGTGCCCCAGTGACGATGAAGCTGAAGGTACCAGGGGCTCAAAGACGGCCCTACTCATATAGATTAAATGAGGAATTAATACAAGATAAGAAAGAGGAAGAAATAATAAAAAAAGAAATAGAATATTTTATAATAAATGACACGAAGGAGATATCGGATGCCACCTTATGGGAGGTGCATAAAGCCTACATCAGGGGGATCCTGATTTGTATAGGAGCAAGAAAAAAAGGAAAGAATAAAAAATATGGAAAAATGAATAAAGTAAATATACGATTTAGAGCAAGGACACAAAAAATATAGAGGGCGAGATCAGGAGCTGTACCAGGCATTAGTAGACGAGAAGGGTATTTAATAGGATCTCAAAAGAGAGATACCAGTGGGGAAATAAAGTGAGTAAACATCTAGCAAGAATGCTGAAGAAAAAAAATCTGTAAACTACATAGAAAAAATAGAAAACAAAAAAGGGGAAATGGTATATGCGACAAAAGAAATAGCGAAAGTGTTCCAGAATAACTACGGGACGTTATACTCGGTAAACCAAAAGGGGCAACAGGAAATAGGAAAAATACAAAGGATAAAAAAACCTAAAAAAAGCTAAATTATCCCAAGTAATAGAGAGTAGAGTATCTACCCTAGAGACACCTACAACAGAGGAAGAGATAAACATGATGTTAAAAGAATCATCCTCGGAAAAAAGCCCAGGTCCAGACGGGTTCACAACTTACTTTCTGAAAAAATTTAAAGAAATCTTAACACCAAAACTATGCCTATATACCTTTGGGAACAAGGTATGAGATGAGTAGGGAAGCCTTACTGGCCTCGATAACAATCGTTCCGAAGGAGGGGAAAGATAGTACTTTATGTTCAAGTTACAGACAATATCTCTGTTGAACACAGAAACAAAACTATTCGCAAAAGTTTTGGCCACGAGGATGAAAGACCTAGTGACCAGGTGGGTTTTATCCCAGGAAGAGAAGGGCGAGACAACGGTGTGAGAACGTTGCTCTTACCTTTCTGATTTTCTGAAGTAACTACCCCAGGTCCATTTCTGTCGATAGACGCCAAAAAGGCATTCAACAGAGTGGACAGGGATTTATGATGGATACCTTGGAAAATATGGGAATAGGCCCAAGGATGATTCAATGGATCAAAGCACTATATAAACATTCTACGGCAACCATAAACATCAATGGAATTGCTTCCCCCCTTTTGAAATGCACAATGGGACAAGACAGTGATGTCCCCTTTCACCACTTCTTTTTGTGTTGTCATTGGAACCCCTCTTAGCAACAATCCGTAACAACCCAGACACAGGAGGCATTAAGATAGAGAAGGAGGAGCATAAATTAACGGCATTTGCTGACAATGTCTTAGTTTATATTTCAAACCCTAGGATTACAATGTCTAATTTACTGAAAACATTAAAACAATATGGAAAACTTTCAAACTTTAAAATAAATCCCGCCAAATCAAAGATCTTAAATATTAATATAAGCAAACAGGAACAACAGAGCTTACAGCGAGAATTTCCATTCCCATGGAGGAAAACTGAACCAAAATACTTAGGGATAAAGTTAACAGCATCCCTAGGGAAAATATATCAAGCAAATTATATCCCACTACTAGAGGAAATAAAAACAGAAATGAAAAAAATAGCAATAAGGCCTCTTTCATGGATAGGACGTATAAATACCCTAAAGATGGTAATATTACCAAAAAGTATGTAAACGTTTCAAATGTTACCTGTTGCTCTTCCCCAGGCATATTTTAAAGTGTTAAAAACTTTAATTACTAAGTTTATTTGGCAGAATAAGAAACCAAGAAATGTATTCTTGGTATTAAGGAAAGATAAAAATCAAGGGGGACTAAATGTACCAGATTTTAAAAAATACTATAATGCAGTGTTGTTATCACAAGTGGTGGAATGGGCAAAAGAAAAAAGTGAAAAAAGGTGGGTAAAATTAGAGAATACAATGTGTAATGCACGGCTAGGCAAGATTATATGGATCCCACCACCTTGTAGAGCACTAGGGGAGAATACACACATAATGACACGAAATGCATTTTGAATTTGGGATTCAATACACAAGCAATGTAAATGGAAATATAATTCACCATTAATTCCGTTAAAAGATAATAATTATTTCACACCAGGGAAAATGTCAGTAGGTTGGAATTGGATAAAAAATGACAACGCACAACTGATATAATAAAAGGAGGGCAGAATTAGCACATTACAAGAAGTTAAACACAAAAAAGAATTGATGGAGGATAATGAATGGCGATATCTCCAGCTGAAGCATTTTGTAGCGACTCTGCCGCAACCAATAAGATCAGGGGATGACCTCACCCCGTTTGAGCTGTTATGCACAGCGGAAAATACAAGAAACAGCATATCCTGGATCTACAAAATCTTATTAGCAGCAGAGGGGCTGGAAATCCCGCCATATATAAAAAAAAAAAATGGGAAAAAGAATTGGGGACATGTGGGAAGAAGCAAAACATTGGGAAATTTTTGAAATTGGTACAGTTCATCTGTAGACATTAAAACAGCCGAAATTAACTATAAATGCCTGATAAATATCAACCAGGGAAAACAACGGAGGGTTGGCGAGGTTGCACAGAAGTAGGAACTATGGCCCACATCTGGTGGGAATGCCTAAAAATTAAGAAATATTGGAAGGAGATCTTACAATACATAAGAGAAATTACCAACATAGTAATACCTGAAGAGCCATTGATGTGTCTGTTCCACGGGGTGCAAATTTCAATAAGGCAATATAGAGATTCAGTGATACCTCACATGATGAACGCTGCTAAAAGTTTGATACCTAAAAAGTGGCAAGAAAAAGAAAGCCCCAAAATAAGGGATTGGATTAGTAGAGTAGAGAAGACATACAACATGGAATATTTGAGATACAGTGGGGAGGAAGATATGGAGGGATTTACAAATAAATAGAAAAATTGAGATATGTCGAGGCGACAAACTGCTAGGGGAGGGGGTACCAGGTGAAATGAAACAAAAAGAAAATGAGAGGAAAAACTTAAAGGAAGACAAGCGGGTAATGAGGTGGGGGGGGGGGGAGTTGGGGATGTGGGGTTTGAAAAAGAATTTAAATATTCTTATTTTTTCTGAAATTTGAAGGAAAATTCTGTATGTTGATATTTTGATACAATAAAAATGAAAAATATCCATATTTGCAAAACATATGCAAAAATATACAGTAGGTGCAGCAGCTAAACTAGTAATATATCAAAAAACAAAACAAAATGTACAACAAACAGTCAGGGCTAAACACCTATCCTACAGATGCTTGCAACAAGGTGAGATATATATATATATATATATATATATATATACATATACATATATATATATATATATATATATATATATATATATATATATATATATATATATATATATATAAAACCTTTGTGGGATTAATGTGTATAAAATTGGAGAGTTAAAAAATTCAATACAAATTTCAAAAAGTTCATAAACGGATTCTTAAAATGCAAATGGTCTTCAAATCCTCCCAAGATAGGTGAATGTCTCACTCTCCAGAAAGCCTGGCTGCTCACTTAAGTGCAGCAATAACACATGTATCTATAACCTCCAGGATAACTGGAACCTCTTTATGGTCTTTAGGACTCCGGATATGGCATAAGAAGAAAGAAAGGCTATATAGTGTAATACTGTATGAAAATACCATATGTACCACAACCGTGCATGCAGTGTCATTCACAAAACAGCGTGAGACACGTGAACACCAGTGAGAGCTATGCTTGTCCAGATAGCCAAAGGAGGTGAGGTCTTGGTGCACAAGTTGTAAGTGTCTTCCATACACTATAAACTGTAGAAATATCAAAAGTAGGCAGCCAGCAACCCAAGGCATCCAAAGCGAAAATGTATTTTATTTGCGACAAGGTGATAAAAAGAAAAAAGTTTACGCATTTTGGCTTAGAGCCTTAGTCATAGCATTTTGTGAGACCATAACATCCATAAATGCTACCATCCACCCACAGCATACAGGTGCAAATGATTAAGTTAATTAATACCAATCAAAGTATGGTAAAAGTAGAAAGAGTATGCATTGGAAAACCAGGAGAAAAAAGGGAGGGAAAAGGAAAAAGAAAATTCCGGGTGGATTAACCAAAATTATGATTAAAAACATAAATACAACATATAATACAAAGCAGAAATACATATTTCCCAAACCAAGAGAAACAAAAGTAGGAAACAGCACATCATCCCATAAGGAAACGAATCTCATCATCCCTGGCATCAATATCAATGACTGGAATAAGTACCCTATCATAAATAACAAATAGGCCATTATAGACAATAAATCCAAGATGATGCCAAAAAGTGGTGTAGGGGCATATGTATACAAAATTACTATAAATACAAACACACTGCTGGAGGAGGAACAGAGAGACTGAACTGAATGAAGCCATCAAGAAGTAATGATGACTCTATCCAACCATGGCTCATTGCTTCTAGTGCCGCCCCACACTATAAAATTATTCTCCCCATACTGACCATTTGCAGTGTGATATTGGCATGGAGAGAGATAGAACAGGGCTCTGTTCAGTGCTGCTAGTGAATTAGTGTGCTATAGTGTGGTATTGTGATTCTATTGTCAGTGTAGAATATAAGTTTAGTGTGAATCTTTTGATAGTTCAGTGATATGCCCCGTACACATGATCGGACATTGATCGGACATTCCGACAACAAAATCCATGGATTTTTTCCGACGGATGTTGGCTCAAACTTGTTTTGCGCACACACGGTCGAACAAAGTTGTCGGAATTTCCGATCGGCAAGAACGCGGTCACATACACCACATACGATTAGACTATAAAAGGGTAGTTCAGAACCAAGTGCGGCACCCTTTGGGCTCCTTTTGCTAATCTTGTGTTAGTAAAAGTTTGGTGAGAGACGATTTGTGCTTTCAGACTCGTGGCTTTCAGATCATTTTCTGCTGTTCAGTTTGTGCTTGTGGGTTTGTATCTGGTCTTCAGTGCATGCAGCGAGTACAATTGACTTGTCATTGTGTTCGTGTTCGTTCCTGATTTTCAGGTCGCACTTCACAGGCCTTGCTGTTCTTCAGTGCATTCTGTTACTTCGTTCTGAGCAGCCGACCATTTTCTAGCCATGTTGCATATACGTACTCCTCGTAGAGTTCGTGGTGTGCAGGGGCTTGGTGTTGGGGTCCTTACCATGACACAAGTCCAGTCCATGAACAGGGTGGGGAGGAGTTCATGGACCAAGAATTGGTTGCTCCAGCGTCACCAATTCTGTCACATGCCTTTGCTCTGTGAGATCCGTGAGCATAATCTTGATGATTTCAGGAACTTTCTCCGGATGACAGACCCCGTATTTCACAGTTTGTTGGCTTTGCTGACCCCCTATATCAGCAGGCAGGATACCTGCATGAGGCAAGCCATCACTCCGGAGCAGAGGCTAGTCACCACCCTGCGGTACTTGGCGACGGGGAGAAGCCTGCAGGACCTCAAGTTCGACAGGCATCTCCCCCAAGGCTCTGGGGATCATTATCCCGGAGACCTGTTCTGCCATCATCCAGGTCCTGCAGAAGGAGTATATGAAGGTAAGATTTTTATCCTTTAAGATCACATTTTATTGTGTTTAATGTTTGATAATAGAATGTCCCCTTTGTCCTCATGCATGTTGGATTTTTATGTAATTTTTATTTTTGTCCTTCATACACATTTGCCTTCACTTACCTTCCCAGCATGCTCTCCTGGGCTATATTCACCTCGTCTAGTCACTTAACAGTGTATTTTGTCAGCTCCATAGTAGTGCTTTACCCTAAATACCCCCTAAAATGTCTAAAATTGTGATTTGTGCTTTAAATTCAGGTAGAGTGCCAGAGATTTTTTTGTTTTGGGTCAGAAAATCATTTGGAACCCCCCCTCCCCCCAACTGCTAACTCAGCTGATACCAATCCTCTATCTGCTGACTTTGCCAAACCCATACACACTATACCCACCTCTTTTGTGGTCAGATTTATGGATGAATTTCCCAAAGCATGTAGTGCAAGGGCCTGCCTGAATACTTTCAAATGGTATTGTTTGAAGTTTTTGGATCCCATTATTATCTTGATAGGTAATAGCAGAATGTAAAAATGTGTTCAAATGTGTACAGTGTGTATTTATCTCTTTGTATTATGACACTTCTTACCTGTCCAGTGGGCTGCCAATAGTGTAAGTAAGGAGGGGCTGGCCAAAGTAATACACATTATTTAGGCATTCATCTCTCAATGAAGTGGAGAGGGTTACTTGTCCAAAACATCTCCCCCCCGTAAAATTCACAAAATGGCCCATGAGGGGGGGTGGAAATCTGATAGGTGGGACCTTATACCTTTGTCTTTAAATACTCCTTAAAATAAATGTAATACTGATGTTGGCCAAGAATGTTTGTGTCTAATCTGCTTTCCATGTTTATGTGAAAAATGATTAATTTTATTTTCTTGTTTGACTCCACAGTTTCCTTCCAACCCACAGGAATGGCAGACTGTGGCCTCCCACTTTGCCCAGCGGTGGGACTTTCCTAACTGCGGAGAGGCAAGTGATGGGAAACACGTCCACATCATTCCACCACCCAACTCGGGGTCATACTATTACAACTACAAGGGGTTCAATAGTATTGTGATGTTGGCGGTGGTGTCGGCTACTTACGAGTTCCTGCATGTGGACGTGGGGAAGAATGGCCGGATGTCAGATGGTGGAGTCATCACCCAGACGGAGTTCTACAGGCACCTCCAGAATGGCAGCTTGGACTTGCCACCTCCAGAAGACAATGTGGAAGGACTCCCATTCGTCTTCATTGCGGATGAAGCGTTTGCGCTAGGGGGCCATCTTATGCAGCCATTCCCTATGAGGACCCTCACCCCGGACCAGAGGGTTTTTAATTACCGGCTGGCCAGAGCCAGAAGAGTGGTGGAGAACACGTTTGGAATAATGGCCAGCTGGTTCCGCCTATTTCTTACACCCATACACATGGCGGAGTATAAACTCAATCATATCATCCTGGCGTGCTGTGTTCTCCACAACTTTTTACAGAGAAATACTGTGAACTATGCTGGCTCAGTTGGGCCTGAATCTGGAATTCAAGTAAATGAACCAACCCTGATGGCACCTGAAGCTGGCCGTGAGGTCCGTCTAAGATACCTTGAATACTTTGCGGGTGGGGGGGCATCAATATGCCAGACAATGTCTGAGACATTTTTTAAATAAAAAAAATTTGAACAACTAAAATATTTGCTGACATTTACTGTTTGCCTTTCTTTTAGCTGACCCTGACATACATTTGGGGAGTCCTGAAAATGGCGTGATTGTGTAACATTAGAAAGCACTGTTGGGTGTTATTTACTAAAGGCAAAGACACTTTGCACTACAAGTGCACTTGAGACTGCACTGAAACGGCACTTGTAGTGCAAAGTGGAATTGCCCTTAGGAAATAACCCCCATTGTCACAGAAACCAACAATTTTACCAACCAACAATTTGGGGAGCATTGAAAGAAGAATCCACACATTCTTGATTATCAATCTTTTTTTTTTTTTAATACAAGCACAATCACATGTGCATTTATCAAAGGTTTTTAAAACAAACCAACATGTTTGTTGTATAACAATTTTTGGGGTCACATTAATAAAAGTAGAAATGTCCTGTTAAGGTAAAACAGGCATGTTTAAAACCATCCGGAACTTATAAAGTTCAACTTTGTTAGAAATTGAAGACAATATCAGACATGAGTATTTATAAACCATGTTTGATATTGCGTTCAGATGGGGTGAAGTCACCCCTGGAAAAGCCAAATTTTTAAGATGCACACAAATTGCCGAATGTTAACATGTACTAGCTGCCATCACGGGGGATCAAGGGACGTGTTTTGTGGGTGCAACCCCTTCCTTTCAGCTACTTTATTATTGAGGAAGGGGTTGCACCCACAAAACGCCTACATTGATCTCCCGTGATGGCAGATAGCACACGTTGACACACTGTGTGCATCTTCAAAATTTGGCTTTTCGAGACTATGTTAAAAAAGGTGCAACAATTTTTTGTGGAAAAAATGCAAACTACATTAGGAATTTCAAGGGGTTTTAAACTCTCCCTAAAACATCAATGATGTTCTTCATTTTGTTTCTAACATCATTGATGTTTTTCTGGATGTTTTCCAAGTCCCTATTACACCCCATGATCTTCCTGATCAGGATCTGGGCACTCTCACTGGTGAAATGTCCTTCATCCACAACATCACGATCACCTAAAAATATAGAAAAAAAAACATGTGGAGCAGCACGAACGTTAGAAAAATAAAGAATAGGAACACAGGACAACTACTTACTTTTTTGCAGCACTCTCCTGATCCTTCTGTACTGCTCGTGCTCCCTTAATTTAAGGTCTGACCACCACTTCCTGAGTTGATCTTTCGATCGTCGCACCCCAAAATTCCAGTGCAGACTCTTGACTACTTTCGCCATGATCCTAGCCTTTCTGACATTGGGGTTGGGGTAAGGTCCATACTTCCCGTCATAGTCGGCCCTCTTCAGTATGTCCACCATCTCCAACATCTCCCCAAAGGACATATTTGAGGCCTTAAATAGTCTCTTCCGGGATCAGGATGTTTCTGGCTCCGGGCTTTCCTCCTCCTCCTCATTGCTGTAATTAGCACGCACCTGCTGTGCTCTTCCCTACTGCGCCGAAAGAGAAGGGACGGGGAATAGACTAGAAAGAAGGGGCGGGTGGAGTTTCACGTATGCGCAGTGTATATAAAGCGTAACACACGTGCATAGTACGTACGATCTGTGAACGGAGGAAGGAGTATCGGAGGTGCCGATTGTGATAACGAAGGTAGGATTTAAAATTGGGCCTATACTGCTTCTAGATTGAGGCCTATATTGGGACAAGATTAGGAGACTTTAGCCTGACATTAGGGTTTGTCTTGTGTTGTGTCTTGCAGAGAAACTGGATATCTTGAAGAATCAGGAGTTTATCTGCATATTCATAGATATGTTCAGGGAGCTGCCCTGTCTGTGGCAGGTAAACCACCCTGATTATAATAACCAAACAAAGACGAAGGCAGCACTGGATAATTTGCTGCAATTTGTGAAGCCGGTGATCCCCACGGCAGACATCCCCTATTTGAAGGCCCTAATTGGTGGCATGAGGAGCACTTATCTAAGGGAGCACAAGAAGGTCCAGGATTCCCAGAGATCAGGAGCAGCAGATGACATTTATATCCCCAGGCTGTGGTACTATGACAGACTGCATTTTCTGTCAGGTCAGACTGAACCCAGGCCAGCACTCTCCAATCTTCTTTCCAGGCTTCCTTCTCCCCAGCTGAGGCTTCTGACGCCCAACCTGGGCCTTCCAGGCAGCAACATGTGGCGGAGCCCAGCTTGAGTCAGGTATAGCATTCTTCTAAATATTTCTGGTTGGCAAATTAATGATGTTAAATAGATGTTAGTTTGGATTCCTAATTTCTGATTGTGATTGATGAACCACAAACTAAAACAATGTCCCTTTTTCATACACAGGGAAGTCTCAGCCAGGAGGTGGCTGGGCCAAGTAGGCTGCCCGATACCCAGACAAGACAAAGTGGCAGGAAAAAGAGTAACCTGGAGGAGGCTGCAATATTTTGGAAGGCTACTAAGGCCCTCAGAACACCCCACAGTGTGGAAGAGGATTTTGCTGCCATAACAGCATGCAAAATGCTGCAAATGGAGGAGGGCCAACGCCTCTTATGTGAGTGTGTCATTTTAGAAGCTCTACAGAAGGGGTTGAGGGGCAAACTCACATGCGAAAGCCACATTTGTGAGCCTCCTCCTCCTCCTCCTCCTGGAAGGAAGCGTATAAGGAAGACCAGAGAGTGATGGCCTGGGTTCAGTCTGGTCTGACAAAAGGCTCTTGTATGACTACAGCCTGGGGACATAGATGTCATCTGCTGCTTTCATGATCTCTTGGACTTCTGGACCAGATTGCACTCCCTTAGATATGGACTCCTCAGGCCACCAATTTTGCATTTAAATAATTGATGTGTGCCCTGGGGGCCAAAGGCTTCGCCAATTTCTGCTTTTTCTCCAGCGTTGCCTCCCTCTTTGTTTGGTTATGAGCCCTTAATAAAGGAATTTTTGATTCAATTATACTCGCCTATGTGTGTTTTCCTTCAAAAAGGACAGTTTGTTTGTGAGGAGGCAGATAATTTCACATTGTATTTTCGAAATGTAACAAGAGACACAAACACCAAACAACCTCCTTGAGATTAAATAATACAAGATAATGATGGTGTTGTGGTAACTTGACACACAAAACACACCCAAAAATATTCTGGTCAAAAAAAAAAAAAATCAGGCTTGAAAAAAATAGTAACCAAAAAATAAAAAAATTGATATTTTTTTCCTCAGATGTGACAAATCAATATTATATTGACAAAATCACGATAAATAATAAAGAAAGAAGTTTGTGAGAAGTCTGTGTGAATATGAGCAGCAAAACTACTTCATTCTTCTAGCATTATAAAGAAGAAGAGAGTGCGCTGCATTAAACAATTTCAAACATTGCACCATGACGAAAGTGCTATATCCATTCCGAACGCTAATTTTACCAGACCGAGCAGTTCCGTCTCGGAATTTCTTCTGAGCATGCATGGCACTTTGTGCGTCTGAATTGTCCACACACGGTTGGAATTGACGCGATCGGATTTTGTTGTCAGAAAATTTTATAGCCTGCTCTCAAACTTTGTGTGTGGGAAAATCCGATGGAAAAAGTCCAATGGAGACCACACACGGTCGGAATTTCCAACAAGCTCCGATCGCACATTTTCCGTCGGAAAATCCGACCGTGTGTACAGGGCATTAGTATAGTGTGACCATTCATTTTTACTTTAGTGTCAGTTTCGTGAGTGTAGTGTGACCATTCATTTTTATACTTTAGTGCCAGTTAAATTTGTCAGGGCAGGTTTCCTGCAGTATACTGTATATCAGTGCCTTACTGCATGTTTAACGCAGTACATATATATTGTACCTACCCATGTCCCATGGTTGTATATACATAGATTTATTGTCTATATGCGATTTTATGTCTAATGCATGCAATGCCTTTTTATGCCATGTTGATCATTGGTCCTCAATAAACATACATATGTTTGCACCTTTGTGAGTGTGATTGGGCTGCATCATGCGCACCTCATTTAAAGTCCCAACCTCCCCCCCTCTTTTTCATGATATTAAGGATGGGGGCGCAAACTTTCCCTTGCGTCCCAATTAAAGTCCTAACTTTTCCCCCCATTGCTTGCAACGCAGTACATATCAGTGCGTTGCTGCACCTTTAACGCAGTATATATATCCAAACGTTACTGCATGTTTAATGCAGTATATATCCATGTATTACTGCATATATATCCATGCATTACTGTATGTTTAACTCAGTTTATCCATGCGTTACTGCACATTTAACGCAGTATATATCAGTGCATTACTGAATGTTCAATGCAATATATATCCGTGCAATACTGCACAATTAATGCAGTATATATCAGTGCATTATTGCACGTTTAACGCAGTATATCAATGCGTTGCTGCACATTTAACGCCGTATATATCAAAGCATTACTGTACATTTAACGCAGTATATCAGTTTGTTACTGCATGTTTAACACAGTAAATATCCGTACATTACTGCATGTTTAACACAGTATATATCAGTGTGTTACTGTACGTTAAATGCATTATATACCAGTGTGTTACTGCACGTTTAAAGCAGTATATTTGAGTGCGTTACTGCACGTTTAAAGCAGTATATTAGAGTGCATTACTGCACATTTAAAGCAGTAGGTTTCATTAGTGCACATTTACCACAGTATATTGCAGTGCGTCAGTGCAGTTTTACTGCAGTATATTGTAGTGTCAGTGGAGTGTGCCTGTGTAGTGAGTACTCAAGTTAAAATGCACCAAACACCACTTTCCATTAACAAAGTGCATCCATGTACACATTTCTACATCTTTATTACATTTTGTTAATAAGCGCCCCCCAATCATGTCTGGGAGGCCAACGAGGAGAGGCAGACGTTTCCATGGCACTGTGAGGGGGCCAGCAGCGTATGTGTCCACAGGCAAAGGTGGACGTGGTCTATCCTCAGGCAGGTCATCAATTCCTCTGTTTAGAGATGTTACCCGTGCAATCCAGCCACAGCATGCAGAGGAGGTGGTGGACTAGCTTACTAAACCACCATCATCCTCCTCACCCTTCATCACCCAAGCAGAGACTAGTGCAAAGTCCACTGCAGCTGCCAGAGTGGCTTTTTCTCCTTCCTTGTCCACAGCTACTCCTGCCATAGCCCCAGCATCAGCCACTTGCTCCTTGATGATGCACAGCCGGTACTTGATTCAGATATTGGTTCTGAGGTTGAGGAAGGTAGGAACATGAGCTTACAGAGAGGGGAGAACCCTTGTAAACAACAAATTAGCAGTCATGTTCCCCCAGCCACAGCATATTGCCAAGTTGTCGCCAGTGATAATAAGAGTGGGGGGATGATGATGATGAGGAGGTCACTGACATGACTTGGGTGCCAGATAGAGCAGAGGATGAAAGTGAGGTGGAGGAACAACCACAAAGTGGCAGCCATCATGAAAGAGTAGAGAGCAGCCACCCTATTCCACCAGATTGTGGAGCTGTTATCTCCTGGCCCACTTCCCACAGCTCAGCTGTTTGGGCATTTTTTTGCACATGTGCAGCCAATCACACTGTTGCAATTTGCAAACTTTTGCCTCAAGCACATCAAGCATGGCAAAAACACCAGCCATTTGGGTACCACATGCTTGACAAGGCATTTAACCTCCCACCACTTAGTCCATTGGCAGGAGCACCTGAAAGCCACACAAAGGGGATGCAATTCTGCTCCTCCTCACCTTTCTGGTCTACCCCTACTATACCTCATGACCTTTCAGCAGCCTCCACTGACAGGGATGATGGTATAGCGCAGGATGTCCCAGGTCCTTGCAGCACATCTGCCAATAACACACCACCAGCTGTAGACTAAAGCAGGCAAATTTCTCTGCCCCATCTGCTGCAGCAGAAAAAAAAAATAGTCACTGCCACCCAAATGCCCAGCACCTAAATTCAAGTTAGTCAAAACTGCTGGCTTTACAACTCCTGCCTTTCTGTCTGGTGGATTCTGCCCCTTACGTGAATTTGCAGAATGTGCTGTACCACAATGGCAGGTTCCCAGTTGCTACTTCTTTTCACATAAGGCTATTCCAGCTCTCTACTATCACATGGAAGGCAATGTTGTGGCATTGTTGAGCAAGGCAGTCAGCTGCAAGATCCACGTTACAAAAAAATTTTGAAAACCATTTATCATTCCTCTCCCACTTCACAGTTATGTGCCACTTTGTGTTGGTCTACGACGTAAAATCCCAATAAAATACATTTACGTTTTTGGTTGTAACATGACAAAATGTAGAAAAGGGGTATAAATACTTTAAGGCACTGTATATGGTTGTGCTGCACTTTGGATATTTAAATAATTGTTAGGTGTGGGAACGCACATCAGTGAATAGCAGCAACACATAGTTCCACACCTGTACTTGCACTTATTTCTATTGTGTACCTATTTTTTTTGTGACATATATTTTGGTTAGCACAGTGGGTTTTTTGTTTTAAAAATGTTTATTTTTTTAGTTTATTGTAATTTTTTATTTTGTTTCAGGGTGAAGGTTTTGGACATTGTATATTTTTGTGAAAAAGAAGGGATAGGTATGGCACTGCTCTTATTAAGAGGTGACCTACAACCTCTAAATACTTGAGGGGTGTGTGTCACAGGTGCATTTAGTGCAAAAAGTGACAATAAAAGTGCAGAAAAGAAATTTGTATATTCACAAAATCCACAAAAAAAATCCTACTGTTTAAACTTCCTAACCGCTTATATATAATATATATTGTAATGTTCAAATGAAAATAAAATAGACACAATCCTGTGCAAAACCTGCAATTCAAAGTGACATTTCTGTGCAAAAAATCCAACATATATGACTGGCGTATATTGTTGCTGTGAAACTGAGTTCAGAAATATGAATATACCATCCTTAAACCCTGGTGTATTAAAAAAAAGTCCAATAAAGTGACAATGCGCTCCTTCAAATTGTTCTGTGCTTTTTGGAAAACAGTGCCCCATAAGAAACGCACTCACCTCTATTATTCACCCCACAAGGAGGTATTTCCCCTTCACAGTATGAGCCACTATGTAGCCTGTGGAGTGGGAGGAAACTTCCTGTCCTGTGTTCTCCAAGTGCCTCCTTGTCTGCGATGTAAGTGGTCTCCTCACTGTTAACCTCTTAGATGTTGCCCATATGTAGAGAGGAAAGAGACTCCATAGTGTGATACCATACAAATATTTAATATAAAAAAAAAAATCACATTTAATAAGAATCATTAAAAGCGAAAACAGTGTTTAAAAACAGGAAACTGGAGCGATATAGTCCCACCCTACGCATTTCATCAATGGGACGTCATCTGGAGCGGTGCCATCCTGCTACACCATCCGGTTTTTATATGGTATGGGGTGTGTCCTAAATTGATGGCCATGTGACCGCAGCCATTTTTGGTTAGTCCAGGCTTCGACATGGCGGATGCTATTGCTAGTTGTGTGATTTAAAATACCAATATACAACGCTTCTCCGCAACATGACGAGGGATAATTTTAAAAGGACTTCTTAACTCCAAGCTATAAACAGACACAACGCATAATACCAAAATACATATCATAATACACAATATTACAAAATTAAATTTAAGTTAAAAATGGGTAAAAAAATATAATTGCATTGTGGTATTCTGCTGGACTAGAGGTAAAAAAAATGATGTTAGAGGATGTATAATGATATCCGAAGGTGGACATAAGAGAAAAGAGGGTATTATTGCGATAAAAACTGCAAAAAATGACAAAAAAAATTGCAAGTCGCATAAAATCGCAAGTTGCAAAAAAATTGCTATAAATTGCTAAAAATTGCTTTAAAAGTATGTAAAGTGCATTAATACATGCCTTCATCATTCAAAAATGCAAAAAAAGGCAGAAAATCGCAGCAAGTCGCAAAAAGTTGCTAAAAATTTAGGAAAAAAGAAGGGGGTGTAATTGCGGCGAAAGTGCAAAAAAGTCAAAAATTGCAAAAAAGTGCAAAAAACGCAGCAAATCGCATAAAGCTGCAGATGTATCACATGCGTACAGAAATGCTTTAAGAGCATATGATGAAGACCATAGTTTATAGTAAAAACTTTATTGTAATAACTTTGACAAAAGGAGATAAAATTAGAAGTTGGTGAGAAGCAGTTTAAATCTATGTCAGTGTTCAGGCCTTTATGCTGAAGGGTGTCTAAAGTAAAGATCCACCTGTTCTCATTTTGGGAGATTTTTATTGTTTTATTATCTCCTCTCCAATGTCCCTTTATCTTGTCTATACCATAAAAAATTAGACCAAATGGGTCCTCCTTGTGGCACTCTTTAAAGTGTCTAGATACACCATGTTTTGTAAAGCCTGTTTTGATATTGTTTATGTGTTCCCTAATTCTGAGGAATAAGGGTCTGGTAGTTCTGCCCACATATTGCTTGTGGCAAGGGCATTCCAGAACATATGTTACTTATGTGCTGGTGCACGGTATTAACTCCTTTATTTTGTATTCTTTCCCTGTAGTAATAGATCTAAAAGCCACCTTCTTTTGTTCTGTTTTTTTTTGCTTTTGCTGCAGGGAAGACACTTTCCACATTTAAAAAATCCTTTTAGATCTTTGGAAATCTTGATTTGTTTAGGGGGATCTAGTGCATTGTGCACCAACCTATTTCTTAGAGCAGGAGCTCTTCTGTAAATGAAAGAGGGTTTATTTGGAAGCAAGTTCCTAAAATGTTGTCCGACTGTAGAACAGGCCAGTGTTTTTTAACCACTTCAGCCCCGGAAGGACTTACCCCCTTCCTGACCAGAGCACTTTTTACAATTTGGCACTGTGTCGCTTTAACTGCTAATTGCGCGGTCATGCAATGCTGTACCCAAACAAAATTTGCGTCCTTTTCTTCCCACAAATAGAGCTTTCTTTTGATGGTATTTGATCACCTCTGCCGTTTTATTTTTTGCGCTATAAACGGAAAAAGACCGAACATTTTGAAAAAAAATGATATTTTGTACTTTTTGTTATAAAAAAAATCCAATAAACTCAATTTTAGTCATACATTTAGGCCAAAATGTATTCGGCCACATGTCTTTGGTAAAAAAAAATGTCAATAAGTGTATATTTATTGGTTTGCGCAAAAGTTATTGCGCCTACAAACTAGGGTACATTTTCTGGAATTTACACAGCCTTTAATTTATGACTGCCTATGTCATTTCTAGAGGTGCTAAAATGGCAGGGCAGTACAAAACCCCCCAAATGATCCCATTTTGGAAAGTAGACACCCCAAGGAAATTGCTGAGAGGCATGTTGAGCCCATTGAATATTATTTTTTTTGTCCCAAGTGATTGAATAGTGACAAAAAAAAATTACCAAAAGTTGTCACTAAATGATATATTGCTCACACAGGCCATGGGCATATGTGGAATTGCACCCCAAAATACATTCAGCTGCTTTTCCTGAGTATGGGGATACCACATGTGTGGGACTTTTTGGGAGCCTAGCCGCGTACAGGGCCCCGAAAACCAATCACCGCCTTCAGGATTTCTAAGGGTGTACATTTTTGATTTCACTCCTCACTACCTATCACAGTTTTGAAGGCCATAAAATGCCCAGATGGCACAAAACCCCCCCAAATGACCCCATTTTGGAAAGCAGACACCCCAAGCTATTTGATGAGAGGCATGTTGAGTCCATGTAATATTTTATATTTTGACACAAGTTGCGGGAAAGTGACCATTTTTTTTTTTGCACAAAGTTGTCTCTAAATGATATATTGCTCACACAGGCCATGGGCATATGTGGAATTGCACCCTAAAATACATTTAGCTTCTTCTCCCGAGTATGGGGATACCACATGTGTGGGACTTTTTGGGAGCCTAGCCGCGTACAGGGCTCTGAAAACCAATCACCGCCTTCAGGATTTCTAAGGGCGTAAATTTTTGATTTCACTCTTCACTGCCTATCACAGTTTCGGAGGCCATGGAATGCCCAGATGGCACAACCCCCCCAAATGACCTCATTTTGGAAAGTAGACACCCCAAGCTATTTGCTGAGAGGCATGGTGACTATTTTGCAGCTCTCATTTGTTTTTGAAAATGAAGAAAGACAAGAAAAAAAAATGTTTTCTTCTTTTTTCAATTTTCAAAACTTTGTGACAAAAACTATGGTCTGCAAAATACTCACTACACCTCTCAGCAAATAGCTTGGGGTGTCTACTTTCCAAAATAGGGTAATTTGGGGGAGTTTTGTGCCACCTGGGCATTCCATGGCCTCCGAAACTGTGATAGGCAGTGAAGAGTGAAATCAAAAATTTACGCCCTTAGAAATCCTGATTGGTTTTCGGAGCCCCGTACGCGGCTAGGCTCCCAAAAAGTCTCACACACGTGGTATCCCCATACTCAGGATAAGCAACAGAATGTATTTTGGGGTGTCATTTCACATATTCCCATGGCATGTTTGTGCAATATATCATTTAATGACAAATGCCTCTCAGCAAATAGCTTGGAGTGCCTACTTTCCAAAATGGGGTCATTTGGGGGGGGGGTTTGAACTGTCCTGGCATTTTATGCACAACATTTAGAAGCTTATGTCACACATAACCCACTCTTCTAACCACTTGAGGACAAAGCCCTTTCTGACACTTCTGACACTTTGTTTACATGAAAAAATTATTTTTTTTGCAAGAAAATTACTTTGAACCCCCAAACATTATATATTTTTTTAAAACAAATGCCTTACAGATTAAAACGGTGGGTGTTTCATTTTTTTTTCACACAGTATTTTCAAACGCATTTTTTGGGGAAAAAACCCACTTTTTAAAATTTTAATGCACTAAAACATACTATATTGCCCAAATGTTTGATGAAATAAAAAAAAGATGATCTTAGGCCGAGTACATGGATACCAAACATGACATGCTTTAAAATTGTGTAGTGGCGACAAACAAAATACATTTTTAAAAGCCTTTAAAAGCCTTTAATGGTTACCACTTTAGATTTACAGGAGAAGGTCTACTGCTAAAATTACTGCCCTCGATCTGACCTTCACGGTGATACCTCACATGCATGGTGCAATTGCTGTTTACATTTGACGCCAGACCGACGCTTGCGTTCGCCTTTGCGTGAGGGGGGGGACAGGGGTGCTTTTTTTTTTCTCTCCTTTATTATTTTTTTGCTTTTTTATCTTATTTTTAAACTGTTCCTTTCATTTTTTTTTTTAAATCATTTTTATTGTTATCTCAGGGTGTTAGGTACCTGGTAGTTGAGCCCGACTGGTAGAAGAAGACCTCTCTTACAGCGCTGGTTCAGGAGCTACTGGAGTGGGAACAGTGGTCTCTTGAGCACAGTGGGTAGGAGCGCCTGGTGAAGGTTCTTGCAGAGGTTGGCACAGGAGCTGAGTAGAAGTCCTTCCAGAATAGCTGAGCTGCAGATTCTGGCAGGCTGAAGCGGATCAGCAGGCAGGCAGGTAGGAGGTGTAGAAGCAGCAGAACCTAGAGCTGGATGAGAAGGCTGGAATGCAGCGACACAGGACACAGGCAAAAGCAGAGTCAGACAGTCCGTTCGGCAGGAGATCAGGCAGGTATAGGCAAATGGATAATCACAGAATAGTCAGGCAGGCAGGCAGGTGTTTTGGCAACGGGTCACAAGAAGTAGCAGAGTCAGGCAAGCCGGGTTGGATTGGAGATAGCAGGAAGGTCAGACGTAGCCGGGTCAATAACAGGGATAACAACAGCAGGCAGATTCAGGAACACAGGTGCAGACGAACAGCACCACATGGGTGCAACTGACATCCTTTTAAAGAGCCCTTGGCGCCAAACAGCGCTAGCACGCGCGGGAGCGCGCCAGTGCCCCCCAGTGGGGAAATTCATCTGTAACGCCCTAGACAGACCCCGTGTGTGCACGCGCTCATGCATATTCGCCTGACGGGCACCAGCACGTCCCTGACACAGGGAATGTAAATATGATAGCAATAGATAGTGACAGGTACTCTTTTTTGAAAAAATTGGGGTCTATTAGACCCTAGATCTCTCCTCTGCCCTCAAAGCATCTGACCACACCAAGATCGGTGTGATAAAATGCTTTCCCAATGGCGCTGTTTACATCCGGCGAAATCTAAGTCATGAAATGCTCGTAGCTTCCGGTTTGGGGAAATTCAACTGTAACGCCCTAGACAGACCCCGCGTGCGCACGCACGCACGCATATTCGCCTGACGGGCACCGGCACGTCCCTGACATTTCCCCCGCCCAACAGGCAGCCTCCGGATGCCCAGGTAACTCTTTTTTTCAGGGTGGGCAGAAAAATAAGCATGGATTAAACGTTTAGCGTGGATAGTGCTGTCAGGTTCCCATGAATTATTCTCTGGACCATACCCCTTCCATTTTATCAAAAATTGTACTTGCCCCAGTCTTTTTCTGCAATCGAGGATGGCCTCCACCTCATACTCCTCATTTCCGTCCACCAGGACAGGTTCGGGGATCCTGGTACCCCTATCAGGAAAAGGATCAGGCACGGCAGGCTTCAACAGCGACACATGAAATACAGGGTGAATTTTAATTGAATCAGGTAGACATAGTTCATAAGACACTTCATTAATCCTCCTTTTCACCGGAAAAGGGCCAATAAACTTAGGAGCAAACTTCTTGGAAGGACAAGTCAATTTAATGTTATTGGTAGACAGCCATACCTTAGATCCCCTCTTCTTTTCTGATCGAAGGTCCTCTTACTGTCTGCTTGTGCCTTGGATACCGCTTCCTGTAATATCTGGTTATTGTGGCTGAGAAACTGCAATGTGTCCTGGACCACTGGAACTGAGGATTCTGGAAGAAATCAGGTAAAAAGGATAAATGAAAACCGTAATTGGCAAAGAAGGGGGACTGACCGGTGGCAGAGTGGCTAGCATTGTTATACGCGAATTCCGCTAGGGGCAGCAGGGACACCCAATCATCTTGTACAAAAGACGTAAAACACCTAATGTATTGCTCCAAAGTCTGATTTGTGCTTTCCGTTTGCCCGTTCGTTTGGGGATGGTATGCTGAAGACAGGGCTAGTTCAATCTTCAGAATCTCACACAGGGCCTTCCAGAAACGTGAAGTGAACTGCACCCCCTGTCAGACACTATATTTGCAGGAACTCCGTGCAGCCTGACAATTTCCTTGATAAACACACGGCCGTCTCCACAGCAGAAGGTGTTCCCTTTAAGGGTACAAAATGGGCCATCTTGGACAGGCGGTCGATGACCACAAAGATCGCTGAATACCCTTCTGAGCATGGTAGTTCAACTATGAAGTCCATTGCTATCATCCTCCAGGGTCTGTCTGGTACTGGCAAGGGTCTCAACAGTCCCCAGGCTCGGTTCCTTGTGGTCTTATTCTGGATACAGACAGGGCAAGAGCTGACATACCTCCTGCAAAACTCTTTCAGATTATGCCACCAGAATGTGCTTTGCACGAGTTCAAGAGTTTTATGGACCCCAAAATGTCCAGCAAGTGGATGGTCGTGAAGTAGAGTCAGCACCTTGACTTGAACACTCTCTGGAACAAATATTTGGCTTCCTTTCCACAATAATCCATCTCGAGGTGTTAAGGTGAATCCCTGGAGGCTTGAAGGTTCTGGGGATGCCTCTCTGATCAGGGACAGAAGATCCGTCTGAAGAAGTAAAAAGTTGTTTGCAGGCAAAATGGTATCAGGTACAGATAAGTCTTTAGGGTTATTGAACAAGCGCGATAGCGCGTCTGGTTTAATATTCTTAGTTCCTGGCTGGTATGTGATATGGAAACAAAAACATGTAAAGAATAAAGCCCAACGGGCTTGTCGAGGTTGCAATCATTTGGCAGATCTTAAATATTCGAAATTTTTGTGATCGGTATATATTAATACCAGATGGACTGCGCCCTCTAACAGATACCTCCACTCCTCCAAGGCTGTCTTGATAGCGAGTAGTTCCCGATCACCCACGTCATAGATCCAGTCCGCCAGTGAGAGTTTGAGAGAAGAATCCCACGGGATGCATAAGATCTTTGTTGCCCTGCCGTTGAGAGATGACTGCTCCCACGGCCACTTCGGAAGCATCACCCTCCAGGATAAAAGGGTAGGATGGGTCAGGATGACTGAGAATCTGAGCTGAAGTGAAGCGCCTTTTCAGTCTTTCAAAGGCGTCCTGAGCCTCCGGGCTCCAGTGAAAGCGACAGTTCTGTTTGGTTAGTTGCGAGATAGGTGAGATGATGGCGGAAAACCCCTTGATGAATTTTCTGTAGAAGTTCGCAAACCCTATGAAGCGCTGCACGCCCTTCTTGTCCAGGGGAACTGGCCAATCTAGCACAGCGGACACCTTCTGAGGATCCATTTTGATACCAGTTGGGGAAATCACTAACCCCAAAAACTGAATGTCCTTCTGTTCAAATTCGCATTTCTCTGCTTTAGCATACAGTCCGTGCAGATGAAGACGACCCAAGACTCTGCAAATATGTTTCCGGTGTTGACTAAGTGACCTAGAGAAAATCAAAATATCATCCAGATAAACGATTACGATGTCCAGGAAGTCTCTGAATACATCATTGATCAGATGTTGGAATGTGGCAGGAGCATTACATAGGCCAAAGGGCATGACTAAATACTCATAGTGCCCAAAACGGGTCCGGAAAGCCGTATTCCATTCATCCCCGGCCCGGATGCGGACCAGATTGTAGGCTCCTCTTAAATCCAGTTTGGTAAAGATGGTAGCAGATCTCAACTTCTGGAACAGTTCAGGTATCAGGGGCAACGGTTAGCGGTTCTTAACCGTGACTTTGTTTAGCTCCCGATAGTCCACACATGGACGAAGAGTCTGATCTTTTTTAGAGATGAAAAATATTCCGGCACCAGCTGGGGAGGTAGAAGGTCGAATAAATCCTTTCTCGAGATTCTCATTGATGTACAACTTAAGTGCTTCTGCTCTTTTTCAGATAACGGGAAGAAGCGCCCGAAAGGAATCTTGGCCCCAGGGAGCAGCTCAATTGGGCAGTCATAAGGGCGATGGGGTGGCAGGGAGTCTGCTCCCTTCTTACTGAACACATCCGCAAACTCCTGGTAGGCCTCCGGTATGGTTTGAAGTAGATCCTGATCAATGTCCATACATAGCAGGTGGCAGAAGATCTGGAGGGTTCATGTAAGCAATGTCTTTGACAGTAGAGTGAAAAAAACTTGACTTCACCGGTGGTCCAATTGATGTGGGGGTTATGGGCCTGGAGCCAGGGCATGCCCAAAATGATCGGGAACAGCGGAGAGGAGATAACATCCAAGGTTAGAATTTCTTTATGCTGAGATGAACTGGTGACAGGCAGAGGAAGGGTTTCTTGAGAGACTTGTCCAGATTTTATGTGGGAGCCGTCGGCCAGGAAAACTGAAAGTTTATGTGTCTTGTTTTTCAGGGGAAGATTTTGTTAAGTGGCAAAAAAAGAGTCAACAAAGCAGCTGCATGCCCCGGAGTCAATAATGGCGTTGACTTGTATTGTCCTTCCCTGGAGCTGTAAAGAGAGAGGGAGAGCAAGTTGAGTTGCATTGGCGGTCAAAGCAGATAAACTGACCAGAGTAGAAGGAAAACACTTACAGGTCTTGGCTGGGCAGTTGTTCACATAGTGGCCTGCTCCACCACAGTAAAGGCAAAGGTTTAGCTGGCGTCGGCGTGCCCATTCTTCTGGAGACAGAGTAGACTGCATTAGTCCTAGCTGCATGGGTTCAGGAGCATCAGGTGTTGAAGTGGTCGAGTTTGAGCAGGAGGGAGGTGAGTAACGGGAAGCAGGAGCTGGAACTCTTGCGGTCATCCACACTGGGCGTGCTTGCTGGGAAGAACGTTCAGACCGGCGTTCACGGAGGTGTCGGTCAATCTGGATCGTTAGTGCGATGAGCTCTTCAAGGGTATCAGGCATACCAACCCAAGCAAGCTCATCCTTCAGGCCCTCGGACAAACCCATGCGGAATTGGTGGCGTAAGGCTGCATTGTTCCATTGGGTGTCCGCACTCCAGCGTCTGAAGTCCGTGACATAGTCCTCGGCCGGTCTGGGAAATGCTTTCCCAATTGCGCTGTTTACATCCGGCGAAATCTAAGTCATGAAATGCTCGTAGCTTCCGGTTTCTTAGGCCATAGAGATGTTTGGAGCCACTCTGGTCTCTGATCAGCTCTATGGTCAGCTGGCTGAATTACTGGCTGCATTCTCAGGTTCCCTGTTGGGACAGGAGAGCCAGAGAAAAACATGGAAGACAGTGGGGGGCATTCCCTCCCACTGCTTGTAAAAGCAGTCTAGAGGCTAATTAGCCACTAGGATTGCTTTTACATGAAAGCCGACCGCTGGCTGAAAAGAATGATACCAAGATGATACCTAAACCTGCATGCATCATTCTGGTATAACCACTCAAAGTCCAGCAACATACCAGTACGTTGCTGGTCCTTGTTGGGCATATATTGTAATTTTTTTTTCATGCAGCCTGTGGGCTGAACGAAAAAAAGATTGATCGGTGGGTATGCCCACCATTAGAATACCTCTCTTCATCCACCCACTTCAAATAATGGGCATACAAGCACCTTTTTTATATGCCGAAGCATGGGGGCATCCTCCCGCAAAAGGTAGGAGCAAATCGCTCCTCTGCCCCTGCTGCCCCCATGCTTCGGCATACATCACCTCCGCTGGAGTCACGGCTTTATATATCGTGGAAGCAAATGCTGTTGCTGTCAAGATAAATAAATCTGTGCTGCAGCTGAATGGCGTACCTGAAGACAAAAAGAAAATGGTTAACAATAAAACACAGTAAACGGTAAAGTATAAAAAATTGCATACCTGAAAAGCAAACATGATAAAACATAACAACAATAAAACAGTGCAGAATAAAATACAGTAAAAAAGAGCAGAACAATAGAGAGAGAATAGAGAGAGAGAGAGAGAGAGAAAAAGAGAGAGAGAGAGAGAGAGAGAGAGAGAGAGAGAGAGAGAGAGAGAGAGAGAGAGAGAGAGAGAAAACAATAAAACTATTTTTTTTTTATTTTATATATTTTTTTGTGGGTTTTTTTTTCTACACCTTTTTTTTGTAACTGTAACTTTTGTAACTGTAACCGGTTCCAGGTTCAGGTCTCTCAAAATGCGATGGCATCTTGGGAGACCCTGTGAAAGTGTGCCTAGTCTGCAATGCTGTACCCTACGCTAATACTCAACTAGTGTATGGTTACGTTCAAAACATTTACCAATGCAAAGACCAGGATTGTCGGGACAGGAGGGACAATAATAGTGGAGGTCACGCCTATATCCGTGCTTGCTGCAGACATGACATCTTTTTTGGGGGTTCATTGGGTAGGGGTACTCGGGAAGACATAAAGAAAATGCCTTTCATGCAGCCGACTGCATTTGGTAGGGGATGTGAATGGGGGGGGAAGTACGGGTGCTGCAGAAGTGGTGGGTTCCCAATTAGGATTGGGGAAGGCAGCAGGAAGGGCATTATGGGCATGACGGGCCTGTGTTTGTCTTCTTCTTGGTGGCAGTGGGACACTACTTGTGCTTGCCACCTCACCAGCTTGAACTGCACTTATGGGACTCGCCACGTCACCAAGTGTTACTGCAGTGCTGGTTTGACTACGACCGGGGTGTACTAGGCCACTGGTGCTTGCCAGTTCACCAAAAAAACTGTTAGTGATCGCAGGGATCAGGCCTGACTCTGCGAACGCTGCAGTTATGCGTTTAGTGTTTTGTAAGTGACAGATCAATACTGCACTTGGGTGGGCTGGGCTGGGCCGGGCGGAGGGGCAAAACGCAGGTGCTAGCAGGTATCTGGGCTGATCCCGCTAACACTGCATTTTTGGGAACCCTAAACTGCTGGGGACGCTAGTATAGATCTGATTGGATCAGATAT
Source organism: Aquarana catesbeiana (assembly GCF_042186555.1). Lineage (NCBI taxonomy): Eukaryota > Metazoa > Chordata > Amphibia > Anura > Ranidae > Aquarana > Aquarana catesbeiana. The sequence continues at coordinate 458,464,809 of NC_133326.1, forward strand.
TGATCCGTTCAGATACTATACCACTAAGGGAGGTGTAGGCTGCGTGCATGGGTGTTAGCAGTACTGGTGGTAACTGACGCTGCCTGGGGTGACGCAGACCCTATCTGACCCTAAAATCTACGTTATATCACCACCGGGCGATCAGGGGGCTAAACCTTTATTCGGTAATTCGGGTGCCCTGACACTATAAAAAATAAACTAACCAGTGTCACCCGTAACAGTTATATGGTGATCACTGGTGAAAGGGTTAACTAGGGGGCAATCAGGGGGTTAAAACCTTTATTAGGTAGTATATGGGGGTCCCTGACGCTATAAAACACTGATGGCGAACCTATATATTTACCTCCCTAACTAGCGTCACCAGTGACACTAATACAGGTGCAATGAAAAATCTGGACTGCCGCACTCCGGATTGGAATAATAAAGTTAAAATCTTCTTTATTGAAAAAATGACATAATTTAAAATGCGTACATTGCTCTGTTGAAATGATACAGCATAACCGCTGATGCGTTTCAAGCTCCCATAGAGCGCTTACTCACAGCTATGAGTAAGCGCTCTATGGGAGTGTGAAACGCATCAGCCGTTATGCTGTATCATTTCAACAGAGCAATGTACGCATTTTAAATCATGTAATTTTTTCAATAAAGAAGTTTTTACCTTTATTATTCCAATCCGGAGTGCGGCAGTCCAGATTTTTCATTGCACCTATACCATTGGAATAGCAATTGCCAGCACCTGGAGCTCTCACAACCATTCACCCAGCGGAGGACGGGAAATTTAAACCCAGTTACCTGGAGCGGAGATCACCAACCTGTCTATTTCAAGCATCTGGACTTTTGCTACAGTGACACTAATACAGCGATCAGAAAAACAATTGCTTAGTGACACTGGCGACGGGGGTGATCAAGGGGTTAGAACTTTATTAGGGGGGTTAGGGGGGTACCCTAGACCTAAAGGGGGCTAACACTAACTGCCCTACCACACTAAGTGTCACAAACTGACACCAATGCAGTAATCAGAAAAAAAAAAAAAACTGCTTAGTGTCAGTGTGATGAGGGGGTGATTGGGGATGTAAAGTATGCCTGGCGTGTTCTACTGTGTGTGTGTTTTACGCTCACATCGATGTCTTCTCTCCTCTGCGCCGGAATGGAAAATACAGAGCCGAGGAGAGATGACATCACTTCCTCTGCTTCTGTTTACTATACAGAAGCCGAGGAAGCATTTCATTCGCCAGGAGTGATCGCGGGGGGGCCATGAATGAGTGGCCTCCCCCTCACCTTTGATCACCCCTGACGAGAATCCGACCGCCGCAGGCACCGGGGGGGTCCGATCGGACCCCCCGCCCGCAGGCAGGCAAGGACGTACAGGTAAGTTCTTATGCCTGCCCGTGCCATTCTGCCGACGTGCATCGTCGTGCGGCAGTCGGCAAGTGATTAAGAACCTTTTCTACTAATTTATGTTGTCGGCTGAAACCTGTGAGGAAGGCCATCTCATTGTACTGATTGTTTTTCTCATTCTTCTTCTGCTCTATCATGTTATTTCTGTCCATTGCTCTGATTTGATTCTTTAGGGATTCTAGGTTCTTCTTTCTGTATTCCTTTTCCAAGAACCTCTCAAAGAGTATATTGGCCTGGTAATCATAGTCTTTGAGGGTACTGCAATTGCGTTGGATGCACATAAATTGGCCTTTTGGTACATTTCCTACCCATTTGGGGTGATGACAGCCATTAGTGGGAATGTATACGTTGCGATCGGTCTTCTTGAAAAAAGTTCTGGTGTGTAATTCCCTTCCTGCCTTAAAAATTTGGAGGTCCAGCTAATCAATGCTTTGTTTGTCCCATACTCCTGTGAATCTAATGCCATACATATTGTGATTTATTTCTTCAAGGAAACTCAAACCATTTTCTGTGTCTCTCCATATAATAATGATGTCATCAATGTACCGTTTGTACAATTTTAGATTTTCTCTTCTCACACCATAAATTTGTTCCCTCTCCCATCTATTAAGAAACAGGTTTGCGACGCTGGGAGCATATTTGGCCCCCGTAGCTACTCCCTTAGTTTGCATGTAATATTTTCCCTTGTACCAAAAGAAGTTGTGGCTCATTGCCATCTATAAGCCTTCTAAAATATAGTTGATCTGGGCTTGTTTTAGCTGTGTTTGGGTCTGCAGAGCCCATTCTACATGGCTAATACCATCCTCTTGTATAATGTTGGTATAGAGCGAGTTGACATCGATTGTTACTAAAAAATCCTCATCTGTTATCTCCATGTTTTTCAACTCCAGGATTAGTTGTTTGCTATCCTTCAGATAGGATTTACCCTCTGGTACAAGTGACTGTAGAAAAGTGTCCCTTAGCCTGGAAAATAGGGAGTCTATGCCACTTATTATGGGTCTGCCCGGTGGTTTTTCTTGGTTCTTATGAATCTTAGGGACATAATAAATAATTAGGGTTTTATCCGCTTCTGGAACTAGAAATTTCACTTTTCTTGGATAGAATCCTCTTATCTTTTCCTTTTTGTACAAATGCTTTCAGTTTCTTCTCATATTCCCCTTTCGGGCTGCCCTTGAATTTTTTGTACGTATCAGTGAACTTAGCAACTTTTTCATCTCTTCTTCATAGTCTGTTTTTTCTAATGATAACCAACCCCCCTCCTTTATCCGCCGGGCGGATGATCACTTCCTTCTTTTTCTCTATTTCCTTTATTGTTTTCCATATTTTCTCTTTTCTGAATTTCTTCACCTTTAAATTCTTTTTAAATGCTATGTTTTTTAATTTGTATTTTCTCCTAATGATTATTTTCTGCAGAAGGTCTGTTTCACATTGGTTAAAAAACCTATACCATTCATCCATTAGGTCTTTATCATTAACCCCATCATTTGGTGAACGAAATGAAGGTAGCTTTTAGATCTATTACTACAGGGAAAAAATACAAAATAAAAGGAGTTGATAACGTGCACCAGCACACAGGTCACATATGTACTGGAATACCCTTGCCACAAGCAATATGTGGGCAGAACTACCAGACCCTTATTCCTCAGAATTAGGGAACACATAAACAATATCAAAACAGGCTTTACAAAACATGGTGTATCCAAACACTTTAAAGAGTGCCACAATGAGGACCCATCTGGTCTCATTTTTTATGGTATAGACAAGATAAAGGGACATTGGAGAGGAGATAATAAAAGAATAAAAATCTCCCAAAACGAGACCAGGTGGATCTTTACTTTAAACACCCTTCAGCCTAAAGGCCTGAACACTGACACAGATTTAAACTGCTTCCTCACCAACTTCTAATTTTATCTCCTTTTGTCGAAGTTTTTATCAACTATGATCTTCATCATATGTTCTTAAAGCATTTCTGTACGCATGTGATACATCTGTGGCTTTATGCGATGTGCAGCGTTTTTTGCAATTTTTGACTTTTTTGCACTTTCGTAGCAATTACACCCCCTTCTTATTTCCTATTTCTCATGACCTATTGATGTTACTACACTATACTTCACTTCCACCTTTAATCTAAGATGCCACTAGTAAAACACCATTACACTATTTTAAAGGCATTTTTGTATGTATAAATGCACTTTACATACTTTTTTTTAGCAATTTTTAGCAACTTTTTGCAATTTGCGATTTTATGCGACTTGCTGTGATTTTTTGTCATTTTTTTATCGCAATAATACCCTCTTTTGTCTTATGTCCACCTTCGGATGTCACTATACATCCTCTAACATCATTTTTTTACCTCTAGTCCAGCAGAATACCACAATGCAATTATATTTCTTACCCATTTTTTAACTTAAATTTAATTTTGTAATATTGTGTATTATGATATGTGTATTATGATATGTATTTTGGTATTATGTGGTGTGTCCGTTACAGCTTGGAGTTAAGCAGTCCTCTTATAATTATCCCTCATCATGTTGCAGAGTAGTGTTGTCTATTTGCATTTTAAATCACACCACTAGCAATAGCATCCACCATGCCAAAGCCTGGACTAACCAAAAATGGCCACGGTCACATGGCCATCAATTTAGGACACACCTTATACCATATAAAAACCGGATGGTGTAGCAGGAGCACAGCTCCAGATGACGTCCCATTGATGAAACGCATAGGGTGGGACTATACAGCATCATTGCATCACTTCCGGTTTCGAGCCGTGGAGCGTAGATCACTCCAGTTTCCTGTTTTAAACACTGTCACTTTATTGGACTTTTTTTTTTTTTATACACCAGGGTTCAAGGACGGTATATGCATATTTCTGAACCCAGTTTCACAGCAACAATATACACCAGTCATATATGTTGGATTTTTTTACACAGAAATGTCACTTTGAATTGCAGGTTTTGTACAGGATTGTGTTTATTTTATTTTCGTTTGAACATAACAATATATATTATATATAAGCGGTTAGGAAGTTTAAACAGTAGGATATTTTTGTGAATATACAAATATTTATTTTCTGCACTTTTATTGTCACTTTTTGCACTAAATGCACCCGTGAAACACACCCCTCAAGTATTTAGAGGTTGTAGGTCACCTCTTAATAAGAGCAGCACCATACCTATCCCCTCTTTTTCACATTTCTCCTAGATTTACCTTAGGGTGAATTTATTCATAGAGGCTGCAGCTCCTCATTTTTCATTTTCACCATAAGCGCGGGGGTCTAACAATTTTTCCATTGTATATTTTTGCATAAAACTAAATTCACATTGTCCGATAACTTAGTCAATTAAGCCCAGGAAGAGCCACACATCGTTGGACATGGAAGGTTAATATTAGTTAAAAATTGATTTCATACAATATTTTTTCATTGGTGTGTGTTTTTGTTCAGACTTACATATATACAGTATGCGCATGTCTGGTGAACTGTTCAGGAGTCCAAAAGACCCCTAAAACTAGTCTATCAGGTAGGAGGAGAACTTCTACTTGCTCCACCCTCCCAGCCATTGGGAGTGCTGAGCACCCCAAAATCCCTCAGCGTCAGGATTTGGTAAGGAGACCACCACTTTTTTGGGGGAACCCATCTCAAAGCACCATGTAATTCTAAAGAGCATGTGATATGGTATCCAAATAGCAGGGGGGGTCTGCATGTGCTCTTGCTATGGGAATACCAGCTTACATACTGAACTGATTAAGACTGGGATGGTGGGGGGGGGGTATTGTTTGTTCTTTTCCCCTCACTTTCCCTACTGTTTTGTCTTTTTTTATCTCAGTTTTGCAGAAATTCTACAGCCTCTTTTTTACATGCATCAACTGAAGGGAGTGCATGTAGACAGGAAGTGACTTTCTGTCTATGTGCACCTCTTCCAACATCACTGCACTGGTCTGGCTCCCTGATGTTGACAATAATTGAAAAATTTATTTCAGCAAGATAGCTGTAGTCTTCAGCATCTGATAGGATGTGAATGCAAGAGAACAATTGGAAGACGGTTGTCACTCTATAAAATGATGGACCTGAACCTGAACAATGACCCCAATGGCAGAATCAACAGGTGTTAATTTAACGAATTTGCAGTTTAAATATTGAAAGTAACTTTTGTAATTACATAACATGTTAAAGCTTCTAAAAGATTTAATGTTTCATTTTAGATCTTCTGTAGTTAATCAGTTCCAAATGATTAGGACATACTGTACATGCCAAAACACTTCAACACAGTTCCTAGTGAATATCTTCAATGCCCTGTTCCTCTATTTCCACAGCCACTCCTTGGCTCTGCATCACTCCAATGGCTGTGGCTGCTTCTGTGTAAAATGGCACCTGCAAATGATATCTGAAATTTTAAGGCCGCATTCACACTGTATTCTCTATGACGCCTTTGCTCCTACAGAAGTGTGGCAGCAGAAATATTCAGTAAAAAGCCATGTTTTTGCATGTGCATTCTCACAAGTTTATGCACAGTAATGTGCGTTAACACGTTTGGCAGTAATTCATTCTATTGGCCAGAATGTTAAATTAGTCTGACCATTAGAATGTATTGATGCACAAACACAAATAAAAACACCTAGCATTAATGCACTTTTATGCTCAAAAGCTCATCTCTTAAACGCAAATTTGGTGGGTTTTTTTCTGCCTCTAAACGTCCTTGCCTCTAAACTCCTGTAAAGGCATATAGTTTGCGTGGAAATATAGGCTAACATGGAGGGGCATTTAGAGGCAGAGAAAAAAAAGCTTAAACCCAGGTTCACACTGACAGTGAAACTCGCACAATTTCATTCCTGCATGGCAGCCCCAACTTCAGTGGCGATTTCAGCGACATCTGTGCATGAAGTCGCCAAAAGTAGTACAGAAACGAATTGCCAGCCCATTGTTCCTAATTTTTATTGGTAGCACCAATATTCAAAAAGGGCCCCAAATACATCCCTGGGAATTACAGACCAGTTAGCCTAACATCAATAGTATGCAAACTCTTGGAGGGGATGATAAGGGACTATATACAAGATTTTAGTAATGAGAACGGTGTCATTAGCAGTAATCAGCATGGATTCATGAAGAATCGTTCTTTCCAAACCAATCTATTAACCTTCTATGAGGAGGTGAATTGTCATCTATATAAAGGAAGGCCCGTGGACATGGTGTATCTGGATTTTGCAAAAGCATTTGCCACAGTTCCTCGTAAACGTTTACTGTACAAAATAAGGTCCATTGGCACGGACCATAGGGTGAGTACATGGATTGAAAACTGGCTACAAGGGCGAGTTCAGAAGGTGGTGATAAATGGGGAGTACTCAGGATGGTCAGGGGTGGGTAGTGGGGTCCCCCAGGGTTCTGTGCTGGGACCAATCCTGTTTAATTTGTTCATAAACGACCTTGAGGATGGGATAAACAGTTCAATCTCTGTATTTGCGGACAATACTAAGCTAAGCAGGGCAATAATATAGCAGTATCAAACAAACAAAAGAAAACCAACATTAAAATTGATACCAATCGTAGAGTAACATTCATACTGATAAAAAGCCATGTCCACCTCATATATACATAAAGCTATGACCACAAATAACATAAATGAATTGGCTCCGCCCCCAGGTCCGTGTTGCCACTGTGGGGGAGAATATATATATATATATATATATATATATATATATATATATATGCAGGGCCCAGTGATAGATATGGAACCATGGAAATAGGTTCTACAAGGCGGCACTCGAGCTGAATCGTATGCAGGAGCTCTGAGCAATAAACCCTGAAGAGGTGGATCAGGGCAGCTCTGTGCAAAAACATATGCACAGAGGAGGTTTGTATGCCAATCTTTGTTTATTAAAAAATAAATAAGACTTACCTCTACATATCATTGAACATGGGCCCCTTGACTGCTTCTCTGATTAATGCTCTCCTTGCCCGGCCAGTCAGATTAGGTGGATGGCCATGTCTTGGTAGATTTGCAGTTGTGCCATACTCTTTCCATTTTACAATGATGGAATGAACAAAGCTCCGTGAGATGTTCAAAGCTCGTGGATAGTATTTTGTTTAAAATCCCTGCTTTAAAATTCACTTTTTATACCATACCTGGCTGGTGTGTTCTTTCGACTTCATGATGTTGTTTGCTCACTAAGCTTCTCTAACAAACCTTGAAGGAAATCACAGAACACTTTTCACAGAAGAGAATTCACTTCCAGATGGTCCATCATCGTTATACGTCCTAACTTTGAAGAGGAATATCGTTGTTATGGCAGAAGCTAGCTGCCATAACCCTGGAATCCTCTTGTGCGGTCCGCTTCAAGATCAAAGTGGTCTCTGTGGCAGATTCGCCATGAGATCACTATTATCGGCAGCGTGAGAGGGACCCCCCCATTCCACCATGCTCCAGTGCCCTCTGCAGCTTATAAAAGCTGTCGGTAGTGGCGGAGGCGATTGAGTCCTCTTCCTGGCTTGGTATGGAGAGGAGGGGAAGATGGTCCCCACCTGCTCCATATAATTGCAGGGTGGAAGCAACGTCAAAACGTCACTACCGCCCATAGCTTTTTAAGGAACATTTATTTTTTATTTATTCAAATTAAAAAAATTATTATTATTTTTTTTTTATTATTTAATTTTAGTGTAAATATGAGATCTAAGGTCTTTTTGACCCCAGATCTCATATTTAAGAGGTCATGCCATGCTTTTTCCTATTACAAGGGTTGTTTACATTCCTTGTAATAGGAATAAAAGTGACATAATATATACATATTTTTAAGAGAACAGTTTAATTTAAGAACAGAAAAATATGATTTTTTTTATATAATTTTTATTCTGATATAAATTACCAGGTCTATTTGCCCTTCTGCAGAAGTTACCTATAATTAAAAAAATTACATAAATCAATATACCAATGAGTAAATATGGAAAAAATATAATAAATACATTAAAAACTTTATTGCTTTTTAAAATAGATTGTTGTTTTTAATAATATTAATCTCTCTCTCTCTCTCTGAATATATTTATACCTTTATTTATATATAATATGTATGTATAGCTATATATACTGACTGTGTGTGTGTGTTTCCGCGATGTGGGCACCCGAGGCCGAACCGTCCCTCGGTCCTCGGATGCTGCCGCCGCCATCTTCGGTAAAGGAATCAGGAAGTGAAGCCTTACTGCCTCACTTCTTGGTTCCCTACTGCGCATGCACTTCCTGGTTCCCTACTGCGCAATCTGAATGGTCCCTGCTGTCTCTGGGACCCATGTCTCCCAGCAGACAGCAGGGGGGGGAAGGGGCGTAGACCCCCTGTGGGGGTCTATGCCCGAAAGTTGGTGCAAATACCTGTATTATACAGGTATCTGCACCCCCTCCCCCCTGAAAGGTGCCAAATGTGACACTGGAGGGGAGAGGGTTCCGAAAAGCGGAAGTTCCATTTTTGTGTGGAACTCTGCTTTAATAAAAAATATAAACAAATAAATAAAACTAAAAAAAAAAAAATTTCGAAAATAATTATGAAATATATATGTTTATTTCATATCTCTCTCTATCTATATATCTATATTGTGAGGTTTGGGGGTTGTTTAGCTCAAGTGTAGCATCCGCTAGCGAGAACAGTCCACACAGATAATTCCTTTTCAGGGCTTTTTGGCCCATTTTTATTAAAGAAAAACAAAGTTCCAGCAAAAGTGGTTTCCCTCGCAGGGGGTTTTTACGGCCAGCAACAAATAAGAGGATATTCAGCCTCCTGGCTTACACATGCAGCATTGCAAACAAAATACCAAGCCACCTGGCTCTCTTCAGCAGCAGACACACCACTGCTCAGGCTCCCACATGGAGCTCTCCTGACTACTGTCAGTGATCAGGTCTCTGGCTTTTACCTTACAGCCTGCACTCTCTGGGTACTCCCTTGCAAGCCGGTACTCCCTTGCAAGCCTGGACTCCTGGAGACCTCCTGTCTCTCTGGGTGGAACCCATAATCATGGTCCTGACTCTGCTATCAGGCCCACACACACCTGAACAATCAGAGTGCCGGTGAGTCCCAAAACCTGGACCCAGGACTGGGGACTTCATCCCACCCGGATCTCTAAGAAATCCCCAGGCTCCAGATCCCAAAACGGATTTTAGTAAACAATGAGGAAACTGAAAAGCCAGTTTCCTCCAAAATAAGAAAATTAACTGGAGCCCCTCAACCTGCCTGGTTGAGAATCCTGCATCCAAACACTGGTGGCGTACCACTCCACCACATAATATATATATATATATATATATATATATATATATATATATATATATATATAGTGATAATTTTGCATTTCATATATTAACTTTATTATATTTAAATAATTGACACAAGGAATACAAAATTTAAAAAATAAAGATTTATTAAAAAATTACATGACAAAAAAAAAAAAAATTTACATTGTACAAAATTAATAAACTATTCATTACTTTTGAATATGTATGCAGCTCAGCTGTGTCAGTAGTTTAGCAGGCTCCTCTCTGTAATTCTGCTTCTTTGAAACTTGCGCCGTCTGTCTCCTTCACCCTGTGACGTAGGAGTCACAAGGTAACCATGATCCTCTTGGGGAGGAAAAATCTGACGAAGCATCGCGGGATGTCGGGGCTGACGTCTACAACAGGAAATGACGCAGCCCCAACATACACAAAGAATATTACCGGCAGGGTCTCGGCTTGCCGAAACTATCAAGGGTATGGCGCATGCGCGTATCACGTCATTACTCGGCAATATAGCGATAATAGGGAAAGGAAGCAGGTAGGCAAAAAATAAATAATGGCAATAGATTGGGGATATTATGAGACAGAATTAAATGCAAATATACAAATTTGAGTATACAACAGCTTTAATTACCTCCCTCACACTCTATGATGAATCGGGTGGATAGAGTCACATGACAAACGCAAGGACCAATTGTAATCAAAGGTGACTGTGCACATATGTGTAATCAAAAGGTCCCTCATTCATGACCTGTTTGTCACCTATATGACACCCATGGCACGGTGCACCCTGCATATATACAATGCTGTGAAAAAGTATTTGCCCCCTTCCTGATTTTTGATTTTTTTTCTCACACTTAAATGATCCAGATCATCAAACAAATTTTAATATTACACAAAGATAACCTAAGTAAATCCAATATGCAGTTTTTAAATTATTATTTCATTTATTAAGGGAAAAAAGCTGTTCAAACCTGCCTGGCCATATGTAAATAGTAATTGCCCCCTCCCATGCTGAATCATGAATGAACTGTGATTAACCAAAATTTTTTGAAAAGCTGAATTAAATTTCACTTGCCACACCCAAGCTTGATTATTACCAGACCTGTTGAATCATAAAATCAAATAAATAGAAGCTGTCTGACCAAGTGAAGCACGCTAACAGATCACAAAAAGCCACACATCATGCCACAATCTAAAAAAATTCAATACTAGAATAGAAACAAACATGTGTAGCGCTGGTAGATTTATGATCTACCAACTGATAGGTAAATTTAGTAAATTGCTTGTTAGGGGAGTTAGATTTGCCTCTGTTCCAGCTTGGCTGACGTTGCGTGTGGTTCCACACTGAGCCGGTGGGTGTCGCTGTTACCATTGGCTAGTGTTGCAAAGGCAACGTGTTGAAGCGTATGGGTGCTCCTCTGTCCCGGAGACAACTCGGTGGAGGTGGTCCTCCGAGTTGCATTCTGGGAGAGGGTATTTATGGGTCAGACACCATGTTTTGGGGTTCCTTTTCAGCCACCTGCTGGCCCTCCTGGCCGACAGGTATGCGTTAGAGTGCTACCTCGTGGTCCTCCATTCCGCCGCTGAGGCGCGTAGGTGGGCCCAGAAGCATGTCTGGGGCCTACCACAGCAGCCAAGGAATGGTCCTGAGCTGTCTATCCAGAGTGAAGAAGCTGGACAACCAAGAAGATCCCAGGGGAGGACCCGTCATGGAAGGATCACGCAGAGTGCTGGTCTGGAGAGGGGCCTGGTGACTCGGTTGGAGGACGTATCCTAAAGTAGTTTTACAGCATAGTACTGCCAGGTTGGCTTAAAGGTCCAAGTACTGTGGCTGACATTCACCGCAAAGTTTAATACATTCTGTGGCAGAGGGCTGTATGGATTTATTTCAAGCAAGTCTGTTGCAGAGACTTTTGTTCGTGCTACGTACTGGCTGCTAGGCAAGTGAGAGAGGCCTATCCAGGCAAGCAAAGATTGTGTCCCACAAGGGGATTGCATCCGATTACAATATTCAACTTTAAAGGACGTTCTCAAGGATCCTAAAGAAAGGTATTTGAGCTTCCCTGTAGCTTCCCTCCTGCCTCTTTCCTGCTACTTCCTTCGTTACTTGGTTCAATAAAGCATTGAAAACGTATTCAAGTGTTGGCGCTTTTATCGTCCAGAGGTAAACTCAACGGAACCCTAGACCCAGTGCCGGTGAAGCAGGGGTGTCGAGAGTGAAGGTAACAAGCCTGCTTAAACCAGCAGCTCCACCAAGAGTTAGTGCTACACATGTATATGTCTAGGAAGGGTTTAAAAGCCATTTCTAAGGCTTTGGAACCCCAGTGAATCATGGGGAGAGCCATTATCCATAAATTGAGATAACTCTGAACAGTGGTGAACCTTCCCAGGAATGGCTACAATAATTACACCAAGAGCATGATGATGACTCACTTAGGAGGTCATAAACGAACCCAGAACATCTAAAGAACTGCAGGCCTCACTTGCCTCAAGTAAGATCAGTGTTCATGATTCAACAATAGGAAAGAGACTGGGCAAAAATGGCATCCATGGGAGAGTTCCAAGGCTAAAGCCACTGCTGACCAAAAAGAACACAAAGGCTCATCTCACATTTACCAAAAAACATCTTGATTATCCCCAAGACTTTTAGGCAAATATTCTGTGGACTGATGAGACAAAAATTTTACTTTTTAGAAGGTGTGCGTCCATTTACATCTGGCATAAAATTAATGCAGCATTTCATAACAAGAACATCATACCAATAGGGATGAGCCGAACACCCCCCAGTTCGGTTTGCAGCAGAACATGTGAACAGGCAAAAATTTAGTTTGAACACGCGAACACCGTTAAAGCCTTTGGGACACGAACATGAAAAATCAAAAGTGCTAATTTTAAAGGCTTATATGCAAGTTATTGTCATAAAAAGTATTTAGGGACTTGGGTCCTGCCCCAGGGGACATGTATCAATGCAAAAAAAAGTTTTAAAAACGGCAGTTTTTTCGGGAGCAGTGATTTTAATAATGCTTAAAGTGAAAAAATAAAAGTGAAATATTCCTTTAAACTTAGTACCTGGGGGGGGGGTGTCTATAGTATGCCTGTAAAGTAGCACATGTTTCCCGTGTTTAGAACAGTCCCTGCACAAAATTACATTTCTAAAGGAAAAAAGTCATTTAAAACTACTCGCGGCTATAATGAATTGTCGGTCCCGGCAATACACATAAAAGTAATTGAAAAGAACGGCATGGGATTCCCCCCAGTCCATTACTAGGCCCTTTGGGTCTGGTATGAATATTAAGGGGAACCCCTAACCAAAATTAAAAAAAAAAAATTGCGTGGGGGTCCCCCCAAATTCCATACCAGGCCCTTCAGGTCTGGTATGGATATAAGGGCAACCCTGCGCCAAAATTTTTAAAAAAATGGCGTGGGGCCCCCCAAAAATCCATACCAGACCCTTATCTGAGCACGCAACCTGGCAGGCTGCAGGAAAAAAAGGGGGGACGAGAGAGTGCCCCCCTCCTGAACCGTACCAGGCCACATGCCCTCAACATGGGGAGGGTGCTTTGGGGTAGCCCCCAAAGCACCTTGTCCCCATGTTGATGGGGACAAGGGCCTCATCCCCACAACCCTTGCCCGGTGGTTGTGGGGGTTTGTTGGCGGGGGGCTTATCGGAATCTGGAAGCCCCCTTTGACAAGGGGACCCCCAGATCCCGGCATCCCCCCTGTGTGAAATGGTAACGGGGTACAAATGTACCCCTACCATTTCACAAAAAAGTGTCAAAATGGTAAAAATGACATGACACGGCTTGGGGACAAGTCCTTTATTAAAAATAAAACTGTCCCGTGAAGTCTTCTTCTTCTCTTGCCCTGCCAACGGAATGAAAAAGAAAAAAAAGCCATACCGACCCACCTCCATGGGAGGCACTCGCCGTATGACGCGTCCTGGCAGGTGACAGTTCTTTTATAACTGAGGGCGGGGCCACACTGTGACATCCCCGGGTGACCCCACCCCCCTCAGATGCATGGGGACATCCCTATGGTTTCCCCATAGCATCAAAGGTGGCGGGGTCACCCGGTCTAACCCCCTCTGACACACGGTGACATGCCTATGGCTTTCCTGTAGCATCAGAGGGGGGCAGACCGGGTGGCCCCGCCCCCCTCTGATGCTACAGGGAAGCCATAGGGAAGTCCCTGTGCGTCAGAGGGCCTGTCGCAAAAAAATGGGTTCAGATGGATGTTCAGAGGCATTTGAAACGACAAATGCCTGTAAAAGCTTGTAAACGCTGCTAAACATGGTAACTCGTGTTTAGCAGCATTTCGTTTACAGACATTTTCATTTTAACAAAAAAATATACATTTTTTTTGCAAACGCTTCTAGACACAAAGGCGGCTAAACACGACTAAATGCGGCATGTAAATGTGGCTAAACAGCCTTTTTTAGACGCCAGTTTCTAGGTGTCAATTTAAATCATTCAGGAGAGGTTGAACAACGTCCCGTGTGCATGAAGCCTTATGCCGCGTACACACGGTCAGAATTTCTGACAACAAATGTTCAATGGGAGCTTGTTGTTGGAAATTGGCTGTGTGTAGGCTCCATCTGACATTTTCCGTCGGAATTTCCGCCAAACAAAATTTGAGATCTGGACCTCAAATTTTCCGACAACAAAATCTGTTCTAGTAAATTCCGAGCGTGTGTAGACAATTCCAACACACAAAATTCCACACATGCTCTGAATCAAGTACGAGATGGAAGAGCTCGTTCTGTAAAACTAGCGCTCGTAATGGAGATAGCACATTCGTCATGCTGCAAATTTTATAATCTTTTAATGCAGCGCATTCTCTTCTTCTTTATAATGCGAGAATAATGAAGTTGTTTTGCTGCTGATATTCACACACAGTTCTGACAAACTGATTTCTTTATTACTTCTCGTGATCTCCTGAATAATATTAGTTATTTTTTTCGTCAGATCTCCATGATAATGTTTTGTATTTAGTTTTATAGTGATTTTTTTTTATCAAGATCTCCTATTTTTTTTTTCTTTCTAGTGATCTCCATAATATTTTTTTTTTCGTTTTGTGTGTCAAGTTACCACAACACCATTATTATCTTGTATTTTTTAACCTCAAGGAGGTTGGTTAGTGTCCCTTGTTAATTTGCCATTTTATTTAGGAAATGTACCTGCCTACTCACAAACAAACTGTCCTTTTTGAAGTAAAAAAAAATAGACATTTATAAGGGGGGTCATAAGAAAATAAAGAGGAAGGCAACGCTGGAGAAACTGGTGAAATTGGCGAAGCCTTTGTACCTCAGGGCACACATCAACTATTTTACAGGTAAAATTGGTGGCCTGAGGAGTCCATATAATAGTGAGCGCAATCAGGTCCAGAACTCCAAGAGATCATGAACAGCAGCAAATGACATATATGTCCCCAGGCTGTGGTCATACAACAGCCTGCATCTTTTGCCAGACCAGACTGAACCCAGGCCATCAAACTCTTGTCTTCCTTAGATGATTCCTTCCAAGCTGTGGCTCTGGTGTTGGAGTTGTGGCAGGAGGTGGAGGAGGAGGAAGATGATCGACCTCCTGGCTGCCACTTACTCCCGCCACCTCCTGGCTGAGGCTTTCCTGTGTATGAAAAAGGGACATAGTTTTAGTTTTTTATTCATCAATCACACACAATTTTCAGCTCATGACAGTTGCAAATTGAATGTTAACAAACAGAAAAGACTATCATTCTGACCCCAGCATTTTTCATTCTTGTCCTTTTTGCCCACTATTGTCTACTGATATGTAAACCACTTTGTTAAATCAGAAATTAGTGATCAATAATAACATCTAGTTAACATTGTTCATTTTATGACAAGAAATATGTTGAACAATGCTATAACTGACTCAAGCTGGGCTCCTCCATATCTTCCTGCCTGGAAGGCCCAGATTGGACATCGGAAGCCTCAGCTGAGGTGGAAGTAAGCCTTGAAGGAAGAGTGGAGAGTGATTGCCTGGGTTCACTCTGGTCTGACAGAAAACGCAGTCTATCATAGTACCACAGCCAGGAGACATAAATGTCATCTGCTGCTCCTGATCTCTGGGAATTCTGGACCTTCTTTCGCTCCCTAAGATAAGTACTCTTCATGCCATCAATTTTGGCCTTCAAATAGGTGATGTCTGCCGTGGGGGTCATCGGCTTCACAAATTCAAGCAATTTCTCCAGCGCTGCCTTCCTCTTTCTCAGCTTAGTAAAAAATGGGTGGTTCACCTGCCACAGACAGGGCAGCTCCCTGAACATGTCAGTGAGTATTGGTAGAAATTCCCTATCATTGAATGGATCAATTTTCTCTGCAAGACACAACACAAGACAAACCCTAATGTCAGGCTAAACTCTTTTAATCTTGTCCCAATATACAGTAGGCCTCAATCTATAAGCAGTATAGGCCACTGATGCACCAAGTTTAAATTGTATCTTGGTTATCAAGATCGGCGATTCAGCTACTCCTTCCTCCACTCACAGATCGTGCATACGACGCATGCGTGTTCCGCTTTTGTACACTGAGCATACGTGAAACTCCGCCCGCCCCTGACCTTCTTTCTAGTATATTCCCCGCCCCTTCTCTTTCGGTGCAGTGGGAGAGCACATGGTGTACAAAGAATAAGTGCATGCAGACAGCAGCAGCAGCAATGACAAAAGGCCGGAGCCATGAACGTCCCGATCCTGGAGGAGATTTAAGGCCTCAAATATGTCCTTTGTAGAGATGATGGAGATGGTGGACATCTTGAAGAGTGCCAACTATGATGGGAAGTATGGACCTTACCCAAACCCAAATGTGAGAAAGGCCAAGATCATGGCTAAAGTTGTGAGAAGTCTGCACAGGAATTTTGGGGTACGACGATCCAAGGATCAACTGAGGAAATGCTGGTCATACCTGAAATTGAGGGAGCAGGATCAGTACAGAAGGATCAGGAAACTACTTCTAAAGAGTAAGTATTTGTTATTATTACTTGCATGCTGCTCCATGTGTTTTTCTTTATTGTTGAACAGTTTAAAATGGCAACTTTTTGGTTCGTGGGCACAGTAATCGTTCGTAGTAAACATCATTCGTTCGCCCACTAATACAATGTTTTTTGCAGATCCAGGTTAACTACATTTGTTCAGGCCTATTTGTATTAAAATAAGTTTAGTACATTGTTCTCTAGATGGGTTTGTAACTAGAATGAAATGTAAACTTGATTCAGTGTAAGGAGAGGACACTCAGCAGCTGGACGCAGGAGCACTAGTGTGGGACACCAGAACACTCTTTGTAGGGTGTCCCACACAGGTGCTCCAGTGGATACTAGGGGTCTCCCCATGTGTGTAAATTGTACAAAAAAAGGTAAGTATTCCAGCTTTAGAAAGGGAAAAAAAAGTCTGCTAAGTATACCTTTTTTTTATTCACATAGGGAAGAAAAGACTCGGGACATCTGAGGACACCAGGGACCCCAACCTCATAAAGAAGGGGAAATACCCAGTTCATTCAACATATTCAAGAATCAATTATTTTTTTTATTATCAGAAAGATTTGGGCAGAGTTTGAGTCACCGTGATTTAACCAACTACGCTTGCCGATCATGGACTGATCCAAATGGACATTTAAATATAGTAGCTACAAGGCTCAACGACACATTGTTAAAGGACCCTATCACTATGAGTGGGGCCCTTCAGGGTTTAGAAGAATATTTTAGCCAGAGTGATCAACCTAATACGTCCCCCGACAGTATTGTGGGAGGCGCACAAATGTTTTCTAAGAGGTATATTTCTTAAACATGAAGCGAGGAAAAAGAAATTGAGGCGGTCGGAAATTGCGTCGTTATTTTTGAAGTCCGCAAACTTGAGGTTATACATAAAAAAACACTCTGTTTACAGACACAGAAAGGGTTATTTACTTTATGTCAGCAGTACAATCAAATTGTAAATACAGAAGTAAAGGAAAAATTATGTCGACATAAACAGTCTATCTATGAATATGGAAATAAACCAGGGGTTCTCCTAGCTAAGGCATTGAAAGGGACACAAACGAAACCGCATATTACTCAAATTATATCTGAATCTGGCACCAAGTTGTCAGACCCAGAGTCTATAGCTCAGGAATTCCAAAAATTCTATTGGGAAGCTTTATAACCTCCCTAACACCCAAACCCAGCAAGCTCTATCTAGGGCAGATCTGAAATCTACCTTTTTGACATCTTCAGGTATGCCCTCCCTCTTGTCAGAGGTAACCGAGGGAATGGAAGCACCTATAACAGATAAAGAACTGGTCATGGCAATAGAATCTTCTAAATTAGGGAAGGCCCCTGGCCCAGATGGGCTAAATTTGGCTTACTATAAAACTTTTCAGGATGTTCTCACTCCATATTTTTTACATACCTATAACTCTATTTCAGCCAACAGTAAGCTAACAGAAGACACTTTGAGGGCTTACATTATGGTCATTCCTAAGCAGGACAAAGACCATACTCAATGTGGGAATCATCGCCCCATCAGACTCTTAATTGCTGATTTAAAATTATTTTCTAAAATCCTAGCGAATAGTCTATTGCCATATATTCCCCATCTTGTTCACACAGACCAGGCAGGCTTTATCCCTCAGACAGAGGCCAGGGATGATACTGTAAGGGCAATAGATCTGATCCCGATTGGAGGCCCGACCATTTTTGCTCCTATCAACAGACGCTGAAAAGGCCTTCGATCGGGTGGACTGGCAGTTCTTATGAGCTACCCTTAGACACATTGGATGGGGCCACAAATGCAGTCCTGGATTCAGGCATTATATACTGGCACCACAGTCGCTGTGCTGGTGAATGGGGCCAGATCAGAGTATTTCTTTTTGTCCAATGGGACGAGACAGGGCTGTCCTCTTTCTCCATTAATTTTTGTGTTAACCTTAGAACCCTTTCTCTGTAAAGTTAGATTAGATTCCTTGATTAGTGGAATACATGTCTCAAACATGGAGTATAAAATTGTTGCATACGCAGATGATCTTTTATTTTTTCTTACCAACCCAGAGGTTTCACTACCTTGTTTATTTCAATGTTTTGCTCAGTATAAGGATCTGTCTAATTTTTCCATAAATGATGTTAAAAGTGAAGCGATGAGTATTCTTCCCCCTACGGAGTGTATTGTAAAGCTACAACGCCTCTATTGGTTTAAATGGGTTCAGTCTTTTTTTAAATATCTGGGGGTTAAATTAACCCCAGACACTGCTTCATTATATGAGATTAATTTTTGTCCATTGTTATCTAAAATGTGATCACATCTCCAACTTTGGCAAACATTTATCCTTACATGGTTTGGGAGATGTAACGCATTTAAGATGACAATGCTTCCACAGATTTTATATCTAATGCAAGCGATATCTGTTAAATTACCTCAAGCCTTTTTTCGTGCGTGTCGGACTTTGTTGATTAAATTTCTTTAGGGTAATAAAGTTGCTAGACTTGGTTACTCCCTGTTAGTGCTGCCTAAATCTCTGGGGGGTATTGGTCTACCTGACTTGATTTCATACTACCAAGCCCTACATTTGTCTAGAGTGGTGTCATGGTGTACTTCCTCGCAGACCAAATCCTGGGTACAAGTCGAACAACATGCATCACCGATCATTCTGTCTGTGCTTCCCTGGGTTCCCAGAGACTGAGAAATTATATTTATTTATTTTTCCCCTTTTTTTCTCTCTCTTTCTTTTTTTTTTTTTGTTTGCTCTTATCCCTCTCTCGTGACCTCCAGGGGATGGGGTCAAGGGAGAGACTCCTTTTATTCTAAATTAGAGAAGGGAAGGTATGCTAGAGGAAGAATCTAAGCTATGGATGGAATGTAATCCAGGTCAATAATTGTAGTAATATTTATTACTAGGCATACCGTGTGGCTCTATACTCCTAATTGTATGAATTTAATAGGTGATATCGCTGGTTTATTTGTTATTATTCTGAGGTCAGATGGTTAGATTTGTTCTCTACTTTAATATAGGTGTATTTCTTTTTTTTTTCTCTTTGTTGTTATTGTTTCATATTGTTCATATGCTATGTTATATACTGAAAAATATTGAATAAAGAATTATATATATAAAAAAAGAAGGGGAAATACCAACACCACAACCAGAGGATGTGGAGGAAGGAGAGGTTTATGAAGTGGGCAAAATAGTGACCCCAACAGGTGAGTGTCTGAGACGACAGCTTCAGGTAATAGATGTATGCCTGCATATTTTTAATACGTGGTGTGTTTTTTAATTTTAGGTGATGTGGATGTTGTGGAAGAAGAATCTCATTTCACAAGTGCAAGTGCACAGATCCTCATTGGGGAGATCATGGTGTGCAATCGTGATTTACAGAAGATCAAGGAAGACATCAATGATGTTGAAAAAAGACTCAAAAGCATCATTGATGTTTTAGGCAGAATCGAAAACACAGCAAAATTCTTCAATTTGTTTATATTTTGAAGATTTTAGAATCTTTTTTGAAGTATATTGAAAGCCAAATTTTGAAAATGCACACAGTATGTCAACATGTGCTATCTGCCATCATGGAATATCAATGTATGCGTTTTGTGCAACCCCTTCCTCGCAACTCAAGTAGGTGAGAGGAAGGGGTTGCACCCCGAAACACGTCCATTGATACCCCATGATGGGAGCTAGCACATGTTGACATTAGGCATGGGATCAGGAGGAAAATCACCATTTTAAATCTCAATTTGTGTGCATCTTCAAAATTTGGCTTTCACATCTGATGAAGGCAAAATCAACACAATTTGAACATACTAATGTCTGATATTGCCTTCATTTTATCAAAGTTGAACTTTGTAAGTTTCTGAGTTGTGTATTGTTTTATGGTTTTAAACATGCCTGTTTAACAACAAAAAGGCTATTTGTACTGTCAGAAACCAAAAATGTTATTACAAAAATGTTCAAAAACCCTTTTCTAATGCACATGTGAATGTACACAGAGTAAAAAGTTTTCTACTCAAAAATGTGTGGCTTCTTCTTTCAATGCTCAGTAGCAGTTTTTGGACTAAGTTAGTGTTTACAGTGGCAATGGGGGTTATTTACTAAAGGCAAATCCACTTTGCACTATAAGTGTACTTGTAGTGCAGTTTCAAGTGCAGTTTCTGTGTACTTTTTCAGTGCAAAGTGGATTTTCATTTAGTAAATAACCCCCCAGAGTGCTTTTTAATTTGCCACAATCAGGCCATTTTTGTGACTCACAAAAATTAATTCATGGTGCTGAAAATGATGAATATTTTTATCAGTAATGCATCACATACATTAACAACAAAAACAAGGTGTGTGTGTAGCAGACCCACAACATAATAGTTAGCTGAAGAAGAGATTGTCACCTCATGTATCAAATAAATTACGTTTGCACTATTGAAGAAAATGGCCAAAAAGAAAAGCCATTGGATAACCTAGGAGACAGCTAAAAGAAACACAAGCAGTAAATCAAAGGAAATCTTATTTCAGTTTAACTAAAAAAAAATATTTAAAAATGTTTATTAAACATTTTCTGGCATATCAATGGCCCCCCTACCCGCAAAGTACTCTATATATTTGATACAGACCTCGCGGGCGCTTTGGGGAAAGCCAGGACGGCCAGCTTCAAGCACCGTCAGGGTTTATTCTTGAAGTCTGGCCTCAGGCCCAACTGAGGCCACATAGTTCATTGAATTTCTCCTTAAATAGTTGTGGAGAATTCAGCATGCAAGGATTATATGGTTAAGTTTATATTCTGCCATGTTGATTGCATAAGGAATAGGTGGAACCAGCTGGCTATTATCCCGAAAGCGTTCTCCACCACTCTTCTGGCTCTGGCCAGCTGGTAGTTAAAAACCTTCTGGTCCGGGGTGAGGGTCCTCATCAGGAACGGCCGCATCAGGTGATTACCCAGCCAAACGCTTCATCAGCGACAAAGACAAATGGGAGTTCTTCCCCGTTATCTTCAGCAGGTGGCAATCCCAAGCCACCATTCTGGAGCCGTCTGTAGAACTCGGTCTGGGCTATGACTCCACCAACTGACATCCGGCCATTTTTCCCCACATCCACATAGAGAAACTAATGTGTCACCGACACCACAGCCAACATCACAATACTATTAAACCCCTTATAGTTGTAATAGTATGACCCCAAGTTGGGGGGGTGGGACTATGTGGATGTGTTTCCCATCAATTGCCCCTCCGCAGTTGGGAATATCCCACCGCTGGGCAAATTGGGATGCCATTCCTGTGGCGTTGAAGGAAACTGTGGAGTCAAACAAGAAAAAATACATACATTGTTAAGTGACTAGGCTAGGTGTGTATGGGCCCAGGATAGCATGCTTGGGAGGTTAGTGAAGGTAAATATGCATGAAGGACAAAAAAGGAAGTTTAAAAACTTCCAGGATGCATGAGAACAAAGGGGACATTCATAGCATATGCCAATCATGGTAATTAGGGAATAATGAAAGAAATACAATACATTAGCAAACATTAAATACATAGAATGTGATGTTAAAGGAGAAAAATCTTACCTTAATATAGTCCTTCTGCAGGACCTGAATGATGGCAGAACAGGTCTCTGGAATAATGATCCCCAGAGCCTGGGGGGAGATGCCTGTTGAGAACTTGATGTCTTGCAGACTTCTCCCCATCACCAAGTACTGCAACGTGGCAATGAGCCTCTGCTCGGGAGTGATGGCTTGCCACATGCAGGTGCAACAGTGAAAAATAGGGTCCGTCATCCTGAGAATTGGCAACGCTTGAGCAACCAATTCTTCGTCCATGAACTCCTCCCCACCCTGTCCATGGACTGGGCTTGGGTCAAAGTAAGAACCCCAAAGTAAGAACCCCAACACCAAGCCCCTGCATAGCACGAACTCTACGACGAGTACGTACCTGCAACATGGCTAGAAAACGGTCGGCTGGTCAGAACGAACTAACAGAACGCACTGAAAATCAGAAAGGCCTGAGAAGAGCGAGCTGAAAATCAGAAATAAGCAGACAAGAATGCACTGAAAATCAAATACGTACTATAAAATACGCACTGAACTGACTACATGCACTGAAAACCAGATATGAACCCACAAGCACAAACTGAAGAGCAGTAACGATCTGAAAAGCACAAGACTGAAAAGCGCAAATCGTCTCTCACCAAACTTCTACTAACACGAGATTAGCAGAAGGAGCACAAAGGGTGGCGCACTGGCTATTGAACTTCCTTTTTCTAGTCCTGTCGTACGTGTTGTACTTCAGCGCTGATTGGAATTTCCGAAAACATTTATGTGATCGTGTGTATGCAAGACAAGTTTGAGCCAACATCCGTCAGAAAAAAAAACATGGATTTTGTTGTCGGAATGTGTGATTGTGTGTACGTGGCATAAGTGTACTAGCTTATATATGGTACCTTTACTTCACTTTTACCTTTAATTGTATTTCTATTAGCACCTTTAAGGACAAATTTAAAGAGAAAGGATATCAGCATAGAACAATTGGAACTGGTACCTGAAGCAGACATTTAAATAATGTCTGCATATTATAGAAATTTATTTTTAAATATATGTTTGATTTAAAAACATTGATATTCAGGGATGTGTAGACCAGTGTAAGTACTCAAAATTCAGTTTTTAGTCCTTACAAAAAGATTCAATTATCATCAGCTATTGAATGGTGGATGTACTACTTTTTTTCACATTACAAAAACATTTACTGGTTTGTACAGCTAACTACTCAAGTTAAAAGCAGTAGTTAAAATCAAATAGAAAAATAATTGAGATGAAATGTGTGAATAAGAAAGATAGGTGGTAACGAAATAGTGATGACTCTCATCATTCTGTGATAAGAATGTTTTTTTTTTTTTAATGATTTTATTATATTTGACAGAAATCCCTGATCTATGCAATGATGCATTTATCTTCCCTTCTCTTTATAAACACAGGGCCTTCTTTGATCAGGCATCATTTAGGGTATGCGTCTAGTTTTTGGACTAAAATGCTGGCTCAGAAATAACACAGTCATGTGGATTCTGGTGCCTGTGCAGTTCTAGGCTGGGCTCACAACTTACA
This sequence comes from Aquarana catesbeiana, assembly GCF_042186555.1. NCBI lineage: Eukaryota > Metazoa > Chordata > Amphibia > Anura > Ranidae > Aquarana > Aquarana catesbeiana. The sequence goes on from NC_133326.1 coordinate 458,488,510, forward strand.
CAGAATATCCCTATGCTGCACTCTCTCACTTTTGTGCTTGCTACAGAGTTACAATGGTAAAGTCTAATTGACGTTGAATAGAAAACAGAAAAAAAAATGTTTTTCTGCCAGCCACAGACTGATAACATTATCTTGGCTTAAGCAAAGTCACTTGAATGGAACTCAAGAATTGTTTTAATAACAGAAGGTACAATTTTTTTGAGAAATGATATTGTTTTTGTATATTGTGACATAACAGGAATTTATTCCTGCATACATGTAAAGTTACAATTTCATGAAATTAAGAGGTAGGTACAGAGAGATATATAAGATGTAGGGTTCATACTACATGTACTCTACATTTTCACCACTTCAGCCCCTGAATGATTTACCCCCTTCCTGACCAGAGCACTTTTTGCGATTCAGCACTGCGTTGTTTTAACTGAGAATTGCGCGGTCGTTCGACGTTGCACCCAAACAAAATTGAAGTCCTTTTTTTCACACAAATAGAGCTTTCTTTTGGTGGTATTTGATCGCCTCTGCGTTTTTTTATTTTTTGCGCTATAAACAAAAGAAGAGCGTCAATTTTGAAAAAACACATTATTTTTTACTTTTTGCTATAATAAATATCCCCCAAAAATCTATAATTTTTTTTCCACAGTTTAGGCTGATATGTATTCTTCTACATATTTTTGGTAAAAAAAAAATCACAATACATGTATATTGATTGGTTTGCACAAAAGTTATAGCGTCTACAAAATAGGGGATAGATTTATAGCATTTTTATTATTATTATTTTTTTTTTACTAGTAATGGCAGTGATCTGTGATTTTTATTGTGACTGTGACATTATGAAGGACACATCGAACAATTTTGACACATTTTTGGGCCATTGGCATTAATACAGCGATCAATGCTATACAAATGCATTGATTACTATAAAAATGTCACTGGCAGTGAAGGGGTTAACACTAGCAGGCGATCAAGGGGTTAACTGGGAGATGATTCTAACTGAAGGGGGAGGGGACTGACTAGAGGAAGTGATGGATTGTGGTCACTCCTCTCAGAACAGAACAGGGAAGTGTGTGTTTACATACACTTGTTCCTTTTCTGTGTCTCCTGCTCGTGCTCGTCATGGCCAATGGTCATCGCGACCGTCAGCCACGAGCATTGGCACCCCCCGCTGTGCAGCGGGTGCACGTGCCTGCTATCCCGATCCCGTGAACTGACGTATAGCTACAACGGCTCGTACAGGGGAGCCAACCTGCCGCAGTATAACTGTGGCGGCTGGTCGGGAGGCGGTTAATAGCCGTTGGTTTTTGAAATTTGAAACAATTTTGAAATAATTTTCTGCCCTTAACCTTACAAGATCCTATCTTGTGGATTGTGGGATCAGCAGAGTGATTACTACTGCACTGGCTTTCCCTTGTGTTGCCAACATCACATGATAAATGTGATTTATAATCCTTATATTTTTACAGAGGATATGTATGTCACTTTCTACTGTAAATAGAGAAAAAGAACCAACAGAAAGGAGTAACTGCACACAATCCAGTAAATGTTCCAGTATCACTTGCACATCAGGGAAGCTGCCATTTGGATCAAATCAGAGAACATTATGGGCAATTCATTTAAAAAAGTGAATTAAAAATGGTGCAAACGAACACATCTGCAATATTCAGCCAACAAAACTTACTAGACCTTCAGGCCATTGTTACTTTTAAACTCTATACACTTTTTTCACACTGTACTTCTTATTCTTGGCCAATGCAGGACACTTCCTATTGGTACTGCCAGCCCTGACTTTACTTCTGTGCAATAACTATACCTGTTTGCTATTTGCTCTAACCTCAACCCTTTCATACATTAAGAGTTTGTATAATTGTTTTACAACTGTTCCAGCTGTCACCATGGAACTTTCATGCATTTCAGTCTATATCCCTTAAAGGGTACCTGGTGAGGTTAGATTATGTCCCTTGGTGTGAAGCTGCACCTTCTTCTTGTGACATACAGGTGACTAGTTTGGTGAGAACAATATTTTCATTGTATTCTAACTTTCATAGTATGGGTGAGAGTGCCAATAAAAGGTCTCTAAACTTAACACTCAGGCAAATTCATAGATACATAGTAGTGTCTGAGTGAGGTTTTAGTGATATAGATACCACATTTCTGCTTTTTTGTTGAGAGAATCCCACATCTTTGTCCTCTGTGCTGATAAAGCATGTGCAGTGACTCAAAAAAAGATACTAGCTAAAGAGATTGTGGCCGCAAGTGGGTAGATCCTGCATAATTAGGCTGCACAGAAAGTGGATGTTATTTGGACAGGACTGCCTGGAAAGTTGGTATGATCTGGGTGGGACTGCCTAAAAGGTTCACATATGAAATGTGGGCTGCAGGCAGGAGTGACAGTTTCCAAAAGACTGGGATGAAGATGTTGGTCAGCATGCATGAAATGTCAGTGTTGGCATACAAAAGGAAATAACTCTGGATTTTGTGCCCTAAAAAGACAGGCAGAGGACAAAGGGACAGTCATCTATATTTTCTTTGGCCCCCCTACAGCTAATCTTTTCTGCATTACTGACTTACAATGTCTTGTTCTTTTTCTCTCTGCATGGTGGCAGTTATTTTGGTAGAGGCAAGACTGTTGTTTTCTAATGCTGAATCTTCCCACAAGAAAAACAGTGAGAATCAGTTACAGTGGTGATCTCAGGTACCTGGTAGGAGACTGAATTGGTGAGGTTGACCTCTCTTATATCTCCAGCCCAGGTCCCACTGAAGGTGAAACAGATGGTGCCAAGGGACAGGAGGAACATGAGTGCTGGCAGGTGTTGATAGCAGAACTTGCAGCAAGAGATGCAGGCTTGAGAAGTCAGGCAGGACATCAGGCCATGAGCAGATGTGATGCACGCTGGACCAGCTAAGGTTAAAGAAGCACTCCACATGTACTGCAGGTTCTGGAAGCATGGCTTGTCAAAGCTCTCAGCAGGCTTTAGGCAGGAACACACTGTGATGACTAGAGTGGCTATGAAGGACAGCCAAAACAGGCACTCACAAGTGGTATGAAGCCAAGTCAGAAGCAGGAATGAGGTCACAGAGGTAACAAAGGTCAGTAGCAAGTGGGCAGCAAGGTACAGAAGTGTAGGTAAAAGCGTGGTCAGGAACAGAGCCAAAGTCAGGAACAGGTGGGCAAAGGTACAAGAAGAATCCAGGATCAGGTCATTAACAAGCTGGGTTGTCAACAGAAGTCAGATACAGCATACACTTAGGACACAGGGAAAGCTTAAAGTGTTTGTTAACCCCCCCCAAAAAAATCAGATCCTGGCCCCTAAATCAGATTAAACAGCACAGTGCTTGTGCTGTGTAATCTGCCCCCTCTAAACTGTAAAACAACCTCCCTGAACCTGCCACTTCCTGTATCCCCCTCTCTCCCATGAAAATCAGTACTGCTGAGCCCTGACCACTGTGGTCAGAGTATGTCCCTTTGTCAGCCGCAGCTGTCTTCTTTGCTCTCCTCTCTCCCCCTCACCCCCTCCTCCCTGCCTGTCAGCTCTGTGTCTGTTTCTCTGTCTCCACCCCACCCCCTCCCCCTGCAGCTATTAATAAAAATAAATAACCTACAATGGTAACTGCCACTCCTTCTATTATAGGCAGGCATACCACACTGTGTATGTTTTTTTATAAAAACAAAGCTTGTAAATACCTATTTAGAGCTATCTTCAGGCTGGAAATGTGAGGCACGGCCACTTTACATCTCTGAGACAGGGCTTTTGCGGGAGGGGCTGAGTGGCCATGTGATCTCCCCGGCTGACACCAGAGGGAGATCTCGGCCCCTCCTGCAGAAGCCATCCATCGGAGCTGTAAAGCGGCCAAGGGTCACGTGACCAGCCTGAAGATCGCCCTAAATAGGTATTTACAAGCATAATTTTTAGAAATGACTTACATAGCGTGGTATGCCTGCCTATAAAAGAGGGGCTGGCAGTGAGTTATAATTTAGACTTAACAAACACTTTAAGATCAGTCAGCACCAATAGTAAGCAAGATCATTCCTGAAATAGCCCATCTGGTGCCAGAAATTGTGGGCATGCTCCCACATGTGCGCATGCGCATTCCTGTGAGAAAAGCACCCACACGCATTTCTATTAGCAACGTGCCTATGCTCATTTCTATTAGCGATGTCATGCGAATATCTATGCGCATGTCAGCGTACTTGAATTCCCTTACAGGTGACAACACCAAATCTCATTCCAAATTTCATGAAACCAACAGTCAGATTCAGAAATGCCTTAATCTCACACTGCAGATATCCCGCTTTAAGGCTGTAGTCACAGGAGTACCTAGTGACACATTCACAGTACTAGGAAGTACCCTGCTATTTTACAGAAAGACCTCTAAAGAAAAGGTAAACTTTTTAGGGTACTGCTTAGGCACAAATAACATTTCTTAATTTTCCCTATGATATACCAGATCTTTACTTTTTGAGTTCTGTTGCACTTTAACACGTGAATCATGTAGCTGGCGTTACATGTGAGTGCTTTTTCTGAGCAAGCACAAGATAAATGTTTTAAATATTGGCTTACAAGTATTCAATATGTTAGATGAGCAGAGGACATATTGTGAGCAACAGTCCAGTACATTTGATATCTTGGCAGTGTCCAAAAGGTTGATGTCATTCTCATGAACAGATCTGTGTGAGGAAAGAACATATTGAACAAGAGGAAAGCTTTCTGGCCAAAATGAGTAAGGTGCTTTTCAAACATTTAATTTCAAGTATGCATGTTTTCCTTTTTTGATGAATATGAATTATACTGACATTTATACTTTCAAACACTAATAATTTTAAATTACTAGGACACTTTCTGGCTTTCTTCTGCAGCTGCTAAGTCATTTTAATATACATTGCTCAACTTCTTTTTTGACATTTATTTAGCCAAGCTAATTATATTTTTCACGGGTTTTGCATGAAGCTCATTACCATAACAAACTTAGAAGTGTACTGCAACACATCCTCAAAAAAGCATGCTGTTTTAACAATTGCATCATAGTACCCTCTGATGTGCAAACACGATTACTGAATTTATGACAAGGCTAAAAGAACAGCTTTCAGTGTCCCCAGCACAACAGGCAAACAAAGGAGAGGAACAAAAAAATGTTTGCAATGCACTTCACAAAACATACTTTTTCCCTTTAATAATTTAGTTTGGATAACTTTTTGATTCCGATCCAAAAAGAGAAAATTCATCAGGGACTATTTTTTTCCAAAAAAAAATCTTATAAAAGAATTTTGTGAAAAATTACATACTGTACATCAGAGTGGATGTTCATGTTGAAAGTTAAATTGCAGGAAAAATATATAAGAGAGAACCACCTAAAGATATAGTACTGGAAACCTTTGCCACATCCCAATTCGAAGAGGAAGATGCAAAAAGGGGGTGCCCTGGGAATTTTATGGGCAAAGGGTAAAAACCAGAAAGAGGAGTAACAAACGTATAAAAAATTATACAAAATGTATTACGTACAAACCAGTAAAAGAAATAATGCACAAGGAATAAACCTAAAAACAAAATAGTTAGTCAGACTGAATAGTTACATAACAGCTAGATTTTCAGACACACAGTTAATCTCATGATAAGAGGCCAAACGAGGTGCTTATACACAGGCGTCCCAACATGTTTCGGAATATAGGTATGGATAATGAATTCCTTCTTCAGAGTCTGATTTGAGACAAGCTGTTTTGTCTGGTAATAAAACAGCAGAAATATCAAAAAGAGTATGAAATAAACAAATATGCAAATGTAAGAACACAGTAGATGGAAGGACTTTCATCTCCAGGCTGTTCCATCGCACAGTGGAATACTCTAAGTTGTACACCAAGGCCCATGAGGATCAACCAAGATTTGGAGATGGATCTAGCACATAAAATATGTCTATGTAAGAAGCATGACATGGTAAACATTGAGGAGAAGCCAGAAAAGATATATAATGATATAAGGTGTATACATGCATCGCCATATCATGCAGATGCATGCATGGGGATGCATCACCTCAAGGGGTACCATGGTATAGGCCGCCCACTCCCAGTGGGTCAAATGACCCGTGCAGCAGGATATCCTGGCAGTAATAAGGGCAGTGGTACACAGGGTCCACAAAGACACTTACCTATGACTGTTGTTTGACGTAGATATCCCCAATCTGGGACGTTGTGTAATCCTGGCTGTGCAGCAACCAAAGACTAAGCTTACCTGGCTTATAAGGGCAGAAGGGTCACATAGTGTACGCCCACAGTGTGGGCATTGTCCAATAGATCGAGCTGGTAGGTGTCAGGTGATCGGGGGCCCAACACAGGCAATGAGCTTTACCGATCACCTGTATACCAGGTGTACGCTGGGACTTGCCTGCCAGACGATCCCCCGGCACAAGCAGCATCCGGCGTAACCGCGCACACGGAATGACGTAAGACATTGCGAGGCCGCCGACATGCTGAGTGGGCAGTACGTCTCAGGTCAGATGGAAAAGACCATTCTGCGCACACGCGGAATGGCGTGAGACGCTGATCCATAGTGTAGCAGAGAGGACTGAGCACAGAGGGATGCCCCGAGATGCAAAAAGCACCAGGGGCCCCCTGCGTGCCGCGGAGCCTCGGTGTCCGAGAGGCAACAGAACTTATAAAAAGTAGTCACTTTCCAATGAGTCTCCAGAACACGTGCGATGGAACAGGAATGAAGAGGGTAAAGCCCGACCTGAACATTTAAAACACAAAAATGTTAACATCAATAATATGGATGACAAATACATAACTTATTGGGAAACTTATTGGGCCCCCCAATTACCTGAAACCTACCAACTCAATCTATTAGAACATGCCTGCACTCTGGGCGTACACTATGTGACACTTCCGCCCTTATAAGCCAGGTAAGCTTAGTCCTTGGTTGCTGCACAACGTCCCAGATTGGGGATATCTACATCAAACGGCAGTCATAGGTAATTGTCTTTGTGGATTCTGTGTCCCACTGCCCTTATTACTGCCAGGATATCCTGCTGCACAGGTCATTTGACCCACTGGGAGTGGGAGGCCTATACCATGACACCCCTTGGGTTACGCATCCCCATGCATGCATCTGCATGATATGGCGATGCAAGTATACATCTTAAATTATTATATAATTGTATCGTGTGTGGTCTCCAGCGGACTTTTTTTCCCCAAAAGTTTGACGGACCTAGAAATGAAACATGTTTCAAATCTTTTTGATGGACTCGAGTCCGGTCGAAAAGTCCGCTCGTCTGTATGCTAGTCCGACGGACAAAAACCGACTATAGGGCAGCTATTGGCTACTGGCTATGAACTTCCTTGTTTTAGGCCGGTCGTACGTCATCACGAACGAATCTGTCAGACTTTGGTTGATCGTGTGTAGGCAAGTCCGTTAATTCGGAAAGTCCTTTGTAAAGTCCGTTGAAAAGTCGTAGTAGTAAGTAGTATGCCGTAAAGTCTAGTTGTGTGTATGCGGCATTAGAGTATTGCACTGTGTGATGGAACAGCCTGGAGATAAAAGCCCTTCCATTGTGTGGACCCTGATGTGTACCTTGGTTCACAAAAGATAGTTATGCTGTGAGTATTATCTGCTTCTTTTGCCTGCCATTTCTATATGCCATGCTGTTACCCACTGTGTTCTCACATTTGCATATTTGTTTATTTCATACTCTTTTTTGATATTTCTGATTGGGGATATCTACATCAAACAACAGTCATAGGTAAGTGTCTTTGTGGACCCTGTGTACCACTGCCCTTATTACTGCCAGGATATCCTGCTGCACGGGTCACCATGGCACCCCTTGAGGTGATGCATCCCCATGCATGCATCTGCATGATATGGCGATGCATGTATACACCTTATATCATTATATATCTTTTCTGGCTTCTCCTCAATGTTTACCATGTCATGCTTCTTACATAGACATATTTTATGTGCTAGATCCATCTCCAAATCTTGGTTGATCCTCATGGGCCTTGGTGTACAACTTAGAGTATTCCACTGTGCGATGGAACAGCCTGGAGATGAAAGTCCTTCCATCTACTGTGTTCTTACATTTGCATATTTGTTTATTTTATACTCTTTTTGATATTTCTGCTGTTTTATAACCAGACAAAACAGCTTGTCTCAAATCAGTCCCTGAAGAAGGAATTAATTATCCATATCTATATTCCGAAACATGTTGGGACTCCTGTGTAAAAGCACCTTGTTTTGCCTCTTATCATGAGATCAACTGTGTGTCTCAAAATCTAGCTGTTATGTAACTATTCAGTCTGACTACCTATTTTGTTTTTAGGTTTATCCCTTGTGCATTATTTCTTTTACTGGTTCGTACTTATTACATTTTGTATAATTTTTTATACGTTTGTTACTCCTCCTTCTGGTTTTTACACTTTGCCCATAAAATCCCCAGGGCACCACCCTTTTACATTTTCCAAGTTAAATTGCAGGATCATGGCTGATGTAGATTTTCTAAATGTAATCATTGTTGTTATGGCAATGACAATCTTAAAACCTGTCCTACTATGCTTATTACCACAATTTTAGACACTGCATGGTGAATTACTCTGTCCTTTGACTGAATGTAACAGCTAGCAGATATATATAATTTGCAACATATTGATGAAGTGGAGGAGATGTGCTAAAACCGGGGAGTGCAAAATTTAGTACAGCTGTGCATGGTAGTCAGCTTCTAAGCTTTATGCCCCTTTCACACAGGAGCCTCCGCTAAGCGGAATCCACTTGTTCAGCGGGGGATCTCTCCGCTGATCCCCACTGAACAGGTTGTTGACAGGTCCATGTCCGCTCCGCTATGCGGAGTGGACACGAAAACAGTCCCGCTCACCTCTATGAGGCAATCAGATGTGAACGGACTGCCTGTCCATTTCCATCCGATGCCATCTGATCTGCCAGACAGATGGGGAATAGGTCCACCGTCCGTCTGTTTTTGGCAGACAGGATCAGATTGGATGGCAGCGAGTGTCAGCGGACATGTGTCTGCTGACATCCACCACTCCATAGAAAAGGCTGGAGTGTCCAATCAGGTCAGCCTGAAAAACTGACAGGTGGACCTAATCGGACAGCCCATGTGAAAGGGACCTTATTGTCAAAGCTTATTAGAACAAGCTGAAGTTAGAAGCTGATTGGTTAGCATGCATAGCTGCACCAGATTCTGTGTGCACCAGTTTTAGTAAATCTTCCCCAGTGCATCTAACCATAATACGAGTGGGCATTATCTGATGATGCTAGATGAAATGCAACATCACAGAGCTGGTGGATCTTAGAGACCTTGCGCTCCTCCACCTTCCATTTGAGGATGTCCCACAGATGCTAAATAGGGTTTAGGTCTGGAGACATGCTTGGCCAATCCATCACCTTTACCCTCAGCTTCTTTAGCAAGGCAGTGGTCATCTTGGAGGTGTGTTTGGGGTCGTTACTATGTTGGAATACTGCCCTGCAGCCCAGTCTCTGAAGGGAGGGGATCATGCTCTGCTTCAGTATGTCACAGTACATGTTGGCATTCATGATTCCCTCAATGAAGTGTAGCTCCCCAGTGCTGGTAGCACTCATCACCATGCTTGACTGTAGGCAAGACACACTTTTCTTTGTACTCCTCCACCTTCCATTTGAGGATGTCCCACAGATGCTAAATAGGGTTTAGGTCTGGAGACATACTTGGCCAATCCATCACCTTTACCCTCAGCTTCTTTAGCAAGGCAGTGGTCATCTTGGAGGTGTGTTTGGGGTCGTTACTATGTTGGAATACTGCCCTGCAGCCCAGTCTCTGAAAGGAGGGGATCATGCTCTGCTTCAGTATGTCACAGTACATGTTGGCATTCATGATTCCCTCAATGAACTGTAGCTCCCCAGTGCTGGTAGCACTCATCACCATGCTTGACTGTAGGCAAGACACACTTTTCTTTGTACTCCTCACCTGGTTGCCACCACACACGCTTGACACCATCTGAACCAGATAAGTTTATCTTGGTCTCATCAGACCACAGGACATGGTTCTAGTGATCCATGTCCTTAGTCTGCTTGTCTTCAGCAAACTGTTTGCGGGCTTTCTTGCGCATCATCTTTAGAAGAGGCTTCCATCTGTGAGGACAGCCATGCACCCCTTCAACCAGGCTGACCCCCCCACCCCTTCAACTTCTGCAGCAATGCTGGCAGCACTCATACATCTATTTCCCAAAGATGAGACATTGTACTCCCCATGAGCGGGGCGTTCGAACGGCTGAATCCTTTCTCATGGCACAAAATAAGACTACTTGGCCCCTAAATGGATTCATTCTGAATCTTTTAAAAATAATTTTGACCAGGAATTACTTTGTTTTTTTGGAACAAAACAGGTCCAAGGCGTAGCCATGGGCACTTCATGTGCCCCTTCTACGCCAACCTTTACCTTGGTGCTTGGGAAAGAATGGTATTCTCGGAAGATCGGTATACACGCTATCTTGACCATGTCCTTTGCTGGTACAGATTCATAGATGATCTGTTTTTGATCTGGATTGGGTTCCATAGACCTCCTGGTCAAATTTATCCAGTAACTTGACACAAATAGCTTGTATTTTACCTTCAATTTCGATTCTGAGCACATACCATTCTTGGACCTTACAATCATTAAACATCCTGATGGCACAATTGCTATGGACCTTTACCGCAAACCTACAGCGGGTAACACCTTGCTGCATGCATCCCCTATGCGCAAATTCTTAGGTTACGTAGAAATTGCACAGAGGAAGAAGACTTTAGTTTACAAGCCAATACCCTTCATGAGAGCCTCTTGCTTAGGGTTTACTCCCGCACCAGCTTGAGGAGGGCATTCAATTGGGCATTGACCCGTACAAGGACATTGCTTCTACACCAATTCCAAGGGAAGATCACTCTCTGGTTGAAAAGCAGAGCCAGAAGGGTTTGAGTATTTTTATTTGTTTTTGGAATTAATGTTAGTGTTAGGGATGGGCGAGTGGTTTGGGTCAAGCATAGGTTTGACTCGAACATCGCCAGTTCCGGTGTTCGCTGAAATGCCTGAATTTTCTGCACACTCAGCGGAATGTTTACTTGCCGAGCGCACAGTCATTAGGTTGTCTAGGAGTGGGCCCAGGAAGCCAGCCACCATGTCCTTAACAACGGGTGAGTCATCAGAGGGCTGAATTAGCCGCAATAGAAAATGTAAAAAAAGGTGTAGGGGCCCCCCAATCCATACCAGGCCCTTTGGGTCTGGTATGAATTTTAAGGGGAACCCAATGCCAAAATTAAGAAAAAAAACGGTGTGGGGTCTCTCAATATCCATACTAGACCCTTATCCGGCACTCAGCCAGACAGGCAAGGCAAGGGGGAGATGAACAAGCAAACTCCCCTCATGAAACACACCAGGCCACATGCCCTTAACATGGAGGAGTACTTTGGGGCAGGGGGGCTCTCCAAAGCACCTTGTCCCCATGTTGATGGGGACAATGGCCTCTTCACCACAACCCTGGGTGGTGGTTGTGGGGGTCTGCGGGCAGGGGGCTTATCGGCTTATCTGGAAGCCGACTGCCTGCTCCACCGTTTGACAGTTCTTAAATAGATAAGGAGGACAGTGCCACTAGGTGATGTCACCAGGTGACCTCACCCTTACCTATTTAAGAACTGTCAGATGGAGGCGCAGGCAGTCAGGAGTTAGCCTTTGTCGCAGGTGGAGCATTTTTCTGGGGGGGGGTCTTTGGGGTCCCGCGGTGCGGCAGATGTCATGATTGATGATGGATTTACATTTACATTTATTTTTTAATAAAGGACTTGTCAAAAACTGGCTCCTGTTTTTTTTTTTACACTACACTTTTTTGTGGCTGAATGGGTAGGGGCACAATGTACCCCATACTCATTCACATAGGGGAGGTCGGGATCTGGGGGTCCCCTTGTTAAATAAGTCCCAATTACCACTCAGGGTTGTGGGGAAGAATCCCCCTGCCCCAAAGCATCCCCCCATGTTGAGGGCATATGGCCCGGTATGGTTCAGAAGGTAGGGGCGCCACACCGTTTTTTATTTCATTTTTTTCTATTGCTGGCAATGCTTTGCAGCCGGGAAAATCTATTTAAATGTATTTTTTTTGTTCTTTACATATGTCAGTTTTGCTGCAGCAGGTTCTATACAAGGTACAGATGAGTCACTTTACAGGCAGACTAAGGCAACCCCCAAGGCACTATATTTAAAGTCATTTTTCATTTTTATTGTTTCACTTTAAGCATCATTAAAATCATTGCTCTTTTAAAAACTATATTAAAAAAAAATGCATTGATACTATCTGCTCTGCCCCTGTCCCAAAGCACCTTGTCTCAATGTTGATGGGGACAAGGGCCTCTTCCCCACAACCCTGGACTGTGGTTGTGGAGGTCTGTGGCAGGGAGCTTATTGGAATCTAGAAGGGAGCCCCCAGATCCTGGCCCCCCCGTATGTGAATGAGAAGAAAGAGAAAAATAAATAAATACACACACACACTTTTCACAAATCCTTTATTAAAAATAAAAAAAAAGTCCCTTGATGTAGATCCATTGTCAATCATGACGCCCACCAGACATGAAAAAATAAAAGCTCTGCCAGCGATAAGGGCTAACCACCAACTGCCTGCTCTGCCATTTAACAGTTCTTAATTAGGTAAGGGGTGGAGCCACCTGGTGATGTCTCCTGGTGTCACGGTCCCCATGTAACGTTACTGACCCTGCATGCACCGATTAGTGACGTCACACGGGGGCAGTGCCACCAGGTGACATCGCCAGGTGGCTCTCCCTCTTACCTATTTAAGAACTGTCAGATGGTGGAGCAGCCAGGCAGCTAGCCTTCTTTGTGAGCTGAGTTTTTCTTTTTTTCAGGTCCGGCGGTGCAGCGGGCATCGTGATTGACAATGGATCTACATCGGGGGACACTGTATTTTTTATTTTTAATAAAGGAATTGTCTAACACTGTGTGTGTTTTATTTTTGACACTTTTCTGGTGAATGGGTATGGGTACAATATACCCTTGTTAAAGGGGGCTTCCAGATTCCGATAAGCTCCCTGCAGACCCCCACAACCACAGCACAGGATTGTCAGGAAGAGGCCCTTGTCCCCATCAACATGGGGACAAGATGCTTTGGGGTGGGGGGGCAGAGCCTGGTATGGTTCAGGAGTGGGAGGTGTTTGCTCGTCCCCCCCTTTCCTGAACTGCCAGGCTGCATGGCCAGATAAGGGGCTGGTATGGATTTTTGGGGGACCCCACGCCTTTTTTTAACATTCTGTATTGCCAGCAATGGCTTGCAGCTGGTAAAATCTATTTAAATGTAATTTTTTTCTTTATATATGTCAGTTTTGCTGCAGCAGGTTCTATACATGGTACAGATGTGCCACTTTACCGGCAGACTAAGGGAAACCCCCAGGCACTATATTTAAAGGAATTTTTCATTTTCTGTTGTTTCACTTTAAACATCATTAAAATCACTGCTCCAGTAAAAATGTTTGCATTGATACATGTCCCCCAGGGCAATACCCAGGCCCCCATACCCTTTTTATGGCCATTAACTTGCATAAAAGCCTTCCAAATGGGGACTTTTGATCTTTCAACTAATACATTTTTGCACCACAGTGAGCAAGCCTTATGTAAAGAAGCCAAATTATGGTACACTCAGGCCAAGATTAAAATTTTTTTTCAAAATAAAGTCTGGTGTCTCTTTCGCAGACTTTGGATAGTAACATGTGCAGAAAATTTGGGCTTTAGGTGTTGGTGTTGCCTTAACCCCGTAACTTTCTAGAGTTACTCTTGATGAAAGCAAGAATTGGCCTTGCTGTAAAAAGTTATAACGTGATTCCCCTGTCACACAGTTGAGGAAAAATTGGTCTTAAGCCTCATACACACGATAGGACTTTGTACAAACTTTCCCGTGGATTTTTGTACAAAGGGCATTGGCCAAAGGTTTGTATTGCATACACACAGCAGAACTTTTTCAGCCAACTTTCACCAAATCACGTGGTTTTTCAGGTCTTTACCACCACCCTTTGGTCAACTTCTGTATTGTCTGATTGACACCTTGCGAGCCGGGTTCACACTGGTGCGGGGATCTCCGCCAATGCCAGGCACTGTGTTTGGTATGAATCATGAGGGAGAACTCCACGCCAAATTTTAAATTAAAAAACGGCATGGTTTCCCCCCCAGGGGCATACCAGGCCCTTAGGTCTGGTATGGGTCTTAAGGGGAACCCCCTATGTCAAAAAAACGGCATTGGGGGTCCCCCAAAATCCATACCAGACCCTTATCCGAGCACGCAGCCCGGCCGGTCAGGAAAGGGGGTGGGGACAAGCGAGAAGCCCCCCTCCTGAACCGTACCAGGCCAGATGCCCTCAACATGGAGGTGTGGGTGCTTTGGGGAGGGGGGCCCTGCGGCCCCCCTCCCCCAAAGCACCTTGTCCCCATGTTGATGAGGACAAGGGCCTCTTCCTGACAACCCTGGCCGTTGGTTGTCGGGGTGTGCGGGCGAGGGGCTTATCAGAATCCGGGAGCCCCCTTTAATAAGGGGGCCCCCAGATCCTGGCCCCCCACCCTATGTGAATGAGTATGGGGTACATCATACCCCTACCCATTCACATAGGGAAAAAAAGTGTCAATAAAAAAAAACACACTACACAGGTTTTTAAAGTAATTTATTAGGCAGCTCCAGGGACTTCTTCCGACTTCAGGGGTCTCTCCGGCCTCTTCTCTCGGTGTTCAGCCTCTTCTCCTGGTGTTCAGCCTCTTCTCCCACTCTCTGGTTCTTCTGCCGGGCTCCTCCGCTATCTTCTGCTCTTTTGCCACTCTTTGCTAGTGGTGGCCCGGTCTTCTGCATCATCTTCTTCCCTCTGCTCTTCTTTCGATGTTGACACGACACTCTCTCCTGCTGTTATGCTGTGTGAGCGCCTCGCAATTACTTATATAGGCATGGGGCGTGGTCACCAGGTGATGTCATCCGGTGACCCCGTCCCTTATGACATCACAGTCCCAGCATGCCCTGGGACTGTGACATCATAAGGGGGAGGGGTCACCGGATAACATCACCTGGTGACCACGCCCCATGCCTATATAAGTCATCGCTCACACAGAAGACCTGGAGAGTGGGAGAAGAAGCCGAACAGCGGGAGAAGAGGCCGGAGAGAGCAGAGAAGAACTGGACACCGGGAGAGGAGGCCGGAGAGACCCCCGAAGTCGGAAGAAAACCCCCGGAGCTGCCTAATAAATTACTTTAAAAACCTGTGTAGTGTGTTTTTTTAATTGACACTTTTTTCCCTAGGAGAATGGGTAGGGGTACGATGTACCCCATACTCATTCACATAGAGTGGGGGCTGGGATCTAGGAGCCCCCTTATTAAAGGGGGCTCCCAGATTCCGATAAGCCCCTCACCCGCAGACTCCGACAACCTACGGCCAGGGTTATCGGGAAGAGGCCCTTGTCCTCATCAAAATGGGGGCAAGGTGCTTTGGGGTGGGGGCAGGCCGCAGGGCGCCCCCTCCCCCAAAGCACCCACCCCCCATGTTGAGGGCATGCAGCCTGGTATGGTTCAGGAGGGGGGGCGCTCGCTCGTCCCCACCCCCTTTCTTGACCGGCCGGGCCGCGTGCTCGGATAAGGGTCTGGTATGGATTTTGGGGGGGACCGTTTTTTCGGCGTAGGGGGTTCCCTTTAGAGTCCATACCAGACCGAAGGGCCTGGTATTCCCCCAGAGGGGAATTTCCTCTTGTGCCCGCCGCAGTAGGAAAATGTGTTTTTCCTATTGCAGCCAACGCGAGATGTACACTACCCTGTCGCCGAGAACCAGCGTGATGGGATCACGCTGGAAACAATCTTGCAGTTGCGTACTGTAGTTTGTACAAAAGTCCGATGGTTTTGTGTACACACAATCGGACTTTGCTCCATCGGACTTTTGTTGCCAGAAAGTTTGTGCGTTCACACAGTCAACAAAAGTCCGATGGAAACAGAAAAAGTTTGTCTGATGAAGTGTACACACGGTCAGATGTTGCTCCAAAACAGCTAATTTGCATGTTTGTTGTCAAAAAGTCAGATCGTGTGTACGGGCCTTTAGGGTGTTGGTGGTGCCTTCATCCCATTACCTTCTAGAGGTACTCTTGATAAAAGCAAGAATTGGCCTTGCTGTAAAAAATAGAAATTTGACACCTCTGTCACGCAGTTGCAGAAAAATTGGTCTTTGGGTGTTAGTGCTGACTTCACCCCGTAACCTTCTAGAGGTACACTTGATGAAAGCAAGAATATGCCCTGCTGTAAAAAATTACATGTGATTCCCCTGTCACACAATTGCGGAAAAATTGGTCTTTGGGTGTTGGCGATGCCTTCTTCCTGTTACCTTCTAGAGGTACTCTTGATAAAAGCAAGAATTGGCCTTGCTGTAAAAAAATGAAATTTGACACCCCTGTCACACAGTTTCGGAAAAATTTGTCTTTGGGTGTTGGTGGTACCTTCAAAAATTGGTCTTTGGGTGTTGGTGGTGCCTTCACACCGTAACCTTCTAGAGGTACTCTTGATGAAACCAAGAACTGGCCTTGCTGTTAAAAAATTGAAATTTGATGCCTCTGTCACACAGTTGCAGAAAAATTGGTCTTTGGGTATTGGTGGTGCCTTCACCCCATGACCTTCTAAAGGTACTCTTGATGGAAGCAAGATTTGGCCTTGCTGTAAAAAATGTAAATTTGATGCCCCCGTCACACAGTTGCAGAAAAATTGGTCTTTGGCTGTTGGTGATGCCTTCACCCTGTAACCTTCTAGTGACAGTCTTGATGAAATCAAGAATTGCCCTTGCTGTAAAAAATTAAAATGTGATTCCTCGGGCAAACAGTTGCAGAAAAATTGTTTTTTGGGTCTTGGTGGTGCCTTCTTCCAGTAACCTTCTAGAGGTACTCTTGATAAAAGCAAGAATTGACATTCCTGTAAAAAAATGTATTTGATGCCCATGCCACACAGTTGTGGAAAAATTGGTCTTTGGGTGTTGGTGGCGCCCTCACCCTGTTACCTTCTAGAGGTACTCTTGATGAAAGAAAAAATTGTCCTTGCTGTGAAAAATTTGAAATTTGATACCCGGTCAAACAGTTGCAGAAAAATAGGTACTCTTGATGAAAGTGAAATTTGGCCTTGCTGTAAAAAATTTAAATTTGATGCACCTGTCAAACAGGTGCAGAAAAAAATGGTCCTTGGGTGTTAATTGTGCCCATGAAACCTATACCAAAAAAAATACTTCAGGATAAAATCAACACCCACAAAGCTAGGCATCCTAGACAGTCTTTCAGAGATTTTAGATCCCAATAACAATCAGTGACATCGGCATCAGGGGCTTGATAGCAGCTGCTAATCCAGGACTGATTCATTTTGACAAATGTCAGCCGTCAACAGAGAGACGCATTTTATCTGTTACTAAACCTCTGGCAGCATTGAATGGCTTTTCTCAAAGCAAGCTAGATGCAGGGCAGCCCAGAAGCTCTATTGCATACTGGGCAAGTTCTGGACAGTGGTCTAATCTCATGACTCAGAAACTCAGTGGATCATCTACTGAAAAGCTTTCCATGTCTGTTTTCGCCCCTAGATAATCTTCCACCATATGATGCAGACGCTGCCAATGCGATCTTGAAGCCGAGAGTGCTGGGTGCAACAGACAAAAAAAATGATGAAATGCATCACCCTTCTCCACCACTCCTCCTTTTACCAACAGGAGCCTCAAAACTAGCTTTTCCATGAGACTGTAACCTACCAGAGTCTGGAAAAGCATTACATAAACTCCTCTTTAAGGTGTCCTCAAAATATTTCATCCTGTGCTTCCTCTGCCATGGCAGGATGAGTTCCAAGACTTTCCCTTTGTAACGCTGGTCAAGGAGGGTTGCTAACCAATGACTCTTCTCCTTGATGCTTCAAATTCTCGGGTCCTTTTACAGGCTTTGAAGAATAAGGGAGCCCTTGCACCACAAGTTTGTGGAAGCATGAGAAGCAGAGTCCTCGGGGTCACTAAGGATTACAGTATCTGGAACTGCCTCCTCCCAGCCATGCACTATTCTTAAGGGTTCTGGGGACTACAAAAAATTTCTTAAGGTTTGATGTATGTCTTCCTCTGCTTCTATGCCTTCAAAATTGCCAGAATCCTCCTCTTCCCTCTTCTCTTGTGTTCTGTGATGTCGCAAGAATGGTGTCTGCATAAAGTGGGCCTTGAGAGGAAAGGAAGTCCTTCTCTTCCTCCCACTGCTCTGCCTTGAGTGCCCTGTCCATAATGCCATGCAGATTATGCTCCAGCAGGAACACAAGAGGGACTATGTCACTGATGCATGCATTGTCATGGGTCACTATCCCTGTTTCCTCCTAAAATGGTGACAGCATGCATCCTTTATCAGAAGCCATTGGCGTGGGAAAAAAAAGCTGAGCTGGCCTGAGCCTGTCCTTGTGCCATACTCACACAGATACTTGTTGATGGCCCTCTGCTGCATGTGCAGCCACTGCAGTATTGCCAAAATTCAGCCAACCAAAATCTGGCTGTGTATGACCACCTGAAATGGCTACAGACTCTTCTGGCCTGCCTTAGAAGATCTTGAAAACCTGGGTACCTGTTTAAATAAGTTGCACCACCAAATTGAGGACATGTGCCAGGCATGGCACATTCGTCAACTTTGCCTGTCGAAGGGCAGACAGAAGGTTAGTGCCATTATCGTACACCACCATTCCTGGCTCCAGCTTCCCTGGCGTGAACATCCTCTAGGCCTGCCCCTGAAGAGCTAAAAGAATCAGTGCTCCGGTGTGGCTCCTGTCCACTAGACAGATCAACTGAAGCACTGCATGGCATCTTTTAGCCTGACTCATTGAATGGCCCCTTGAACGCTTAGGGGGTACTGGTGGTTCATAGGATAATTCAGCAGAGGAGGGCATCAAGGAGGAAGAGGAGGAGGAGGAGGAGGAGGGTGGAGCTGACAGATCTTGCATCATCACAACCAGCTGTATGGAGATGTGGTGGCAAAACAAGCTCCAGCACTGAGCCCTGTCCTGCATCCTTCCTAGTTGCAAGCAAAGTTACACAGTGCTGTGAACAAAATATATCGTCCCTGACCATGCTTGTTGGACAACATTTCAGTAGTAAGGTGGACCTTACTGCTGACTGCCTTGCCCAATGATGCTAAAACATTGCCTCCCTCATGACGGTACAGATTTGGAATGGTCATACGTGCAAAGAGATAGCGACTGGGAACCTGCCATTGTGGTACAGCACATTCTGAAAATTCATGGATGGGGCAAAAACCACCAGACAGAAAGGCAGGAGTTGTAAAGCCAGCAATTTATATTTTTTGGTATTTATTTTTTTTGCAGCTGGGGCAGAGAAATTTTCCTGCTATACTCTACAATTGGTGGTGTGCTGCTGGCAGACGTGTTGCAAGGACCTGTGACACCTTTTGCTATAACTTAGTTAAAGTTATTACCAGTTCCAGGGACAACCCTCACATCCTCATCCTGATAATATTGTGTAAATTCAAGAGACTGGGAGAAAACCTTCCTTCCCATAAATGGGTGGGACTTTTAAGGATATGAGGTTGTCACTAAGGTGAGCACAAAGACAAAGATAATTTAAAATGTAATTTTTTTATTTTACCATCACTAAAAACATAATAAAAACATATAGATGTGTGATTGAAAATATGGCCCTATGCCAATATTGATACTTGTTTCCAACATATACATGAAGAAGTTTTGGGGCATAAAGTGAACCAACACATTTCGCAGAACAAAATCTCTGCTTCTTTAGGGAAACTCAACATGCATCTAAATTTTCAATTGAATTTAAATAAACATTGTTACCATCACAACAATCTAACAAACAATTTCATCATTATACAATGACAATGACCAAAATCCAAAACAAAAACAAAATCATAACCAATATAAGTATTCAATAGATATTGTGCTCACCAATTTTATCAATTCCTGGCTGTATGTCACCCTCAGCGTGGAAAGGGACTAGACCCACATCCAACCTTATAGTCTAGAGTGCCAGAATCTAGAGCCCGGTCTGAGAGACATTGGATCACACCATAGATGGAATTAGGTGGGCATCTTTTTCATGTCTGAAATAGTAAGATAATGAACATCCGTCTCAACACATCCAATGGATCTATGACCACATGCACATAAAGTACACATAGCTAGCATGAAAGAGTTCGATAACCTGCCCCTCAATAGCTACCCTACAATGAATCACACACATCTCCAGCAGGAGGCGCTATCCAATCTTGTCCATAACGATCAGATTGTTATCAAACCCTCTGATAAGGGGGATAATGTGGTCAATATGCAAACATGTATAAACACACAGAAAGGGAAAGTGGCGTTCAATGTACAGAGGTAGTGCACATAAAATATGACTCTATAAAAAATATGTATAAAATATAAATATCCACTAGTGACCAATGTGAAAGATAAATAATAAATAAATGGTGAATTAACTGAGCTATTCTGAAAACTCTATATAATGCAATTGCTTCCTTTTAAAGTGACATGTGCATTCAAAAATAAGGAATGTGTATCATTGAATAAAAACTTAGATGTGAAATATATGCATAAATTCATCAAAATCCAAAATATCAGTCAATGTCCATGAACAAAGTACCGAAAATAAAGTGATATGTGCTAAATCCAAAAGTGCATAAATTAGTCCACAGTGCCACAACTAATATATATCCAAAAAATAATAAAGAGAAATAATAGATGGCATGTGCTCAATCCAAAAAGTGATAGTTTGTAAAATTAATCCGTGCAGCAAAGAATAAAGCGACTATTCGGTGCTCCCCTCCTTCTTCTATGTTCCCCTCTTGTATCTGCACTCACCAGAGCACATCACCCCTGCAGGGGTAAAAGGCATAGTTGTTATATCCAAATCGCGGTGTCCCCCTTGCCAGGATATTCCCCTGGTCCACGGTATTTATCCAAGCGGCGTAGATCCGATAACACAGCCAAGGTGTTGCTCCTCTGTGGATGCTGGGATGGGGTCTTCAGTTTCTTTCCACCTCCATAATATGATTTATCAAATCAAAAGGCTTCCACATAGGTTTAAGAAAAGATGGAACTTCATAGCGTAAATCCATAGAACAAATGAATATTTTTATTAAAAAGGTTACTAAGTAGTTTAAAAACCCGAGAGGGAGCTCCAGTGGTCCGACTGACATTAAAAAAAAGCAGTTCCGTGGTTCCGGCGTGCGTTCCGGCATGCGTTCCACACAGCTTTCCGTGTGATAAAAAGTTTAAGGCGGGACATACTTGGTACGCAATATGTCACATCCTGTTTTCCGACACTTCCGGTTTTTGTGAGTACACTGTGTAGCTGCGGCTGGTCGGGAACTGGTTAATTCACTATTGTCACACACCTTGGTGGGTTTAGGGCGCAGTGCTCTGTAGTGCTCTGTGCCCCGAGCCCACCTTTTTTTGAAGCCATTTAGAGCCTCGGGCTCTAATCAATTGCTTAAAAAAATTAAAAATGTATTGAAATTCATGGGTTCGGTGCCCTACATGTAGATTAGGGGACGGGCGCATGGATTAGAGGGGCGGCACCCCTGCGCCCATAATGGCCGCCACTGCCTGGTCATGAAGGGGCAAAACCTTCCAGAGCTCAAGTGGTCAAAAAATGTTTTACATTTTAAAATGTTTGTTTACATATATTTAAAAAAATGTGTGTGTGTATGTATACAGTATATACGCACACACGTGTGTTTGAACTTAGGGGTGCACACCCTAATGCAATAGGCTGCGCACACCTATGGCTCTATGTAAATGTGGAGCATTCTATATTGGAAAGACCAAATGTACATTTGGTAGACAGATACAGGACCACCTATATTATATTGATGTGGGTCTCCTGTATACACCTATAGGAAAACATGTGGAACTAAGTCATAGTTACATAGTTACATAGTAGGTGAGGTTGAAAAAAGACACAAGTCTATCAAGTTCAACCTATGTGTGTGATTTTATGTCAGTATTACATTGTATAACCCTGTATGTTGTGGTCATTTAGGATCTTATCTAATCGTTTTTTGAAACTATCGATGTTCCCCGCTGAAACCATCGCCTGTAGAAGGGAATATCCACATCCTTGCCACTCTTACAGTAAAGAATCCTCTACGCACTTTAAGGTTAAACCTTTTTTCTTCTAATTTTATTGAGTGCCCATGTGTCTTTTTAAACTCCCTTCCACGGAAAAGGTTTATCCCTATTATGGGGTCACCAGTAGGGTATTTGTAAATTGAAATCATATCCCCTCTCAAGTGTCTTTTCTCCAGAGAGAATAAGTTCAGTACTTGTAACCCTTACTCATAACTAATGTCCCCCAGTCCCTTTATTAGTTTTGTTGCACTTCTCTGTACTCGCTCCATTTCCAGTATATCCTTCCTGAGGACTGGTGCCCAGAACTGGACAGCATACTCCAGGTGAGGCCAGACCAGAGTCTTGTAGATTGGGAGAATTATCGCTTTATCTCTTGAGTTAATCCCCTTTTTAATGCATGCCAATATTCTGTTTGCTTTGTTAGCAGCAGCTTGGCATTGCATGCCATTGCTGAGCCTATCATCTACTAGGACCCCCAGGTCCTTTTCCATCCTTGATTCCACAGAGGTTCTCCCCCCAGTGAGTAGATTGCATTCATATTTTTGCCACCCAAATGCATTATTTTACATTTTTCTACATTAAACCTAATTTGCCATGTAGTTGCCCACCCCATTAATTTGTTCAGATCTATTTGAAAGGCTTCCACATCCTGCAGAGAAGTTATTGCCCTGCTCAGCTTAGTATCGTCTGCAAATACAGAGATTGAACTGTTTACCCCATCCTCCAGGTTGTTTATGAACAAATTAAATAGGATTGGTCCCAGGACAGAACCCTGGGGGACCCCACTTTCCACCCCTTAACATTCTAAGTACTCCCCATTTATCCCTACCCTCTGACCTCACCCTTGTAGCCAGTTTTCAATCCGTGTACTCACTCTATGAACCATGCCAACGGACCTTACTTTGTACAGTAAAAGTTTATGGGGAACTGTGTCAAATGCTTTTGCAAAATCCAGATACACCACGTCTTCGGGCCTTCCTTTATCTAGATGGCAGCTCACCTCCTCATAGAAGGGTAATAGATTGGTTTGGCAAGAACGATTTTTCATGAATCATGCTGATTACTGCTAATGATACAGTTTTTATTACTAAAATCTCGTATATAGTCCCTTATCATCCCCTCCAAGAGCTTGCATACTATTGATGTTAGGCTAACTGGTCTGTAATTCCCAGGGATGTATTTTTTCCCTTTTTAAATATTGGTGCTACATTGGCTTTTCTCCAATCAGCTGGTATCATTCCATTCAGTAGACTGGCAGTAAAAATTAGGAACAATGGTCTGTGATTTCATTTCATTATTCAACTCTGATAAATTAGTCATAAAATAAGCAACTAAATGAATCTATAATAAAAGAGCGACCATACCCCCTGGGTTAAATACAGCACTTACCTTCAAGCCTTTTCTCCAGGAAGGTTGCATAGTTTTTTTATGGGTCTAATAGCTCCTGGGTTGGTCTAATTACTAGGGACATCATATAGTCAGCAATACATGGGTTAGTCATACATTTTATGTGTATTTATTCAATGTATCATTATTATCATTGAAATATTAAAAATTTTCCTTCACGCTGGTAGATGTGAAAATGAATAATAATAATGACTAAATAATAAAAAGAATAATTCTATCAAAAAGGTGTAAATATTGCATCAAAATGAGGGTGTTTACACCAACACTTGATCAGTAGATATTAAAATAAATTTCACGCAATATTACCAATACTCAATAAATGTGCATGAAAGTGTGTAAACATAGACAAAAAAAATAAAAAACTTTATTATAGTGGTTGCTGCAGCTGTAGTTGCTAGGATCAGCGATCTCTGTGTTGCAACATATAGCAATTCCCACTATTTTTCAGTGAAGTGATGGTGCTATAATAAAGTGAAAACGTGCAGGTATCTTATGAAAATAATGTGATACAAATACCATGAATAAAGGCAGGCTAAAATATCATGAATGAATTATCGTGAATAAATGAATTTTAGTGAGTGAAATATTCCTTATAAAATTCTAAATGAATGATTTTTTAAAATAAATAATTTTAAGTGCAACCCGTCATAAAAAATAAATTATACACAAAAAGGTGCCAGCAATATTATATACAATAAGTGCAATCACAATAGTGTTACATGTAACCTTAAAGTTGCAGGTGATAGCATTGCAAAATTATAAATGTAAAGTTCTTGAAACAATAGATAGATGGCGATATTAGAGAGGTATTTATAAATGGTTCTTCTACTCAGATCTATTCTGTTTTGTATGCTGGGTAAAATATTCTTATGGTGGTGCCTCCTAGTGTGGTCTCACAAAACTCTTACCTTAAAGTTGCAATAATCAGGCTTTTGGTAATTATGTCTTTAAGGCGTGGAAGCAGTGTCTGGGAGCCTCTCCTTCTTTGTGGTTATCTCTCCATACTTATTTCTCTGTCACTCCGCTCTGGTGGAACTCAATATCAGGGGAGATAAAAGTGGGGGAGGAAGAGAGAAGAAAGGCTCCACTAGTGTGATAACGTTTTTGAAATCAAAGGGGGGGTATTTATTTGGATAATGCTCTTACATTTAATACAATAAAAACAGGCAGAGTAAATAGGTGAAAAATCTGGCGTTCTCAGCGCCCTCTCACTTGTGCTTCAGCTTGTGCCGCTCCAGCCAATCCCTACGCGTTACGACACGTCACGTGTCTTCATCTGGGGAACCGGATTGGCTGTTCTATGTTACCTTATATGTAATAGAACCGGAAGTTCTGAAACCACCATTTTGCTTGTGGTTATGTACGTTTAGCTCGGCGGCCTGTATGCTAGAGCCGGAAGTTCTAAAACCGCCATTTTACTTATGGTTATAATCGTTTTTCTTTAGATTTTGGAAGTTAATTCTCCACCATTTTGTTGTGGATATCTGTGATGTTTCTCTATGTGATAGACTCCTATGTGGGCGGCCATTTTTTTGGTGGAGATGTATTTAAATGTTATATCTTTTTTACGGCCAGTATATGTAATAAGAGGAGTTGTATTACAGACAATTAAAATGAAATACAACAAATACTCTTATTTAATTCACTGTTAATGTTTTACAACGGCCCATCTACAATAAAAATCTATATAAAAATGTACATATATGTTCCAGCTTTACCAAAAATGAATTAATTAAAAGGCACTATTATTTTGATGTATGGATGAAGTATGAGAGTGCTCTGGTATATCAACCAGTTAATACATTATACAAAATTAAAACAATTAATGACAATTCATGTTAAAACAATTCTAATCCAATAATAAATAGAAAGTGATCATCCATAGGAATATTGATGATACACGCTGATCAATCAGTATTATGGTGATTATAGGTAATTTTAATACACACTCTCATTATAATTAATTAAACAGTACGAGATCCTCAGCAATGGATAAAAGATGGACACTATAAACTAATATATATAAAATATGGACACTATAATCCAATATTAATAAGATGTATTGGAAGTGTTCAATCTTCATATATTGTTTCACTGTATTATAATTTATTAGTAATCGATATTAAAATAGATATAAAATTTATTAAAAAATATTAAAATTATTTAAAAATTATTTAAAAAACAGTTTAAATCAAATTCCACGTTCAGACCCCCAGGTACTAAAGTGCGTAAAGTATGAATCCATCTGGACTCTTTACGGCTAATATCACGAACCAAATGGCTACCTCTCCACGTTGGTTTGTGTTTTTCAATTCCCCAGAATTGGAGATGTGCGGGATCCCTGTTATGTACTAGTGCAAAGTGTTTTGACACATTGTGTTTAGGGAAGCCAGATTTTATATTTTGTACATGTTCTTGTATTCGTGTTTTGAGTGCTCTTTTTGTGCGGCCTACGTATTGGAGGTTGCAGCTGCACTGCAGCACATAGACCACCCCTTCTGTGTGACATCCTATAAAATCCTTAATATTATAATTTTGGCCTGTATTGGTAGCTGTAAAATCTTTACGTTTTCCCTGAAATTTTTTCGCGTGGCGGCAGGCATAGCAGTTACGACAAGGATACAATCTTTTTCCTGAAAAAAATGTATATGTGGATGTTGGGGGAGGGTCAATTACTGACTTAACAATCAGGTCTCTAATAGTCGGTGCTCTCTTGTATACTATATTGGGTCTTTCTGGCAGTATTTCTTTGAGATCTGTCAGGAGCCAGGGAGCGTCTCCGCTCGCCGGGCTCCGGTGCGCATGCGCACGGGACGAGCGCTTCGCCGCACACCCGTCCGCGGCCTGATGGTGCGTCTCCGCTCGCCGGGCCCCGTGTGCGCGCCGTAGCCCGTGCGGGTGCCCGGTAGCGCGTCACACTGACGCGCTCGCCGGGCAGGGGGACTATATCTGACGGCTCCAGCGCCCAGTCGGGTTGCTGGTTTGTCGTCAGCTCTCCCTGTTCCCTGAGCCTGTGTTTACCCTGTACTTGCCTGATCTGTGTACCGAACCCCCTGCTGGCTTGTTTAACTACTACTCTCCCGGATTATCCCTTTGTGCTGCTGCCTGATCTGTGTACCGAACCCCTGCTGGCTTGTTTAACTACTACTCTCCCGGATTATCCCTTTGTGCTGCTGTCTGATCTGTGTACCAAACCCCTGGCCTGTTTAACCACTACTCTGCTGGACAATCCTACCAATAACCTGCTTGATCTGTGTACCAAACCCCTGGCCTGTTTAATTACCACTCTGCCGGACTATCTTGATTCTAGTTGCCTGATCTGTGCACCAAACCCTGGCCAGCTTAACCACTGCATTGCTGGATCTTGTGATACCCTGATTATCACCTGCTTGTACCCTAACCTCTGCTTGTGTTTTCAGCCCTGCTCCCTATGGATCCCAGGACACCCACTTCCAGCTCCGGAACCTACTATCCTCCCGGAAGCCCGTGCCTCCGCGTGCCCTCAGCCTCCTGTACCCATCTCGGGGGTCTGGGTGCGCGTGGTCGTAAGGGCGAGCCGCTCTCGGCATCTCGGCCTCGGTGAGTATTTGTCCGTGACAGTACAAACCAGCCAGATGTCTGAGGCCGACAGAGCGCGCTCTCCTCTGGAGATCCTGTGTCAACAAGTATCTACCCTTGCGGACTCCGTACAGAAGTTACAAGAAGGTTATACACAAATTGATAACCGTCTGCAGCAGATCACCGGGTTACTACCTTCCGCAGCCGCAGCTCCTGCACCCAGCGGTGGGGGTCCACTTCCCCAAGCTCCGGCCAACCCCACTGTGGTCATGGCTCTTCCTGAGCCCAGGGTCCCTACACCTGAACGGTTCTCGGGAGACCGCAAGAAGTTTAGGGCTTTTAAAAACGCATGTTCCCTCTACTTCGCTCTACAGCCGAGAACCTTCTCCTCAGAAATCGTCAAAGTGGGGTTTGTGATTTCCCTGCTATCCGAAGAGCCCCAGGCGTGGGCCCACAGCCTGATGGAACAGAGCAATCCTGCCCTGAACACTATCTAGGCCTTCTTTGAGAGCATGACCCAGCTCTACAATGATCCGCAACGCATGGCCACAGCCGAAGCTATCTTGCACCACCTGTCCCAAGGGAGAAGACCTGTTGAGGACTATACAGTGGAGTTCCGTAAATGGGCGGCTGACACAAACTGGAACGAGCCGGCCTTACGTTATCAATACCGTCAAGGCTTGTCTGAGTTACTCAAAGATGAGTTAGCCAGGATGGAGACCCCTGCTTCCCTAGAGGAACTCATTCAAGCAGCTACCAAGCTCGACCGGCGTCTTCGGGAGCGGCGCTCAGAACGGTTTCAGCTGCCTCGCCCTGTCTGGGCGTCACCAAGACCTCACTCCACTGTACCTTCAAATTCATCTTCAGTTCCCTCTGCATCGGTCCCTGAGGCCGAACCAATGCAGCTCGGCCTGGTCCGAGGTCCGTTAACCTCCGAAGAGAAGCAACGCAGGCGGCAGTCTAACCTTTGCCTCTATTGCGGAGGAACCGGACACTTCCTACGCAGCTGTCCGTTTAGGCCTAGTAAGTTCCCTCAATCAAACGTATTGAACTTTCCAAACAATAACATTCCCAAGGCTTATGTGATGTTGTTTGTTTCTCTACAGCTTCCGGAAAGGGAGACTCGCCTGCAGGCCATCGTTGATTCCGGGGCCTGCAGCTGTTTCATAGATTCCACCTTGGCACACAGATTGAAGATCCCTCTACAAACCAAAGAGCAGAATTTGCAAATACATTTGGCCGACGGATCCCTTCCTTGCTCTGGTCCCATCACCCAGGAGACCCAACCTATTCCAGTAGTCACAGACTCCGGCCACCGGGAGTTCTTACGGCTTGACCTAATCCGTTCACCAATCTTTCCCATCATACTTGGCCTACCATGGCTACAAGCTCACGATCCACTAATCAAATGGAGCACCAAGTCGGTATCCTTCTCTTCGCAGTATTGCTCTCAGCACTGCCTGCTCCCGGATTCCAAAGTCTGTGCCACAAATGGCGGTACCACCAGGCAATCTTCAACACGTCCCCTCCGAGTATCTCGAGTTTCAAGAAGTTTTTAGCAAACAAATGGCTGACCGCCTACCACCTCACAGGGCCTACGACTGTCCAATTGACCTTCTTCCTGGATCTGAGATTCCGTTTGGCCGGATATTTCCCCTGTCTGAAACCGAGTTGGAGGTCCTGAAGCAGTACATAGACGAAAATCTTGAGAAGGGTTTCATCCGCCCTTCATCCTCACCCGCCGGAGCGGGTATCTTTTTCGTCGGGAAAAAAGATGGTACCCTGAGACCCTGCGTAGACTATCGACAACTAAACAACATTACAATTAAGAACCGGTACCCGTTACCGCTCATCCCTGAATTGTTCCAGAGGTTCCGATCGGCCAAGGTGTTCTCTAAACTCGACCTCCGAGGGGCTTACAATCTCGTCAGGATCAGGGCGGGAGACGAATGGAAGACGGCCTTTAGATCTAGATTCGGCCACTTCGAGTATTTAGTGATGCCATTCGGTCTCTGCAACGCCCCAGCCACCTTCCAACATCTAGTGAATGATATATTTCGACAATATCTAGATGACTTTCTCGTGGTATATCTGGACATAGTTAGTCAGGTTGAAAAAAGACACAAGTCCATCCAGTCCAACCACAAAAAAAAAAAAAAAAAAAACGTACAATCCAATATACCCAATACTATACCCACAGTTGATCCAGAGGAAGGCAAAAAACCCCAGCAGAGCATGCTCCAATTTGCTACAGCAGGGGAAAAAATTCCTTCCTGATCCCAGAGAGGCAATCGGATTTTCCCTGGATCAACTTTACCTATAAATGTCAGTACCCAGTTATATTATGTACATTTAGGAAAGTATCCAGGCCTTTCTTAAAGCAATCTACTGAGCTGGCCAGAACCACCTCTGGAGGGAGTCTATTCCACATTTTCACAGCTCTTACTGTGAAGAAACCTTTCCGTATTTGGAGATGAAATCTCTTTTCCTCCAGTCGTAAAGAGTGCCCCCTTGTCCTCTGTGTTGACCGTAAAGTGAATAACTCAACACCAAGTTCACTATATGGACCCCTTATATATTTAAACATGTTGATCATATCCCCCCTTATTCTCCTCTTCTCAAGAGTGAACAAATTCAGTTCCTCTAATCTTTCCTCATAGCTGAGCTCCCCCATGCCTCTTATCAGTTTGGTTGCCCTTCTCTGCACTTTCTCCAGTTCCCCGATATCCTTTTTGAGAACTGGTGTCCAAAACTGAACTGCATATTCCAGATGAGGTCTTACTAATGATTTGAACAGGGGCAAAATGATATCTCTCTCTCTGGAGTCCATACCTCTCTTAATACAAGAAAGAACTTTGCTCGCTTTGGAAACCGCAGCTTGGCATTGCATGCTATTATTGAGCTTATGATCTACCAAAACCCCCAGATCCTTCTCCACTACAGATTCCCCCAGTTGTACTCCCCCTAGCATGTATGATGCATGCATATT
Source organism: Aquarana catesbeiana (assembly GCF_042186555.1). Taxonomy (NCBI): domain Eukaryota; kingdom Metazoa; phylum Chordata; class Amphibia; order Anura; family Ranidae; genus Aquarana; species Aquarana catesbeiana. The sequence goes on from NC_133326.1 coordinate 458,518,584, forward strand.
CTTAGCCCCCAAGTGCATAACTTTACATTTCTCAACATTAAACCTCATCTGCCACATAGTCGCCCAATTAGACAGTGCATTGAGGTCGGCTTGTAAATTGGAGACATCCTGTAAGGACGTTATTCCACTGCATAGCTTGGTGTCATCTGCAAAGACAGAAATGTTACTTTTGATCCCAGACCCAATATCATTTATAAAGATATTAAAGAGTAAGGGTCCCAGCACTGAACCTTGGGGTACACCACTGATAACCTTAGACCAGTCAGAGTAAGAATCATTAACCACTACTCTCTGAATTCTGTCTTTTAGCCAGTTTTCTATCCATTTACAAACTGATATTTCCAAGCCTGTAGACTTTAACTTACACATGAGCCGTGTGTGCGGAACTGTATCAAACGCTTTTGCAAAATCCAAATAAACCACGTCCACAGCCACCCCTCTGTCCAAGGTTTTACTTACCTCTTCATAAAAAGAAATCAGGTTTGTCTGACAACTTCTGTCTTTCATGAACCCATGCTGTCTGTTGCTTAAAATGTTTTTTTTCCAGCAAGAACTCGTCTATGTGGTCTTTTATTAAACGCTCCAGTATCTTCCCGACTATAAAAAAGTTAAACTAACAGGTCTATAGTTACTTGGTAAAGACTTTGATCCCTTTTTAAATATAGGCACCACGTTCGCCCTGCGCCAATCCAGCGGTACTATTCCCGTCATTAATGAGTCCCTAAAAATTAGATACAATGGCTTTGAAATTACAGAGCTCAATTCTTTTAGGATCCGTGGGTGGATGCCATCAGGTCCAGGTGCTTTATCCACCTTTATTCTGTCTAAATATTTCTGGACCATATCCCTTTTGAGCCATTGTGGATCATTGGGGGCTGTGTCAATACCACCCCCATTATGGACATGAACTTCCCCATGCTCTTTTGTATACACAGAGCTGAAGAAAGTATTTAATAAATTAGCCTTCTCCTTGTCCCCAGTCACCCACTCTAGATTATTTTGTAAAGGGCCTACATGCTCAGATCTGACCTTTTTACTATTAATATATTTGAAGAATTTTTTGGGGTTTGTCCTACTATTTTTTGCGATCTGTCGTTCATTTTGAATTTTTGCACCCTTGATTTCCTTTTTACATATTCTGTTAAATTCTTTGTAGCATTTAAATGACACTAGTGTTCCTTCATTTTTATATTTTTTAAAAGCTCTTTTCTTATTGTTTATAGCTTTTCTAACTTTGACTGTGAGCCACATAGGTTTTCTTTTTAGCCTTTTAAACTTATTGCCCATGGGAATATACTTTGCAGTGAGGTCCCAAACAGTCTTTTTGAAGAATTCCCATTTCTGTTCTGTGTTTATCGCTGCCAATATTCCCTCCCAGTCTAAGTCCTCGAGAGCAGCCCTCATCCTTGGAAAATTTGCTCTCTTGAAGTTAAGTGTTTTTATCTTTCCCTTATGTATTTCTTGTTTACAGCTAACATCAAATGAAATCATGTTATGGTCACTGCTACCCAGGTGTTCCTTTATCTGCACATTAGTAATAAGCTCTGCATGGTTTGAGATTACCAGGTCCAACAGAGCTTCATTCCTAGTTGGGGCCTCAATAAACTGGACCATAAAATTGTCCTGTACTAGGTTTATAAATTTTTGCCCTTTAACTGTCCCAGCAGTGCCATTACTCCAGTCAATTTCTGGGTAGTTAAAATCTCCCATTATTATCACTGTCCCAGCCCTTGCAGCCCTTTCCATCTGTGCAAGGAGCTGAGTCTCCACCTCCTCGTTAACATTGGGTGGTCTATAACAAACTCCAATGATTAACTTTGAACTACGCCCATCTATATGCAGTTCCACCCATAATGCTTCAGACTCATCACACTCTCCATCAATCAGGTCCTCTTTCACACTTGCTTTGAGATCACTTCTCACATAGAGACAGACCCCGCCACCTTTCCTTTTTACCCTGTCTCTCCGAAAGAGTGCATAGCCAGGAATATTAATAGCCCAGTCATGTGAGGATTGAAGCCAAGTTTCAGCAATACCGATTACATCATAGTTCACTTCATGCACCAGAGCTTCCAACTCACCTATTTTGCTTGGCAGACTTCTGGCATTGGTGAACAAACACTTTAATGCATTAATACATTTTGGTCTGGTGTTTTTCATATATTTTTTAGTAGTACAAATGGCACTACAGTTTCCAATGGCTGTTTGCAACATGGGAAATTTCTTGACACCTGCCATAACCCTCCCCCCATCTGTCCCCATTCCACCCTCCATTAATGTCTGACCCCTAACTGACCTGTCTTCTTGATGTAATTCTAGTTCACCCTCCCCCCTCAATCCTAGTTTAAATACTCCTCCAGCCTTCCTATAAACCTCTCCCCCAGCACAGCAGACCCCCTTCCATTCAAGTGCAAACCGTCTTTAGCATATAGGTTGCACCCCAATGAAAAGTCAGTCCAGTGCTCTAGAAACCCAAATCCCTCCTCCCTACACCAGGTCTTGAGCCATGCATTCAGCTCTCTAATCACCCCCTGCCTTTCCTGTGTTGCGCATGGCACAGGCAATATTTCAGAGAATATCACCTTGGAGGTCCTTCCCTTCAACTTGCAGCCTAGTTCTTCAAATTGATTCTTAAGGAGCCTCCACCTTCCATGTATACTGTCATTGGTTCCAACGTGGACCAAGACAGCTGGGTCATGCCCAGCCCCTCCCAGTAATTTATCCACCCGGTCCACCACATGCCGAACCCTAGCACCAGGGAGACAGCAAACCATTCGGTTGAGGCGATCCTGGCGACAAATTATTCTATCAGTCCTTCTGATTATAGAATCCCCTATAACCACCAACTGTCTAGGCCTACCTGCACTCCCCTCACCACCTTTACTAGATGGGCTGCTCTCCCGGCTGTTAGGGATAGCAGTGACATCTAGGGCTGCCACCTCTGTGTTTGCCACCTCCACATCTTCACCCAACTTGGCAAATTTGTTTTGATGCACAAACACAGGACTGGCCTTCCTATTCTGCGAGCCCCTTCCACTCCCTCTAACTACATTAACCCATCTTCCTATCTGATAATCCTGACTTGCCCCTCCACCCTCCACATCAACCCTACTGACCACCTGCTCAGCGAGCAGAGGACCCCCTTCAAGGTTGTCCTTTCTGCCCAGTGTTGCAACTTGCTCCTCCAGATCTCTAATGCGAGCTTCCAGAAGGGCAACCTGCTCACATCTGTCACAGCGGTATCCATCCTGGAGCTGTTGCACCAATTTTGCATACATGTGGCACACTGTGCACTGAGCAAAACCTTCAACCCTGCTAGCACTCATTTCCCAGTTACAATACAATTACTTAAGGGAAGTTTAAGATGTTACTTACAGATTTGAAGACTTCTGTTTAAACTCCTGTTTTCAACTCCTGGTTATTAACTCTCCCACTTTAGTTCAAAAATTCCACTTGTGTTCACAAAATCCACATGCAAGCCACCATCAGCTGGGAGCAAGCTCCAGGGGAGTGTGTGTAGACACTTTTATACACCTGGGAACAATTAACCACTCCCCTTAATTAGCAGAAAAAAAAAAAAAGTGTTTAAAAAGTGTCAGAAAAAAAAAAAAAAAAAAAAAAAAAAGTATTTTAAAAACTGATAGCAAAGGAAAAAAATAAAAATAAATAAAAACCCCTAAAACAACACTTGCAAGCAGAAGCAGTCAAAAGCACAGCTCCTGGTTATTAACTCTCCCACTTTAGTTCAAAAATTCCACTTGTGTTCACAAAATCCACATGCAAGCCACCATCAGCTGGGAGCAAGCTCCAGGGGAGTGTGTGTAGACACTTTTATACACCTGGGAACAATTAACCACTCCCCTTAATTAGCAGAAAAAAAAAAAAAAGTGTTTAAAAAGTGTCAGAAAAAAAAAAAAAAAAAAAGTATTTTAAAAACTGATAGCAAAGGAAAAAAATAAAAATAAATAAAAACCCCTAAAACAACACTTGCAAGCAGAAGCAGTCAAAAGCACAGCTCCTGGTTATTAACTCTCCCACTTTAGTTCAAAAATTCCACTTGTGTTCACAAAATCCACATGCAAGCCACCATCAGCTGGGAGCAAGCTCCAGGGGAGTGTGTGTAGACACTTTTATACACCTGGGAACAATTAACCACTCCCCTTAATTAGCAGAAAAAAAAAAAAAAAAAAGTGTTTAAAAAGTGTCAGAAAAAAAAAAAAAAAAAAAAAAAAAAAAAAGTATTTTAAAAACTGATAGCAAAGGAAAAAAATAAAAATAAATAAAAACCCCTAAAACAACACTTGCAAGCAGAAGCAGTCAAAAGCACAGCTCCTGGTTATTAACTCTCCCACTTTAGTTCAAAAATTCCACTTGTGTTCACAAAATCCACATGCAAGCCACCATCAGCTGGGAGCTGGACGATATCCTTATTTTCTCCCCTACGCTAGAGATGCACAGAAGGCACGTTAAAACGGTTCTTGCTATTCTGCTACAACACAAGCTATACCTGAAAGCCGAAAAATGTGAATTTGAGAGATCCACCATACAATTCTTGGGGTTCATACTCTCTACCAATGGGGTTGCCATGGACCCTCAGAAGATTCAGGCAATTCAGGAATGGCCAGCTCCATCTAATAAAAAAGGAGTACAGAGGCTTATAGGATTTGCCAATTTCTATCGGAAATTTATCGTAGGATTCTCGGCCATTGTGGCACCTATTACCCAATTAACTCGGCAGCATCAATCTTTTCAGTGGTCCACAGCGGCTCAAGAGGCTTTCCTTAAGTTAAAAGAGCTATTCAGTTCCGCTCCAATCCTCTGCCATCCTGACCCGACTCAGCCCTTCATACTGGAGGTAGACGCATCGGAAATCGCAACCGGAGCAATTCTTTCCCAGAGACAGGGACCAAAGGCCATTCTACACCCAGTAGCTTTCGCTTCTCGGAAACTCAGCCCACCGGAATTCAATTACGACGTGGGTGACAGAGAGCTGCTGGCTATAAAGTTTGCTTTGGAGGAATGGAGGTACCTGCTGGAGGGGGCAGTCCATCCGGTGATGATCTTTACGGATCACAAGAATCTCGAGTACCTCAGAACAGCAAGACGCTTAAAACCCCGCCAAGCCCGTTGGGCCCTTTTCTTCTCCCGCTTTAATTTCCATATAGCCTACAGACCGGGGGCGAAGAACGGGAAGGCTGATGCCCTTTCACGGATGTTTTCCGCAGACTCCCAAATACCAACACCCAGCACGATCCTCTCTCCTCAAAATTTTCTCGGACTAACTCAAGCAGACTTGATATCCTCCATCAAATCTTCATCAGGTGCTTGTACAGAACCAACTGTGCATTCCCTGAGAAGATACGAAGACCTTTTCTGGATTAAGGGAAAAATATTTGTACCACAAGTGACTCGGCCCTTAACCCTTCAGATGTGTCATGATCATAAGATGGCAGGGCATTTTGGGAATAAGAAGACGGCTGAACTCCTTTCTCGTTCATTTTGGTGGCCAGGATGGAGAAGGGATTGTAAAGAATATGTGGCTTCCTGTTCCCTGTGTCAGAGAAACAAGGGCCAAAACACCAAATCCTGGGGTCTGCTCAGACCTTTGCCTATTCCGGAACGACCATGGGCTGATGTCTCCATGGACTTCATCGTAGATCTACCCAGCTCAGAGAGTTTCTCCACCATCCTTGTTGTTGTCGACCGCCTTTCCAAAATGGCTCACTTTCTGCCCATGAAGGGTACTCCCTCTGCCGTAGACACGGCCAACATCTTTCTTAAGGAGGTTGTTAGGCTCCATGGGATACCAAGGAGCATCGTGTCGGACAGAGGCGTCCAGTTCACGTCCAAATTCTGGAGGGAACTATGCAAGGCCCTGGGTATCAACATTTGTCTTTCCTCGGCCTATCATCCCCAGAGCAATGGCCAGACAGAGAGGACCAATCAGACGCTAGAGCAATACCTTCGCTGCTTCTGCTCGGGATCCCAGGATGATTGGGCGAGCCTTCTCTCCTACGCTGAATTTGCGTACAATAATTCTATCCATGCCTCCACCAACCAGACCCCTTTCTGGATCAATTGTGGGTTCCATCCCACATCCTTCGCTAACAACATCCCCGAAACGGCAGTTCCTGCAGTCCAGGATAGGATAAATTCACTACAAACTAACGTTCAAAAAATTCAAGACACACTACGCAAAACCCAGGAGGACTACAAGAGACAGTACGACCGGGGCAGAAAGGCAAACCCAAAATTTGATGTAGGAGATGAGGTCTGGCTGTCCACCGTTAATCTGAGATTACCGCTGCCATCTCGAAAGCTCGGGCCTAAATTCATAGGGCCTTTTCAAGTCAGGAAGATTATCAACCCTGTGGCTGTGGAATTGACACTTCCCAAGACATACCGGATTCACCCCGTTTTTCATGTGTCACTATTGAAGCCTGTGGTGCCCAGTCCTTTTCCGGGAAGAGGAGAACCCCCTCCTCCGCAAGTCAGAATCGATGGCGAGACTGAATTCGAAGTGGAATCCATTCTTGGTTGTAGAAAGAGGGGCAGACAGCTACAGTACCTGATTCAATGGAAGGGGTACCCCCCCGAAGATAATTCCTGGGAGCCCGCCAGGAATCTGCACGCTCCACAGTTAATTCGAAAGTTTCATCAAGATCATCCGGAACTGATGACCAGCCTTGGCGTCCAGTGTCCGCCCTTAGGAGGGGGGCACTGTCAGGAGCCAGGGAGCGTCTCCGCTCGCCGGGCTCTGGTGCGCATGCGCACGGGACGAGCGCTTCGCCGCACACCCGTCCGCGGCCTGATGGTGCGCCGCGCGCGGGTGCACGGCGGTCCCTGTGTGCGCGCCGTAGCCCGTGCGGGTGCCCGGTAGCGCGTCACACTGACGCGCTCGCCGGGCAGGGGGACTATATCTGACGGCTCCAGCGCCCAGTCGGGTTGCTGGTTTGTTGTCAGCTCTCCCTGTTCCCTGAGCCTGTGTTTACCCTGTACTTGCCTGATCTGTGTACCGAACCCCCTGCTGGCTTGTTTAACTACTACTCTCCCGGATTATCCCTTTGTGCTGCTGCCTGATCTGTGTACCGAACCCCTGCTGGCTTGTTTAACTACTACTCTCCCGGATTATCCCTTTGTGCTGCTGTCTGATCTGTGTACCAAACCCCTGGCCTGTTTAACCACTACTCTGCTGGACAATCCTACCAATAACCTGCTTGATCTGTGTACCAAACCCCTGGCCTGTTTAACCACTACTCTGCTGGACAATCTTACCAATAACCTGCTTGACCTGTGTACCAAACCCCTGGCCTGTTTAATTACCACTCTGCCGGACTATCTTGATTCTAGTTGCCTGATCTGTGCACCAAACCCTGGCCAGCTTAACCACTGCATTGCTGGATCTTGTGATACCCTGATTATCACCTGCTTGTACCCTAACCTCTGCTTGTGTTTTCAGCCCTGCTCCCTACGGATCCCAGGACACCCGCTTCCAGCTCCGGAACCTACTATCCTCCCGGAAGCCCGTGCCTCCGCGTGCCCTCAGCCTCCTGTACCCATCTCGGGGGTCTGGGTGCGCGTGGTCGTAAGGGCGAGCCACTCTCTGCATCTCGGCCTCGGTGAGTATTTGTCCGTGACAAGATCTTTGTCATTTTTTAAGATGTGCCAGTGTTTTTGGATGACTTTTGCTACATCTTTGTATTGTGTATTAAAGTCTAATACTATGCTAGGTACTTCTTGTTGGAATCTTGTCTTGGGCTGTTCTTCAAGCATTTTCTTCCGGTCTATAAGGTTAACATGTTCAATCTGGTTTTTTATCCAATGTTTATTATATCCTTTTGCCCTAAATCTTTCTCCAATCACCTGTGCTTGGTTCCGATAATCTTCTTCTTTCGTACAATTCCTTTTGAGTCTTGTGAATTGGCCCTTTGGAATATTATATAGCCACGGTTTGTAGTGGCAGCTGTCTGTTGACAGATAGCTATTGGCAAGTCTAGGAAATCTATTTCTTTCTCATCTATTTTCCATACCAAATTAATGTTTTTTTCATTATCATTTAGTTTGTTTAAGAACATTTCCGGACTATTTCTATCTCCGTTCCAAACTATCACTACATCGTCTATAAATCTTTTGTACAACGTGAGTTCGGCGGGGGTGTCTGTGTATACTGCCGTTTCTTCCCACTGTGCCATAAATGCATTTGCCACTCCTGGTGCAAATTTGGCACCCATGGCTATTCCCACTAGTTGTTTAACCACTTCAATACCAGGCATTTAGACACCTTCCCGCCCAGACCAATTTTCAGCTTTCAGCGCTGTCACAATTTGAATGACAATTGCGCGGTCATGCTACACTGTACCCAAACAAATTTTTTATCATTTTGTTCCCACAAATAGAGCTTTCTTTTGGTGGTATTTGATCACCTCTGCAGTTTTTATTTTTTGCGCAACAAATAAAAAAAGACCAAAAATTTTGAAAAAAAACAAGTTTTTCTTTGTTTCTGTTAAAACTTTTTTGTAAATAAGTACGTTTTCTTCTTCAATGACGGGCACTGATATGGCTGCACTGACGGGCACTGACGGGCACTGATACGGCGGCACTGATGGGCACCGATGAGGTGGCACCAATGAGGTGGCACTGATGAGGTGGCACTGACGGGCACTGATGATGGGCACTGATAGGCGGCACTGATGGGCACTGATAGGCGGCACTGATGGGCACTGATAGGTGGCACTGGTATGCGGCAGTGATGGGCACTCATAGGTGGCACAGATGGGCACTTATAGGCGGCACTGATGGGCACTCATAGGTGGCATTGATGGGCACTCATAGGTGGCATTGATGGGCACTCATAGGTGGCACTGATAGTTGGCACAGATGGGCATGGATGGGCACTGATAGATGGGCACAGATGGGCATGGATGGGAACTGACAGGTGGCATGAATGGACACTGATGGGTGGCACTGATGGCACTGCTTGTTTGCAGTGATGCCCCTAAGGGTGGCATTGCTGGGCATCACTGCAACATAATGGTGCCAATCAGTGCCCATTTGTGGGCACTGATTGGCACAGATTTGGCACACTGGGCACATGTGGATGGCCATGGGGTACATACCTGGCCATCCACATGTTGCCCCTTCCCTGGTGGTCCTAGTGGCGATCCCTGGTGGTCCAGTGTGGTGATCTGCGGGGGGACTGCGCTGATAAACAATCAGCGCAGACCCCCCCTGCCAGGAGAGCCGCCGATCGGCTCTCCTCTAATCGCGTCTGTCAGACGCGAGTGAGGAAGAGCCGATCAACGGCTCTTCCTATTGACAGCGTGATCAGCCGTGATTGGACACGGCTGATCACGTGGTAAAGAGCCTCCGCCGGAGGCTTTTTACCAAGATCAGTGTAGCGGTGTGTCAGACTGACACACCGCTCCGCCGATCGCCGCGATGCGCGCCCCCGGGGGCGCGCTGCGGCATGTTATCCTGCTGGACGTCATATGACGTCCAGTCAGGATAACAGAACCACTTCCCGGACGTCAATCCGCTATAAGGCGGGCGGGAAGTGGTTAAAATAAGTTTGGTTATGCCAAAAATAATTGCACTTAAGGCAGAAGTCAAGACACTTCATTAAGTATTTTCTTTGTTTGCAAATTAAGGTACTATATTTCCTTAGAAGCCATTTTGTTGCTGAAATTGCATCATGGTGTTGTACTATTGTATAAAGCGATGTAACATCTGCGGTGGCCAGTAGGGTTCTTCCCTCTAATACTGGCACCGTATTCAAAAGTTGTAGTGTGTGTTTGGTATCTTTTAAATACGCTTGTGTTTGCTGGACCGCTGGTTGTATAAAATAGTCGATGTATTGCCCCATTCTTGATGTTAGAGAATCAATACTATTGACTATTGGTCTTCCAGGTGGGTTCTCTTTATTCTTGTGAATTTTGGGAACTGTGTAAATTATCGGTATTCGACAGGTTTCCGGTATTAAATATTTAGTTTCTTTTGGATTCAAAATATTCTTCTTCATCCCTAGGTTTACTATAGCTTCTAGTTGTTTCTTGTATTTTGTGATTGGATTCCCAAGTAGTCTAGTATAAGTTGTTTCATCTTGTAGCTGCCTGTTTAGCTCGGCCAGGTATTGTTCTTTCGACTGTAGCACTATTGCACCTCCCTTATCCGCCGGCCTGATTATGATATCTTTTCTTTCGGTTAGGCGTTTTATGCCATTTTTGATGTGTATAGGGTCTGTAGCTTTTTTAATCTTTATGGAGTCTATATCTTGTAAAACTAGATTTTTAAAGACTTCCACATTTTGATTGTTGGACATCTGTGGATTAAATAATGAGGCATTTCGTAGTGTACTGTGTACTTCTGGCTGTGCGATTTCAATCCTTGGATTTTCTGGCTTCCACAGGTTGTTCATCAAATATTTTTTGATGTTAATTTTCCTAATATAGTTTTGTATCCCAATGTATGTATGGAATTTGTTAAGATTATTTTTGGGTGCGTATTTAAGGCCTTTGTCTAGTACTGCCAGCTCTTCTGTTGTTATTTGTTTCCCGCTTATGTTCACCACATTTTCTCATTTTCTCAACCACATTATTATCATTGGATTTGTAACTGTTGTATGTAAATATCTGGTTGTATACAGCATTTATCTATATGTGGATGCTTCTCTCCAGTATGGAGGAGATCCGATTTCATCCACCTGGTGGTTGTATTGACAGGCATTCGAACACCCCTGATGGATAGGGATCTGTATTCGATCTCCCTACCATTACCCCGCTGTAGGTTCTATCATCTCCCCTGGCGGGGAGAGGGTGCTGTGCATATCTCACCGCTCTCGGATGCCTATCTGGTTCTGCAAGGCGGGGAGACACTACTGCGCATGTGCCTGTACTGGGGTGCCCACGCCAGATATGATGTCAGTGGGCCATGCGTGGCCTAATCATGTCTGGTGGGATTGCATTTATAAAACGGTGGCGGTCAGATGCTGACAGGCTTTCATTCCTGCAGTAATTGGTGACACTGGGCAAAGGCATGGTAAATTGACATCACGCTAGGAATATGGGACCACTGAGATATTTTCCTTGGCCAGTTCCCTTGCTTGTGATCAGGGGCGTAACTAGAAATCACAGGGCCCCATAGCAAAAAGTTGTATGGGCCCCCCCTGCAAACAGCCCCCCCCCCCACAAAAAAATGAACTAATGCCATTGAACAACAAATTACCACACCCATGTGGCACAGTACCCAGGCAACAGCTTATATTAATTTCAAACAACAAAGTATGCAGTATACTGTATGCAGCCCCTGAAGGACACACATTGCTGACCTCAGTGGCGGTGTCTCCATAGAGGGTGCAAGAGTGCTGCCCCCTCTCTCCTGCACCCATCAATCTGCAATAGATAGATTCATGCATTGCTTGAATCTTTCTATTGTCACCGTTGCCGTCCCCTATTCAGGTGTCCGGCCCCTTGTCGGGCGCCGGGCATCTGAATTACAGTGGTGGGGGTGTTTTTGGAAGTGCCTGATTAGAGCCGTCAGCTCTAATAGGCATTCTGATTAGAGCCATGGGCTCTAATAGGCTTCCAAATTGGTAAACACCGGGCGCACTGCTGTGCATTCGCTGTTTACACAGTGTTGTGTTAGGTAATCGAATAAATCACTTCCCTAACACTCACCAATCTCAGCCAATCAGGTGCACCAGGTCTGGTCACCTGTCACCTGATTGGCTGAAGCGACAGGTGCTGTGATTGGATGCCTATCAGGCGTCCAATCATAGCAGAAGAGAACGGGAGAAGACATTGAGGATGGGGTACACTGGTGGCAATTGATGGGGCACACTGGTGGCAATTGATGGGGCAAACTGGCGGCAATTGATGGGCACACTGGCGGCAATTGATGGGGCAAACTGGCAGCAATTGATGGGGCACACTGGCGGCAATTAATGGGGCACACAGGCGGCAATTGAGGGGGCACACTGGCGACAATTGATGGCTACAGTAGCTGCATTTGACGGCACAGTGGCAGCAATTTATGGGTACAGTGGCTGCATTTGATGGGCACAGTGGCTGCGCTTGATGGGCACAGTGGCTGCACTTGATGGCACAGTGGCAGTGTTTGATGGGCACAGTGGTGGCAATTTATGGGTACAGTGGCTGCGTTTGATGGCACAGTGGCTGCTGTATGCAGCTGCATGTGTCGGGACATGGCTGGACTTGCGGGGCCCAGGAGGCTTAACAGTAAACTTACATTCCTTATCCTCACCCAGGGGTGGATCCAGAGTCTAGTCTCGGGAGGGGCACTGCCAGAAAATACGATTTTTTGCGGGCAATTTATTTAGAAAATGGCTGGTGTTATTGATGATTGTAGCGCATTACTTCTATAATTACATTGTTATAGAAAATGAAACCATAATGCAGAATCAGTGGGAGCCCAGAGTGTGTCTTTTGCCACCGTCGCCTGCCACCAGATGCAGCTTGTCACTTGCCACCGTCGCCTGCCACCAGATGCAGATTGTCACATGCCACACGTTGCGGATTGTCAATTGCCACGTCACATGCCACACATTGCGCATTGTTCACTTGTCACACATTGCAGATTGTCACTTGCCACATTACCTGACACAAGTTGCGGATTGTCACTTGCCACGTCACCTGCCACAAGTTGCGAATTGTCTATCTGCCACATCACCTGCCACACGTTGCAAATTGTCCACTTGCCACATCACCTGCCACAAGTTGCAGATTGTCATTTGCTGCAAGTTGTGGATTGTCCACTTGCCACATCACCTGCCACACATTGCGGATTGTCCACTTGCCATGTCACCTGCCACACATTGGGGATTGTCCACTTGCCATGTCACCTGCCACACATTGCAGATTGTCCACTTGCCACGTCACCTGCCACACATTGCAGTTTGTTCACTTGCCATGTCACCTGCCACAAGTTGCGGATTGTCACTTGCCACAAGTTTTGGATTGTCCACTTGCCACATCACCTGCCACAAGTTGCGGATTGTCACTTGCTACTTCACCTGCCACACGTTGCAAATTGTCCACCTGCCACGTCACCTGTCACACATTGCTGATTGTCCACTTGCCACATCACCTGCCACAAGTTGCGGATTGTCACTTTCCTGCTAAGGTGGGGAATGGGGATTGTCACTTCCTGTGTCCCAGCCTGAGTCAAGCAGCAGAGAGATGAAGTAATCTCTCTGCTGCCTGCACAGTGAGTGAGGGCAGAACTGCTGGGATGTAGGGCGGGGGCCGGGCGGTGAGAGATGATGTCGTCTCTCTGCTCCACCACCCACTGATTGGCCAGTCCACACACCGAGCCCCCCAGCTGGCAGCTTCCCGTCTGCTTTCTCACCCGCCCGCCGAGCCACCCAGCTGCATCCACTCGCACAGTCAGTGTGACTGTGCAAGCGCCGAGTGGACGGACAGCTTGGCAGCTCACCCACCGCACCGCCGGCACTGAACGCTGACTCCTTGGGCCCCCACTCAGTGGGTCGCTATGGTGATAGTTCCGCCAATGCTTGTGATAAAGAGATAGCAGTTGTAGGGGTTTGGCTGCAGGGTTATGGTATGACTCTCTGCACACAAGTGGGGAGGTTAGATGTCTGGATGGCTGGGATATAGGTTCTATGCACATTGTTGTTCCACTGTTAGTCCCCCCTTATTGGTGGTAGTTGTTTGGGTTGGTCAATTTGCCTGGGTATATTTGCTTAGTGAATGGCTGGGAATATACTTGTGGTATTGCTCTATAGGGGAGGTGTTTAAGGGGGAGGGTGGCTAGCAATTAGATATGTATGTAAGTTGAGTGCATGTGTGTATGTTGTCTAGTGTGTATAGATAGATCTCGTTCCTGGGGGCCATGTGGTGGGTGGTGGTGTTGTTCGGGTGGTGTTGATGGTTGGAGGCTACTATCAGTGAGAAGGGGTTGGTTAGACATACCCCCAACCCCCTAGGTTATCTCTTATAGATTGCCACTATACATGTCTGCATATGGGATATGGAGGACTGGCTATGAATGGTTGTTAAACTAAAATAGATTGAGTTATATTAGCCATATGTACTTTATGTGCATGCAGCCATAGATAGATTGGATCTGTTGAGATGGATCTTCTATATTTTAATATTTCAGACATGCAAAAGGTGCCCACCTAATTCCATCTAAGGTGTGATCCAATGTCTGTCAGACCGAGTTCTAGATTCTGTCACTCTAGACTATAATGTTGGCTGTGGGTCTGGTCCCTTTTTACGCTGAAGGTGACATGCAGCCAGGATTTTAAAAAATTGGTGAGCAATATCTATTAAATACTTATATTGGTTAGGATTTTGATTTTGTTCATTGTCATTGATGAAATTGTTTGTTAGATTGTTGTGATGGTAACGATGTTCCTTTAAATTCAATTGAAAATTGAAAATGTGTTGGATCACTCTATGCCCAAGAACTTCTTCATGTACAGTATATGTTGGGAACAAGCATCAATAATGGGGTTGGGCCATATGCTTAATCACACATCTATAAGTTTTTATGATATTTTTAATGATGTTAAAATAAAAATTACGTTTTAAATTATCTTTGTCTTTGTGCTCACCTCAGTGACAACCTCATATCCTTAAAAGTCCCACCCATTTATGAAGGAACGTTTCCTCCCAGTCTCTTGAATTTACACCTTTTGCTATACCATCATCCCTGTCAGTGGAGGCTGCTGAGAGGTCATTAGATATAGCGGGGGGGTAGGCATGAAAGGTGAGGAGGAGAAGAATTGTGTCCCTTGTGTGTGGCTTTCAGGTGCTCTTGCCTATGGGCTGAGTGGTGGGAGGTTGTTTTTGCCACGCTTGATCTGCTTGTGGCAGAGATGGCAAATTGCAACAGTGTGGTTGGCTGCACATGTGCTAAAAAGGCCCACACAGCTGAGCTGTGGGAAGTCAGCCGGGGAATAACAGCTCCACAATCTTATGAAATAGGGTGGCTACTCTCTGCTCTTCCATGTTGTCTGCCTCTGGAGGTCATCCTGCCTCATTGGGGTTGTTTCTCCCCCTCACTTTCCTCCTCTGCTCTATCTGGCACCCAAGTCACATCAGTGACCTCATCATCATTATTCCCTCCATCCTCATCATCACTTGGCAATACGCTGTGGCTGGGGAACACGATTGCCAATTTGTTGTTTATTAGTGTTCTCCCCTCTCTGTAGGCTCATGTTACTCCCTTCCTCTACTTCAGAACCAACATCAGAATCAAGTAATGTCTGTGCATCATCAAGAAGCAAGTGGCTAATGTGTGTGTTCAAATAATTCAGCTGATTCCTCCATGCATGATGCTAGGGCTAAAGGCAGGAGTAGCTGTGGACAAAGAGGCAGAATAAGCCACTCTGGCAGCTGCGGTGGACTGTGTCATCTTTTGTCATAAAGGATGAGGATGGTTTATTAAGCACTAAATGTTATGTAATGCTGTGTTAAACAATGAACTACACTGACACAACACTGTACTGACACACTATAATGACACACTACACTATACGGATACACTATACTGACACACTATACTCACGCTATACTAACACTACTCTAACAATCTACACTCAGAGTCACAATACGTGAACACACTAACTTGCTAGTAGCAAACTGATCCCTGCTTTATCTATCTCCACTCCAACAACACACTGCAAAAGCTTCCTATGGGAAGGAACCTTTTATAGTGTGGGGTGGGAAAATGAGCACTGAGCCGTGATTGGACAAAGTCATCATCACGTTGTCCAATCAGCGCTCTGACAGTGCTCTGTGCCCTAATTGGCAAAGCCTTGCACCTGACCAATTAGGGCCTTAGAATGCCCTATGAAGCGTGCAATGCATTGTGGGGCGCTCGGTGGCCGAACATACCACCGAGCACCCCACAAAGCGATGTTCAGGCTGAACTTTTTTTTGGCCCGAACCATTTGCCCAACACTATAGTGCACATGACATGACAAACACTGCTATCTACTGATTTATTTTTACCTCCATAAAGTTTAACTGAAGCGACCACCCATCAGATCAGTCCTTAGCAATACAAACCCTCACATTTGTTTCAACCTGCTGGGGACAGAAATGTTTCTCATCAATAACATACAGTATCTGCCCCCATTTCTTATGCCGCATACACACGAGCGGACTTTTCGACCGGACTGGTCCGACAGACCGAATCCGGCGGACAATCCGACTGTGTTTGGGCTTCATCGGACCTTCAGCTGACTTTTTCTGTCAAAAGTCTGATGGGCTTTAGATTTGGAACATGCTTTAAATCTTTCCACCGGAACTCCGCCGGACCCAGTTCCAATTGAGAAATCCGCTGGTCTGTATGCTAGTCCGACGTACAAAAAAACGACGCATGCTCAGAAGCAAGTTCGAAACGGAAGCGTTCGGTCTGGTAAAACTAGTGTTCGTATTATAGCTAGCAAATTCCTCACGCTGCAAATTCTGTGATCGTTGAATGCAGCGCATTAATTGTCTTCTTTATAATGCTAGAAGAACAAAGTTGTTTTGCTTATTCACACAGAGTTCTCACAAACTGATTTCTGGATTATTTCTTTTTGATCTCATGAATGATATTGTATTTTTTAAAAGCCCGACCTCCATACTAATGTTTACACATTTGTTTTTTGGAGTCATCTTTTATTATTTTTTATTTCATCAAGATCTTTTTTTAGGATTGTTACAAAATTATTTTATAGTGATCTCCATATATATATATATTTTGTTGGGTGTAAAGTTACCACAAGAACATTAGATTTTTTCTTTTTTTTTGAACCTCAAGGAGGTTGTTGTCCCTCGTTAATTTGACATTGTCTTTTAAAAATGTATTTGAATAAAAACACATAGGGAAGTATTTTCATAAAATAAAATATCCATTTATTCTGGTTAACAAAATAAAGATGAAGTCAACGCTGGTGAAACTTTTGGAATTTGTGAAGCCTTTTGGCCTCAGGGCACACATCAAGTCTGTGGAAAAGAAAATTGTGATCTTGAGGAGTCCATATAATAGGGAGCACAATCTGTTCCAGGAATCCCAGAGATCAAGAGCAGCAGCAGATGACATATATGTCCCCAGGCTGTGGTACTACACTATCCTGCGTCTTCTGTCAGACCAGACTGAAGCCAGGTCATCACTTTCTTCTCTTCGTTGCAGCCTTCCCTCCACCCTGCCCTGCACCTTGCCCTGCAGCCTTCCCTCCACGCTGCCCTGCAGCCTTCCTTGGAGGCTGTCTCTCTGGTGGTTGACTTGTGGAGGAGGAGGAGGAGGAGGGGCTTGCTCATTTATTTGGGTGTTGACAGTTAACTCACCCTTCAGCCCCTTGTGAAGGACATCAGAAAAAAGTTTTTCACACAGGAGGTGTTGGCCCTTCTCCATTTCGAGCAACCTGCTAGCTATATAGGAGCCATAGGCCTCTTCAGCTTCGGGGGGGCTCTTGAGGAAATTTGTAGTTTCTCTCATGAGGCGCAGTGATGTTAACCCTTGCCTCCTCCTGGCTGTCACTGGGCCCGGCCTCCTCCTGCCTGCCACTTTCCACACCTTCCTCCTGGCTGAGCTCATCCTCTGTATAAAAAAGGGACATAATTTTAGTTTTTGGTTCATCAATCACACACAATTTTCAGCTCATGACTTTCAAATTCAGTGTTAATACATATAAAAGAGTATCATTCTGACACCAGCATTTTTTCAAGCTGGTGACAAACATTTTTTGGCCACTACTGTCAATTGATATGTAGACAGCACTTTTTGGATAAAATCCTTAATAGGTAATCAATTAGACGTCTAGTTAACATCATTAATATTAGAACACTAAATATGTCTAAAAATAAAATACATGGCTCCAGATGGTCGCATCGTTCCAGGATGGAAGTCCCAGGTTGGTCCTCATCAGCCTCTGCTGGGGTGGAGGGAAGGGTGGAGGGAAGGGTGCAGGGAAGGGTGGAGGAAAGGGTGGAGGGAAGGGTCGAAAATGATTCCCTGGCTTCAGTCTGGTCATCAAGAAAACATAGTTTATCGAAGTACCACAGCCTGGGTACATAAACATCTTCTGCTGATGCTCCTGATCTCAGGGAAGTCTGGATCTTGTTATGCGTCCTCCTATACATATTTCACAAGATCCCAATTTTCTTTTCCAAAATCTCCACGGTTGCTTCTGGGATGAAAGTCTGCACAAATGCCAGAAGTATCTCCAGCGTTGACTTCCTTACTGGTTTAATGTAATATTGAGGGTGTTTGACCTCCCACAGATTACTCATCTCCCTGTACTTCTCAATAAATGATATCAGAAATTCAGGGTCCTTAAACTTATTATTCATTTTTCATGGAACTTTTTTTTGCATTGATCCATGTCCCCTGGGGCAGGACCCAGGTCCCCAAACACTTTTTATGACAATACCATGCATATAAGCCTTTAAAATTAGCACTTTTAATTTCTCCCATAGACTTTTAAAGGGTGTTCCGTGGCTTTCGAATTCGCCACAAACACCCCAAATTGTTCGCTGTTCGGCGAACTGACGAACAGCCAATGTTTGAGTCGAACATGAGTTTGACTCGAACTCGAAGCTCATCCCTACTGTACAGTTTTAAAAAAAAATCTTTATTTATCAAACATTTTTACAAAAAAGTTTTTTATAAACACATAAACATACATACATTTATTGGCAGTGTGTACAATTGTACTCTGCATTCCTATTTGGTTCACTTTATATAATATTAGGGTCGTTATTAGCCACAGCCACATACTTTACTAAATAAATATAACAACTTTACTCCTGACTAAACCCATAATCCTGTAACACACTGATTCCCCCAACGCCACTAATCCATCCTACCAGTACATCCATCCTCTCATCCCTCATACAGCCAAATACCAAACAACCATACACACACACAACCATAAAAAGAAAAAACAAAGGACATTTTCCCTATTCCTTCAACCATTAATTGCGATATTACCTCTAAGTTCCTATCACAACTCCCACTCGGTTTCATCGGCCATGTTCTGCACTCTTCCCACTTCTTTCATATATTGGTTAAATATGTCCCTCCCTGATCATCCTCTCCTCTAACGAGTGCATCACGTCTATTTCACATTCCCATTCTTCTGTAGAGGGGGCTATTCTATTTTTCCACCTTCTGGCGATAACAGTGCGTGCCGCCATTAAAAAATACCTCAGGATTCCTTTTTTTATGTTTTTAATTGATCCAGGGATCATTAACAATATTGCCACAGATATATCTGCTTGTAAATTTACCCCTGTTATATCCCTATATAATTTAAATACCATTTCCCAAAATAGATGGATTTCTGGACAGAAATACCATATATGTGACATTGTGCCTTTTGCTACACCACATCTCCAACATCTATCTGTGTTATCTGAGCTAATATTATTCATGTCTGCCGGACACTTGTACCATCTGGCTAATATTTTATAATTTCTTTCTTGATGTCTAGTAGAAATAGACAATTTATGTGCTACTATAAATGCCTTTTCCCAATCAGCCCTGGGGATAGTATACCCTGGCTCTTCCTCCCATTTGTTTATGTAAAATATCTCTTCCTCTTTATTCTCTGAGATTAGGTATTTATACACAACAGACAAAGTATGTGTGGGTCTGTGGTTCTGTACCAATATTTTTTCTAACCCTAGAAATGGTCTATTAAATACAGACTCCTTCTTCAAAGAAGAAATATATTGTTGGAGTTGTCCGTACTGTATCTATTTATTTCTATGTTCCATACCAAGGGCATCTAATGGGGGAAGTTTATTTTCATCCAAAGTTTCCACTATCCTTGTATCATCCCGTCTCCGCCGTTTAAGGAAAGTCTTGGCTTTAAATGCAGGTGGAAATTCTGGGTTGCTAAAGAGGGGTGTCATTGGACCTCTCAATGTAGATCCTATCCCCCTCTTTATCAAATTATCCCAGACTTTCAAGGTTGACACTACCAAGGAGGGCATATCCCCTTCCCGGGGTCTGCATTCCACCTTAATCCATGGTAATGCTCTCAGTTTTATATCTGCAACATCTTCTTCCAGTTTTACCCACTGTTTGCAATCCATATTATGGAACCAATCCACAATCCTGGCTATAAATATCGATCTAAGATACAATGAAATATCCGGTAGAGCCATCCCTCCATCTTTTTTTAATCTATATAAAGTTTTCCTTTTGATTCTAGCACTCTTATTTGCCCAGATAAAACTACCTATGACCTTACGTAGTTGGTTCAGTATGTTTCTTGCAGGGTATATGGGTATCGTCTGAAATATATATATAATTTTAGGTAGTATGTCCATTTTTATAATATTTATTCTTCCCATCCACGAAAAGGTCCCTTTATCATATATTTGTAATGTCATTATTTTGAGTACTAGTGGAAGATAGTTCAGTTCCTGTAACCTATTCAACTCCCTAGGGATAGAGATTCTGAGGTACCCAATTGCCTCTACCTGCCATTTAAATGGAAAATTTTTCTTTAAGAGCTCAACCATAGAGTTAGGCAATGACACATTTAGAGCCTCAGACTTATTATAATTCACCTTAAAATTACTTAGGTCTCCAAATCTTTTAAATTCTGCTATTAGATTAGGTATTGTCACCAACGGATTTGTGATGTACAATAACAAGTCATCCGCGTATACTGACATTTTATATTCTCCCCAACCCTAATGCCTTTTATATCTTTATTATTCCTAATTGCTATTAAGAGATGTTCCATAACGAATATATATAAGATTGGGGATAATGGACATTCCTGTCGAGTTCCATTCGTGATATGTACAGTATCAGATAGATCCCTATTTACCCGTATTCTAGCTACTGGATTATGATATAAGGCCATTATCTTATCCATCAGTATAGGACCAATCCCCCATTGCTCTAAAGTATCTCTAAGAAACCTCCATCCCACCCTGTTGAAAGCTTTTTCGGCATCTATTGCCAGTAAGCAGGATGGGATGGAGCGTATTCCACCAATGTCAGGGTTTTTAGCGTATTATCTCTCGCCTCTCGTCCCTTTATGAAACCCACTTGGTTTAAGTGTATATACGTTGGTACCATGGGAGTAAGTCTATTGGCAATAATCTTTGAATATAATCTGATATCAATATTGGTTAAGGAGATTGGTCTATAATTGCCACAAATAGAAGGATCTTTATCCGGCTTGGGTATGAGTGAGATATAAGCCTGTAAACTATGTGGGACAAACGGTACAGAGGTAGATACTGAATTGAAAGTTCTCTTAATAATAGGAATAAGGACATCTTGGAATGTTTTATAGAACCGCGGGGTAAAACCATCCGGGCCAGGATTTTTTCCCGGTACTAGTGAGGCGATTACTTTTTGTATTTCTTCCTCCGAAAATTCTAGTTCTAACTGTTCTATTTCCTCTGTTACCAATGAAGGTAATGCCGTATCTTTTATGTATTGAAGTATATTATGTTGAAATCCTTCAGGGTCTGAGTTTTCTAGTTGATTTGGTAAGTTATATAAACTACTGTAATAGGTCTGAAATGTTTTTAAAATACCTTTTGGGTCATAGATCGTTTCATCATTTTCTGACTTAATTTTAACAATAGACGAGGTACTGACTCACTGGCGTAGAGCTCTTGCCAATAATTTACCAGGTTTGTTACCTTGCTGATAGTATAGCGTACAATTTTTATCCATAATATGCAATGTCTGTTCATTAAGTAAATTTTGTAACTCTGTTTTCTTTTCCGTAAGTGCTGTTAAATTATCCCTACCAGGGTTTTGCTTGTGTTGCTTTTCCAATTTTGGTATCTCCTTCAAAAGTTGGGACATTCTATTCCCTTTTACCTTTTTTAGTCTTGCCCCATGCTTTATAAATAGGCCTCGGATTACACATTTCATCGCTTCCCATTGGATCGGTAGGGAGGTAGGGTCGTTTATGTGATCCTTAGAAAAATTAGTTTTTGCGCTCCTTATCTCTGCAACGCATATCTCGTCGTATAGCAAATTATCATTAAATTTCCATGTACCTCTTAAACCCCTCTCCCTAGAAATATCAATTACCAGAAAAATTGGCATATGGTCTGACCATATGGCTCTACCAATTTCGGAGGAAGATGTCGCAGATACTCCCAACTGATTCATAAAAAAAAATCAATTCTATGATATGTACCATGAACTTTAGAATGAAACGTATAATCCCTTTCTAGAGGATGAAGGTTGATGTAGTATCCCTATCATTATGGAGAATAAGATTAAAATCTCCACCTATTATCGTAATCCCCTCTGTTTTTTCCATAAGCTCTGTTAATAATTGTGCACCCACTCTAGATTGTCCCTGATTAGGTAAATATATATTAATAAATGTATATTTCTTACCATACTGTATATCAGGAGTTTAAGAAGTAATGCTCTACCATCTTTATTCCTCTATTCCTCCAAAACCTGGTGTGGTAATGATTTATGTATCGCTATGGAAACTCCTCTCGATTTTGAATAAGCGAAGGAATCATGATACCATGCATTATAATGTCCCTTCTGTAAATTAGGTATATGATCTACCCAAAAATGGGTCTCCTGAAAAAAAATCACCTTTGCTTTTTGTTTATGGAAAGAGTACAGAACCTGCGACCTCTTTACCGCCGAGTTGAAACCCCTAACGTTATAAGAGCATATTTTTATTGATTCCATGAAGGAATGGGAAAGAAAAGAGAAAGAAAGAGAAAAAAAAAAAAAGATTTATACACAAACTTGCACACAGCCACTCACACCTCCCCCTTTTTCACTCCAAACACACCACCCTAGCAACCAATCTCTTCCTACTCGACTCCTTTGAGTCTAACCTTACTAAGTAAGTTCCCTAAGTTAGGGGATGTGAGGAGATCCTCCCACACTTATACGTGCCTAGCCCAGGCTAACTTTATTCTTATCACATTGGAGCAGGAAAAAAAATATATATATATTCTTCTTGTTCCTATCCCTCCCCCTCCCCATCACTTATATGAGACATATTATTAACTTATAATCAATCACCATCACATACTTGAACCCCTACTCCCCCCCTTTAGTGTTAAGCACATCTATTATTAACAGTGCCCTTGTGTGTACATATTAATAAATGGAACCCATACTGATTATCCTATAATCAATCACCTAACAAAAAAAAAAAAAAAATATTATTCAAACACCACCACAAATTTAAACCCTCCCTCCCCCTATTGACTAATAATTACATTATCAATAATATCCTCATATGTAAATAGGTAAATAGTGCATAATAAAAACATAATCTTTTACCCTATAACATATTACCAGTAGTAAAAAAAAAAAAAAAAAAAAAGACAAATTTACCATCACCACCACATGTTTGAGCCCCTTTCTCCAACTAGTGCAAATCAAATACATCATCAATAATATCCTCATATATGAATAAAACATACAATACATTCTTATTACCCAATTACGTATTATCAATCAACTTCCTAAGAAAAAAAAAAAAATATATATATTTTTCAATCACCACCATATATTTTAACCCCATCCCCCTATTAGTGCAAATCAAAAACATTATTAATAATATCCTCAAATATGAATGATACAGAGTGAAGCACCTTCTAATTACCCTATAACATATTATCAATCACCTCCTAAAAAAAAAAAAAAAAAAAAAATTTACCCCAATTTATAATTATTCTTATACCTATCCCTCTCCCACCCCAACAATTATGTAAAACATATTATTAACCCATTATCAATCACCATCACATATTTAAACCCCCCTCCCCCCTCTATTAGTGTTAATCAAATTTATTATAAACAAAACCCTCATATGTCCATATTGATGGGTAAAACCCATTCTATTTACCATATTATCAATCATCTCCTTGTGCAAGAAAAAAAAAAAAAATTAAATACTTCATTGACCTATCATACCCCCCCCCCCCCCCCATCCCCACCAGATCCTAAAGAGGAGAGGGAGAAAAAAAAAAACCTCCCTTCCACCACTACTGCCGTCTATCTTCCTCTAAATTGTCTCTGATCCAGTCCCTGATATGAGCATGGGCAGTCCGGCAAGTCGATCAATGGCAAAAGCAAATGTCTTGAAAATTCAGGAAGATCAGCCATGTCACGAAATATAATCTTTCTACCATTTTGATGAACAATAATCTGAAAGGGAAAGCAACAGTGGTTTCACTGCTTTTCTTCTTATCAACGTATATATTTTGACAGATCCTGTAAAAAGATAATTTGCGCCCCCTCATATTCAAAATCTCGGTGTCGCCATGCTGCTGCCATAATGTTCTCTTTGACCTGAAAAAAATGCACCCTACAGATCACATCTCTAGGTTTTCCCGAGTCCGAAACTTTAAAACCCTGGATTCTGTGGGCTCTGTCAATCTCGAGTTCAGTCTCCCTTGGACATTCTAGTAAAGAGTTAAATATACCTTGTAAAGTTTTCTTAAGATTTTCTATTTTCACCGTCTCAGGAAGACCTCTAATTTTTATATTATTTCGTCTGCTTCTGTTTTCGAGGTCGTCTGTAATATTCATTATATTACTTAAGTATCGATCATGCTCTATCTTTTTCTCTTCTAGTAATATTAATTTTTGATCCATATTTGCAATTTTGGTGTCCATGTCCAAGATCTTATTCTGTGTGTCAGTCAAAGATATTTTCAGATCTTGTATTTCAGATTTATAAGAAGATTCTAATCTGTGTATATATTTGTCCATATCTTCCCTAGTCGGTAGGGTTTTAATATATGCCTGTAGATCCCATATGGGGCCGCCATCTGCTCCCTCTAAATTCATCATAGGGTGATGTGTATTCTCATTGGGGCTGTTACCTGTTCCCTGTTCCACTTCTCTAGCAGGAGATGAGAAATTTAGCTCTGTTATAGTAGAGTTATTTTGCTGTTCTGGTGGTTGTTGAAAAAAACCCTTAATATCAGGTTTTTGTGCTGACGCAGGTTTATGGGGATTCTTTGATGTCCCCCCTGACGATCCTCTTTTTGTTTTCTGAGTGTGTGTACTTTTGGGAGGCATGATCTACTTAAACTATTTAGCAGTAAGAGGGTATAGCTCTCACCTATACCTCTTTTTTGCAATCTTCCACTGAACTATACAATCTCCTCTATCAACCGCTAGAGCCTGATTATTGTTCCTTTACTTATGAGTTTAACCACATCAGTGGAAATGTGCCTCTATTTATAAACAAACAGAGTGTCTTTTACCTTGCCTTCATCCACGTTTTATACCTTTTTGGGAGATGATATGCTGTATGTCCATCCAGGGAATTCCTCCCTATTCCTCCCAGGCTTATCTAAGGATCTTTCCGGGTGTTCCGCGGTTCAGCTGGTTACCCAGTGCCTTCACCTTTACTTTAGCGGGAGCCGGTTCCTGCCCTATGTACCGTTTCACTCCTTGCTCGAGCCGTGAGGTTCCACTCCTCTCGATTGCTTAGCGGTGGGACTCGGTATCGCTCAGCAGGCTTCGGCAGGACTCGGCCTGCCTCGTGTTTTTCCGGTGAGGTTCGGATCCTACCGCTCACACTCACCGTCACCTCCTTCCGTGATCCTCCGTCCTCCCTCCTCGTAATCCAAGCCGGGTCTCCCGGTCCAAGGGAGTCCGGCAGTCACCCCAGGACCCCAGGGAAGTTTCCACCAGTAATATTTTCCTTTAATCTTATTCCATGTCCTGATGGCAGACACCCAAAAAAGCAGCAAGCAGGGGATTGCTTGTCTGGCAGTCTGCTGAAAGGGAGGGTCGGGGAGGTCTAGGAAATCAGACTTGCTGCAGCTGATTGCCTGGGCTAGTGGAGCGATCTCACTGCACGTCCATCCCCCACCTCCACCCTCCGACAGCTAGTTTCCTACTGTACAGTTTTAATCATTAATCGTTCATTGGAAACATTGTTCGTAGTAAACATCGTTAGCAAGTATATACAATGTATTTAGTTGATACAGGGTTTAAACAACATTTTGGTCTTGGTAATTTGTCTTATTAAAAGAAGTTTAGGTTATTGTTGTCTAGATGTCTTTGTAACTAGAATGAATAGCAAACTTTATTCAGTGGAATGTAAAGAGAGGACACTCAGCAGCTGTTTACACATCTGAACTCAGGAGCACTAGTGTGGGACACCAGAATACATTTTTTAGGGTAACCCACACAGGTGCATCAGTGGATACTTGTTGGGGTGTCTCTATCTGTGAAATGTGGCCAAAAAAGGTAAGTATTCCGGCTTGTTTCAAAGTGGATTTTAATCATGTCTTCAACTTGGATCTCTGCCCAAACAGACAAGTGTACACCACTTCAATACAGTGTTTCATATTCCTATTCCTGGACTCAAATATCTGTGTGCTAAGTATACCTTTTGTTTCATTCTCATAGGGGAGAAAAGACTCAGACAACCTGATCCCAGGGACCCCCGACCTCGCCTGCAGGATTGGGAAATCAGCCCAAGCCCCACCGGGGATGTGGAGGAAGGAGCGGTGGAGGAAGTGGGGGATATGGGCACCCCACCAGGTGAGTGTCTGACACCCCAGCTTCTGGTAATCTATGTATGCCTGCATATTTCTAAATTCATCTTTTTTCATCAATTTTAGGTGATGTGCCGGTTGTGGAAGAAGGGGGCCCATTTACCATGGACAGTGCCCAAAGATTAATTGGGCAGATCATGCCCTGGAATGGGGATATTGATGCCATGCGCACTCACCTGCACATAATGCGTAATTGGCTGGACAATATGCAGCAGGAAATGAAGAACATGATCGATGTTTTGAGGAGAATCTAATCACTTTTTCTCCAAAAAAAATTGATCATGTACTTCATTTCCTTTTTTGCTGACCCCATTCTGGGCTTTGACTTTTAACAAGTTTAGGCCTGTTTGCTAAAAAAAAAAAAAAAATGATGCCTGTTTATAATAAAAAACAAAAAAGCAAAAAAATAGAGCCCTGTTTGTAAAAAAAAACAAAAAAATTAGGCCTGTTTATAAAAAAAAATAGAGGCCTGTTTGTAAAAAAAAAACAAAAAAAAATTGAGGCCTGGCCTGTTTGTAAAAAAAAAACAAAAAAATAAATTGAGGCCTGTTTGTAAAAAAAAAAAAAAAGAAAAAAAAACGAGGCCAGTTTATAATAAAAACCAAAAAAAAATTTAAAAATATGTATATATATTGTTTTTATTTATATATATATCTATATATATATATATATATATATATATAGATATATATATATATTTTTTTTTTTTTTTTTTAAATATAAAATTCCTAAATGCACATGTGAATGAGCACAGATTAAAAATTATGTTAATCAACAAAATGTGTGGCTTCTTCTTTCAATGCTCAATAAGAATATTGTAAGTTATTTGGTGTTTACAGTGACAATGGGGTTTATTTACTAAAGGAAAATACACTTGGCACTACAAGTGCACTAGGAGAACCTAGGAGACAGCCAAAAAGAAAGGCAAGCAATAAATACATTTCTAGATTTTATCTGATCATTATTTTTTATTAAGAAAAATTAAAGATTGTCTGGCATTGCAATGGCCCCCTACCCGTAAAAAAATCAACATATTTACCCCCAACTTGAAGGGCGCTTTGGGGGGCCAAGCCAGTATGGCCAGTATCCAGGCCTGTCAGAGGATTCTCTGTAAGTCCAGCCTCAGGCCCAACAGAAGCAAGATAATTGCTTGAATGTTTGTGTAAATAATTGTGCAGGATGCAGCACGCTAGGACAATGTGATTATGTTTGTAAGTCCGCCATGTGGATGGCTGTCTGAAACAGGCGGAACTGGCTGGCCATTATCTTGAAGGCATTCTCCACAACTCTTCTCGCTCTGGCCAGCTGGTAGTTAAAAACCCTCCTCTCCGGGGTGAGGGTCCTTTGGGGGAATGGCCTCATCAGGTGCTCGCCCAGACCAAAGGCTTCATCTGCAATAAAGACAAAGGGGAGTCCTTGCACGTTATCCGCATCAGGTGGCAATCCCAGGCCACCGCTCTGGAGACGCTGGTAGAACTCCATCTGGGCAAAGACTCCTCCATCCGACATCCAGCCATTCTTCCCCACGTCCACATACAGAAATTCTTATTGTGCCAACACCACCGCCATTAACCCAATTCTATGAAACCCCTTATAGTTAAAATAGTATGACCCCGAATGGGGTGGTGGCACGATGCGGACGTGTTTCCCATCTATAGCCCCTCCACAGTTGGGAAAGCCCAACGGGTGGCAAAATGGGATGCCACAGTCTGCCATTCCTGTGGCGTTGAAGGAAACTGGGGAGACAAACAAGAAAATAAAAATATAAGTACTTTTGCACATAACATTGCAAGCACATTACACAAAAAACATTCTTGCCCAGCATCAGTATGGCATTCATTTTAAGTATTATTTAAAGACTAAAATATAAGGCCCACTTATCAGATTCCTCACCCCCACTGATGGCCCATTGATACATTTTTGGGGGGGATTATAAATCAATTTAAGGACACACAGACCATTTGGATAAATTTTAGGGGGGATAATAAATCAATTTAAGGACACACAGACCATTTGGATGCATTTTAGGAGGAGGGGGTTATAAATCAATTTAAGGACACACAGACCATTTGGATAAATTTTAAGGGGGGAGGGATTATAAATCAATTTAAGGACACACAGACCTTTTGGATACATTTTAGGGGGTTATAAATCAATTTAAGGACACACAGACCATTTGGATAAATTTTAGGATAAAGCACTACAATGGAGCTGACAAAATACATTGTTAAGTGATTAGACTAGGTGGATATGGGCCAAGCATAGCATGCTGGGGAGGTTAGTGAAGGCAAATATGCATGCAGGACAAAAAAGAGCATTACAAAGAATTACAGCATGCATGAGGACAAAGGGGACATTCACAGCATATTGCAGTCATGGTAATTAGTGTTTGAGTAAAGAAATACATTACATTAGCAAACATTAAATACAATAAAATGTGATGCTAAAGGATAAAAATCTTACCTTAACATAGTCCTTCTGCAGGACCTGGATGATGGCAGAACAGGTCTCTGGGATAATGATCCCCGGAGCCTAAAGGGAGATGCCTGTCAAGAACTTGAGGTCCTGCAGGCTCCTCCCCGTCACCACGTACCACAACATGGTGACTAGCCTGCTGATATAGGGGGTCAGCAAAGCCAACAAAAGGTGAAATACGGGGTCCGTCATCCGGAGAAAGTTCCTGAAATCATCAGGATTATTCTCACGGATCTCACGGAGCAAAGGCATGTGACAGAACTGGTCACTCTGGAGCAACCAATTCTTGGTCCATGAACTCCTCCCCACCCTGTTCATGGACTGGACTTGTGTCAAGGTAAGGACCTCAACACAAAGCCCCCACTAAGCACGAACTCTACGAGGAGTATGTATACGCAACATGGCTAGAAAATGGTCGGCTGCTCAGAACGAAGTAACAGAACGCACTGAAGAACAGCAAGGCCTGTGAAGAGTGACCTGAAAATCAGTAACGAACGAACAAGAACACAATGACAAGTCAATTGTACTCGCTGCACGCAATGAAGACTAGATACAAACCCACAAGCAAAGGCATGTGAGAGAATTGGTCATGCTGGAGCAACCAATTCTTCATCCATGAACTCCTCCCCACCCAGTTCATGGACTGGGCTTGGGCTGAAGAATGAACTACAGCACCAAGCACATACAATGCACGAGCTCTACGACGAGTATGTAGATGCAACATGGCTTCAAAATGGTCGGCTGGTCAGAACGCACTTGACAGAACGCACTGAAGAACAGCAAGGCCTGTGAAGAGCGAGCTGAAAATCAGCAACGAGCGGACAAGAACACACTGATAAATCAATGCGAACTGACTACACGCACTGAAAAGCAGATACAAACCTCACAAGCACAAACTGAACAACAGTTAAACGATCTAAAAAAGCTCAAATTGTCTCTCACCAAATGTCTACTAACACGAGATAAACACGAAATTAGCAGTAGGGGCCCAACGGGTGGCACACGAGCTATTACACTTCCTTTTTATAGTCTCGTTGGACCTGGTGTACGTCACCGCGTACTAGGTGGTTGGACTTTGGTGTGATCGTGTGTAGGCAAGTCCGTTCATTCAAAAGTCCATTGAAAGTCTGTCAGAAAGACCGTTGGACTTTTGTTGCTGAAAAGTCCGCCCGTGTGTACGCGGCATTAGTTTAAATGCATGTCCAAAAACCTCCTAAATTCCATTCTAAGAAGCTCAATGCCCTTGTGTGAGGGATGCAGACCATCTCTCTTGTACAGCTCAATGTCAGACCACCTGATAGCATCAGCATCATCACCAATCCTTTAACCAAAGAATTCTGTAATGCAAAGTACTTTCTTTTGTTGTCCATTAAGCGCAGGTAAGACCTCTGAAAATGTAGCAGTACACCCTAACAGTTTAAGATCCTAGCCCAAATTCTGAAAATCCTTCTGTACAAAACAAACATCATTCTGTGAGAAATCACTTGTGCCAGGGTGCACAACAACATCAACATTGCACTTTTCACTAGCTTTGTACCTCACAGTAGAACCTGGCAAACACCTAACTTCCACATTATTTCCTAAAGAAACACCTCTTACAATTAAATCACCAACAAGAAAATGACTAAACAATTACTTCTGGTACTGCAATTTTTTCTCAGGGCCCCCCTTCTTATGCAGAGAAGGCTTGGCCACTCACAAGCAGATATTTTTGCAACCTTGTATCTGCTTCTAGCTCAGAAAAAACACTATAGAGATTACACAGTGTCACAACAAAAGCTACTGTGCATTTTTATGGTAGTACCTAAATTCAAACACAGGTACTAACCAAAGATAGTTGGCTGTCTCCAGACGCCTGCTGTTTTCAAACTACTGCTGTTCAAAACTATGCACTTTCAGGAGTGTGTCTCACCCGCTCAATGTTCATAAGCTCTTACCAAAAGCTGCCCCAGTGTTTTCTTAGCACACAACATCAGAGCGTCATGGACACATATATGTTGGACGTTAGGGCCCACTTTTCCTGCTGCTGCATATATGTGTTACGTGGTCAGGAAGGTTGAGCTTCCTACTGTAAACACTGCCACAAATAACATTCATACATGATCCAAAATCTTTGCATAAGCCTTTGACACACATTGCACCACACTGCTACTCACATCAGCAAGGTGGATTGCATTCAGCCCATGTGTACCAGGCATTACTGTCCTGGTGATAAGGTTTTCATCAAATTAAAAGTGAGGAAAGTCTCCAACAGCAACATAGTGAGAATTAAAACGTTGCAGTATGCATAAGGGAAAGCAAGAATACCTGTCAAAATATTCATTTCAGCCTGTGCCCCGGTGAAGAATTTCCTTCACTTCCTGTCTGATGAAACTATTGACAGTATCTAAGAAAAAGTCTCCATATAGCAGTAATATCCAACAAATGTTATAATCTTTTCCCACTTTCTTCAAGATTATAGAAGAAGTTTTGACATAACATCATACTTCAAGATAGCTATCTGAACCACCTGTCACAAGAGAAAATGTGATGTAGGATACTATGCAAGAGAGCACTATGCAAGAGAGCACTAGCTCTAACACCTTCTTTCACTTGTAGCTAGTAGTATGAGCTGACTTCCATCTCATAAACAACACTAATGCCGCATACAGATAATCGGACATTCCGACAACAAAATCGTGGATTTTTTTTCCGATGGATGTTGGCTCAAACTTGTCTTGCATACACACAGTCACACAAATGTTGTCAGAAATTCCGAACGTCAAGAACGCGGTGACGTACAAGACATATAATGAGCAGAGAAAAATTAAGTTCAATAGCCAGTGCGGCTCTTCTGCTTGTTTCCGAGCATACGTGGAATATTGTGCGTCGGAATTGTGTACACACACTCGGAATTTCCGACAACAAGTTTTGTTGTCGGAAAATTTGAGAACCAGTTCTCAAACATTTGTTGTCGGAAATTCCGACAGGAAATGTCCGATGGAGCCTACACACGGTCGGATTTTCTGACAACAAGTTCACATCGAACATTTGTTGTCGGAAATTCCGACAACAAATGTTTGAGAACTGGTTCTCAAATTTTCCGACAACAAAACTTGTTGTCGGAAATTCCGAGCGTGTGTACACAATTCCGATGCACAATATTCCACGTATGCTCGGAATCAAGCAGAAGAGCTGCACTGGCTATTGAACTTAATTTTTCTCTGCTCATTATACGTCTTGTACGTCACCGCGTTCTTGGCGTTCGGCATAACAATTAACATTGTATGGTTATGTGGAACTATCTTATAAACTTTAATAATGTCAAGCTAAAGCATTGCAAACATGAATTTTAAAACACGATTAAGCTTTAAACTTTTAATTTGGGTTCCAAGCCTTAACAATACCCTGGTATCACATTTATTATCTTTGTTTATCCATCCACAGCAATGCCTGCAGTGAATTTGCTCTAATTTCAAGAATATTTTATTGACTAAGGATACGTGCATGTCCAGTTTAATTGCTTATTTATTTCATTTCCATAATGTGCTTATTTATTTCAATGGTAATGTCAAAATAAATAAATTAAATTTAGTAGAAGATTAGCTCAGAGTGAAAACATAATCTAACCAATATGAATTCAATAACGTCAATTTAATGTATTACATTTCAGATTTTACCAGAAAACAACAAAATGGCTGTTAGCTAAATTGACACATATCTGTTTCAAAGATTATCAAAATAAAGAGGTTATTTAAAAAAAAAAAAAAACATGTTCAGTTCACCTATTTTATTTATTTGTATACTTTACTGTCTGTACATATTGGTAAAAGCTGTAGATAAAATTAAGTCAGGGTTTTTTTTATCTTTCAAAAGTGATCAGCTTCTCTAATGTTTTTTTTTTTTCTGTAGTTTGGCTATAGAAGGGGTTTAAATCACTGAAAATCAATCTGTCCCTACTACTCTGAGGAGAGCTAATTAAATCTTATCTAACACAGAAATGAGCATTAATTGTGCAATAATTCACCAACATTCTCGGGAGAATCCAAAGAAAAACTATTATTGTTGTGAGAATAATTAATCAAGACTAAATAGCCAGTGTTCAGTTAATGACTCTTTTGTCAGCTATCAGGTCAGTGAAAGTTATATTACTCTTATCAGATCCATATTACCAGACTACACTGTATATTTTACAACTTAAATAAGATGTCAAACTAGCTACTGAAAGAGGACAAATGTCTTACCCTTAAGGCAGGTCATAGATGATATGTATTTTTTTCCTGCAACCTGTGATTGCAGGGAAGAAAATTGCCTGATTCCCCCATCAACACAGTCAGTGTTGAAGGGGGAATCCCTCCCATGGACCTGTTGTGTTCTTTCAGAGGGAGTAGGGGGGCATGGGAATCTGTTCCTTTTGGGATAACACAGTGACTATTGCTAGTGGCTTTAGCCCCTGGCAATAATCGCATCCTAAAAATGGGTGGATCAACTTGGGTAAATCAGCCTGCCCATACATGGTTTAAATCTGGGCTGTTCCCTGCTTAACTGGCTGAGAATCGAACCGTCTGTGGCCGGCTCAAGGGAGATGTGTTGCTTATTCCTGCTCCCCTTGGGGTACCTGGAAACTATGTCCATACCAAACTTATATTTCTATTGAATCCACTATGTTTTCATCAACTATAAGGCCCGGTTCACACTAGTGCAATGCCAGACATCGCATGTGATTAGCACCACATTGCTGTTCAGATCACATGTGATGTCTGTGTGATGCGATTTCAGCCATACAAATTGTATGGCTGAAATCACATCACATTCGCTCCAAAATGGTGCCGGACCCTTTTTTTGGTGTGCACTGGAATCAGATTGCATGGGTGTTCACAGTTATGCGATCTGATTCTGCACCATTTCACAGTTCACACTGCGATCTGCTGACCAATCTGGGGGTGTCGATAACTTTACATTGACACTCGCAGCAGTTCACAGATCTCAATGTGAACCACTGTGAGATTCAGGCATGATGCGGAAAACCCACACTGGATTCGCAGGGTTCTCTCATCACACTAGTGTGAACCGGCACTTATGCCGACCAGACTGGTTAGACGGGACGAATCCATCGGACAATCTGACCGTGTGTGGGCTTCATCGTACTTTTTCGGTCGAAAATCAGGCGGACTTTAGATTTGGAACATGTTGCAAATCTCTCAGATGGACTCGAGTCCGGTCAAAAAATCCGCTCCACTGTATGCTAGTCCGACGGATGAAAACTGACGCTAGGGCAGCTATTGGCTACTGGCTATCAACTTCCTTATTTTAGTCCAGTTGTACGTCATCACGTACAAATCTGTAGGACTTTGGTGTGATCGTGTGCAGGCAAGTCCGTTCGTTCGAAAGTCTGTCTAAAGTCCGTCGGAAAGATCGTTGGACCTTTGATGCCAAAAAGTCTGCCCGTGTGTGCACGGCATTACCCACATGTATTACAAACATTACAGGTATTATTTGTTACATTTGCCTGATGGTGAGACTTGCCTTTTAACGTAAGCTTAAAATAGACCTTTAATACTTAAAGTGTTTGTAAAACAAAATGTGTAGTGAACAATACATTATCTATAAAGAAAATAAATAGATAAATCCGCGCTTCGGACAGTATACGAGCTGTAGCCTCTCCCTAATTAGTTCCCCAAAGGGGTCTAATTGAATAGATATAAAAGGTGGTCTGGGAGAAAAATGGCACTGCCCTATTATACAATAAAATATTTAATGGTGGATAAATTGCAACCTTAGTTCATTAGCGTAAGTACTTGTAGGGGCTGTCCCCTTGATGTGCCTAAATATGGTCAAAACTCGACCAATGACCTTGTATGTGAAAAACCATAAACCAAGTGAGAAACTGAGGGTTAAATTCCTATCACCCCAGTATCAAAGAGTGCTCCATATATTCAAATTAACATAAATGATGTGGGAATGGCAAGTGTTTCTTTACAAATTAAATAAACTAAGAATTGACCCCAAAATTCAAAAATATTGTGACACTAAGGCATCCTATAAAGTGCAGTGTAAAAGAGTGTTTCATATATTCAAATTGACAGGAATAATGTGGGAGTGACAAGTGTTTCTTTAAAAATTAAATAAATTCAGAATTAACCCCAGAGTTCAAAAGTATTGTGACACTATGACCTCATATAAAGTGCAAGCATTTTCCTTTTGGGTGAAGAAATATGTGTAATAAATATAAAGTGTCAGTGCCAGAGGTTGCATATATACTAAAAATAGATTAATTCAGTACTATATATAATTATTAAATGAAAATCACCCCAGCATCCAAAACTATTGTGACAATATGGCGCCCTCTCAGGGGCAAACTCCCTTTAACAGTGAAGAAATGTGTCTAATAAAAATAAATATAAAGTGTCAGTGCCAAAATCTGTTCGTTGTAGTTCTCATGGGAATTGTTAGTATACCCACAGATTGAAATTACATTAAGATAACACATATGACAAATCGCATGAGAATCATGAAAACCCTTATATTATAAATTATCAGCAGATGTAATAAGCTTCACAGGATATGTTGTCCGTTTAAAAACAGGAGATAGCTTTAGCCGGATACTGTAGTTAGCAGTTCATTAAAATATGCAGTTCATCAGCTACAGGAACATAAAGCAGTGACTTCTGTGTTTAATAGTGTAGTTTAAACGGTGACTTGAAGTGCTCAACCCCCGTGCTGCCCCACTCACCAGAAAGAAACACCCCTACAGGGGTACCGAGCGATAGAGTGGGTGCCTTTAGGGATGGGTATTAGTCACTCCAATCCTGCTTCAATCCGTCTTTGAAAACGTCCTATGACGAAACGCGTAAGGCGGAGTCACGCTCACACGTCATACCCGGAAGTGATACGCTGGAACGCAAGGTGGGACGCACGCTCGCTTCTTGTTCCTGGTCCCATCCTTGCACACAGCGCTGCTTGCTATTACAATACATCTGTTTTATATGTATGGACTCTGCTATTGTTATATGCACCAATAAACTAGGACATACTTCACGAAGGAAGCCCCTGTTTTTTCTTTCTCTGGGTGGACTGGAGAGTTTAACAGTTATTAGCTGGCAAGCGGTGGAGGAACCTGGTTCTTTGGAACGCACAGCTTAACCTGCAACTAGTGGAGGGACCATACAGATCACAGGAACAGCAGCAGGATTGGAGGTACCAATTCACCCAAAAATTGTCCAAAAATAAAAACCACAAGAGAACATTTTCTTTTTAATAAAGGAATTGTCGAAAAAGTGTTCCACGATGTCAATCATGCTGCTAGACGGACCCTGAAAAATAGAAAAAAATGAAAAAACTCTCTTCGCTTTGACAGCTCTTATATGGCAAGGACGGAGCCACCTGCTGACATAACCGGATGACCCCACCCACTCTGATGTCACATGACATCAGAAGGGGTGGAGTCACTTGGTTACATTACCGCGTGGTCCCGCCCTTGCCTATATAACAGCTGTAAAAGCCAAAAGACAGCAGTCGCCGGGAGGCCTCCCATGGAGGCAGACCTTTTTAAATTTTTTGGGTCCATCAGGCGGTGTGATTTAAAGATGGACATCGCAGGACACTTTTTTAATAAAGGGATTGTCAAAAACTGTCTGTTGTGGTTTTTACATTTTGACACTTTTTTTGGATAATGGGTAGGGGTACAATGTACCTGATACCCATTCACATAGGGGGAGGCGGGATCTGGGGGCCCCCTTGTTAAAGGGGGCTTCCAGATTCCGATAAACCCCCCTCTTGCAGGCCCCAACAAGCACCAGCCAGGGTGTTCAGGAAGAGGCCTTTGTCCCCATTAAAATGGGGACAAGATGCTTTTGGGGACACCCCAAAGCACCCTCCCCATGTTGAGGGCAAGCGACCTGGCATGGTTCAAGAGGAGGGGCACTCGCTCATCCCCTCCCTTTCCTGGCCTGCAAGGCTGCATGCTCGGATAAGGGACTGGTATGGGTTTTGGGGGGCCACTTCAATACACTGTATTATATACTCTGCACTGTAATATATATCCTGCACTGTATTATGTATACTACTCTGACTGCACTATATACTCTCCACTGTATTAAATATACTACATTGGCTGCACTATATACTCTGAACTGTATTATATATACTACACTAAAATAATCAAACAAGCACTGCACTAAAATGAAATAATAAAAGTGCTGCTACTCAAAAATAAAATAATATGTAAAATAGGTGAAAACAGATGTAGTGTCAAACCACTCATTCACAGTAGCGCAATGAAAATAATATACATGATTATTGAAATAGAAATATTTAAAAAATAATGTCCATATTAAAAAAAAAATGTCCATATCAAAACACTCATAAATCAAAAGTCCATTGTGAAAAACGGGTGCAAATCTTCATACAAACTTAAACTTAAAATCACCAAGAATCCTTCACCAAAGTGATCAAGTGCCAATTCCATACCCTTATAGACTGAGGCTCACCAGATTGTATAGAATTCAATCTCATATGCAATTAATCTTGCTACAAGCAGGTGATAATCTAGTTGCTAGTTGCTAGTTCTAGTGAACGGAGTGGCGCAGGTGGCAGGATAGATATGTAACCAATCTCTTCTTTACAGGAGGTGTGTTACTGGCCAGATCTCCAGGTGAAAAACAGAGGGGCAAAAACTTAAAAAAGAAAACTGATGTAGCCACCACATCAAATGATTGATTGTGCATATAAATGAATCTGCATATAAAAAGTCCCTGCCAGATCTCCACAATTGGCTCAGCAGATTTAGGACTGGCTTCAAAGGACAACCTCCAGGACAAGGGACCTCTGTACAAGATGGATTGCGTGCTGCCCAGTTCCCTAGTGTGGCTTTGTGTTTTACACCAGTGCATCCTGACTCCGAGAGGTATCATATATTTTCATATATATGAAAGACAGCGCTCGCAAAAAAAAATTAAATACATACACCATCAATTGTGTTGCAGCTGCTGGATACAAGTACTGTGACTTTAAATAGAAAAACAAACAAAACCTGCGCTGGCAACTTCTACAACAAAAGTATATAAAAAATAAGAGAGAAAAAAATTTATAAAAAAATATATGTATAGTTGGTAGTGATGTTGCTAGTAAAATGCGACTATATAATAGATAGTGATGTCGCTAATCAGATGCGACTATTCAATACAAATCGTGATATATTATTTAGTATTTGCTATTCATGACCATTAATGAGTGTTGCTATCTGTAAACATAAATCCTCTAAAGATATATATGATATGTGTAACCATATAAAAAAACATTAATAGCCTCGATAAATAAACAATAAAATTCAAAGATAGATATAAATAGTCCTTCAACGAGAACAGCAAAAGCAGCAGACTTCAATCTTCCAACCCAAAGGTTAATGACAGTCACCCAGAATGCTGTGTTGGATATAGAGAGATGAAGTAAGGCTTGAACTGCTGACACTATAGTAAGACCTTGGGAGCCGCGGACCTCATGTTCCACCCAAAAAGTAAAAAGAAATATATATAGTGTAGTCCTGTGAGATACAAGATCAATTGCGCATAATAGCGCTACTCATGGAACGGACATGCAGAGCAGGCATTCAGATTTTTAGTCAGTGATCGCCGCTGAGCGGCGTGCGCTCCACTGGCTACGGGAAGTGATGTCACTGGTTCTCAGGCGTAAGTCGGATGTTGCGTCGACGCGTTTCGCCCCTCCTCCAGGGCGTTATCAAAGACTTAACATCCAGCCCACACAAGATCAAATTTATATGCCGCTTCAGATGAGTGACAGCCGATCAAGGCTAGTGGATAGAAATTACCCACCTCTTCCAGATTCATCATATCCTGTTGCAATTAAAACAAACTTTAATAGATGAACAAGAACACAACATCCCTGTCATCAAAACATACCAGTATATGCGCTCGTTTGTCTTATATAAACAAAAATATAAGATACAAGTATATCTCAACGGAATGTCTGCAAGAATAAAAAATACATAATATATGCTCAAATGCCATCATCCCTAAAACAACATATATATCCGCATAACATCATAATTTATTTAAATTGAAAACATTTAAAAATATTCTAATGGATAATATTTCTTTAATAAAAAACAATAAAATTTTTTTTTAAATAATGCGGAAAAAAATAAATAAAAAAAAATTAAAAAAAATATACGATAAATGAGAAAAGATAAATATAAAAAAATAAAAAATAAAAATTGAAAATTGAGAAAAAAAAAAAAAATAAATAAAAAAAATAAATAAATAAAAATAAAATTAAAATAAAAACTAAAAAAGAAAAAATATATATAGTAGATCAATTGAATTTAAATAAAGAAGGGGAAAAACGAAATAATATAAAACCAGAAATTGTTATCAGATATTAAAAATTAATGCAAAATTAATAATGGGCGGAGTTACCAATTTGATAAAAAACAATTAAGGTCCAACTCAATGTTAAGGCCAAACGGACTCAGCTTGCGTAATCTATGGATCCACTGAGTTTAGTTCTGAGATATAGCCTTTCTGAGATTGGAACCTCGCCAGTGCTCCTCAACCCTATCAATCCCACAAAAAGTAAGCACACTAGGGTCTTTATTATGAAACAACCTAAAATGGTTGGATAGGCCATGATGTCTATATCCCTTCTTGATCCTATTGACATGCTCTCTAAGCCTTACACCCAGCTGTCTGGTGGTTCTCCCCACATACTGAAGGTTACATGGACAAGACAGGAGGTAAGTGACATGTGTAGTGCTGCATGTAATAAACTTGTTAATCTCATAGGATCTACCATCTGACAGAGAGCTAAAGTGGGTGATTTTCCACCTGAGAAATTTGGATGTCTTACACAACACAGCATTCTGGGTGACTGTCATTAACCTTCGGGTTGGAACATTGAAGTCTGCTGCTTTTGCTGTTCGAGGCTATTAATGTTTTTTTATATGGTTACACATATCATATATATCTTTAGAGGATTTATGTTTACAGATAGCAACACTCATTGATGGTCACGAATAGCAAATACTAAATAATATATCACGATTTGTATTGAATAGTCGCATCTGATTAGCGACATCACTATCTATTATATAGTCGCATTTTACTAGCAACATCACTACCAACTATACATATATTTTTTTATAAATTTTTTTCTCTCTTATTTTTTATATACTTTTGTTGTAGAAGTTGCCAGCGCAGGTTTTGTTTGTTTTTCTATCATATATTTTCAGTCTGGATAGATCTGAATGAAGCTTTGGATTGTCAGCTGCTTGCAGCAGTTGTATGAAGATTTGCACCAGTTTTTCACAATGGACTTTTGATTTATGAGTGTTTTGATATGGACACTTTTTTTTTAATATGGACATTATTTTTTAAATATTTCTATTTCAACGTTCATTATATTTCCATTGCGCTACTGTAAATGAGTGGTTTGATACTACATTGTTTTCACCTATTTTCCATATCTACTACACAGACTGCACTAGATACTCTGAACCAGTGGCAGCGGGTGCTCAAATTTTTTGGGGGGCACAAACAAACTGAAAAATTCAGAAAAATACTGAAAAACCACATCAGTTGCAGCCACACTGTGCCCATCAATTGCAGCCACACTGTGCCCATCAATTGCAGCCACACTATGCCCATCAATTGCACTATATACTCTGAACCAGTGGGGGGGCACAAACAAACTGAAAAATACTGAAAAAAAACACATCAATTGTAGCCCCACTGTGCCCATCACTTGCATCCCCACAGTGCCCATCACTTGCAGCCTCACTGTGGCCATCAATTGCAGTCTCACTGTGCC
Source organism: Aquarana catesbeiana (assembly GCF_042186555.1). Taxonomy (NCBI): domain Eukaryota; kingdom Metazoa; phylum Chordata; class Amphibia; order Anura; family Ranidae; genus Aquarana; species Aquarana catesbeiana. Next base: position 458,559,383 of record NC_133326.1, read on the forward strand.
CATCAATCATCAATTGCAGCTTCACTGTGCCCATTATGAGGGGTTCACTTTCCACAATCATCCCTGTGCGAAGTTCCAGGCCAAGCCTGTACACCTGCTCTCCCCTGAGCCAGCCAATCTCTACACATACCCCGTTCCTCCAGCCACTGTGTTCATCAATTGTAGCCACACTGTGCCCATCAATTGCAGTCTCACTGTGCCCATCAATTGTTGCCTCACTGTGCCCATCAATTGCAGTTTCACTTCCCACAATCATCCCTGTGCTGAGTTCCCGGCCAGGCCTCTACACCTGCTCTCCTCCAGGCCAGCCAATCTCTACACATACCCCGCTCCTCCAGCCACTGTGTACATCAATTAAAGCTTCACTGTGCCCATCAATTGCAGCCACTGTGCCCATCAATTGCAGCCTCACTGTGCCCATCAAAAGCAGCCTCACTGTGCCCATCAATTGCAGCCAATTATGGGAAATGAATAATGAGCATTAGCTTACCCCATCCAGTCTGGCAGGCTGTGCGTGCTCCCCTTCCAATATCTGAGTGACGAGTGGTGGTAAACTGGAAGTAATGGTACCAAGAAAAAGACCACCTACCGTCCTCTGGACCCGCCAATCAAAAGCAAGAAACCGTAGGAATCAAGGTAGAGTGGAGAGAGTTCTAGATGCATGAGGCCACTCCAAAGATCACCCAAAGAAGCTTTTCAGCTGCAATCACCTTATTGCAGCAGTCAAGCTACCCACTTATCAGCTCAGTGTCCGGCATCCGGACACTCTAAGAGGACCACTTTATTTTTTTATGTTTAGATGTGGGGGGGGCAGCGCCCGTGCCCCCCTATTGATGGGCCGCCACTGCTCTGAACTGTATTATATATACTACACGGACTGCACTATATACTCCGAACTGTATTATATATACTACACGGACTGCACTATAAACTAAGAACCATATTATATATACTAGATTTGTGCCCATCAATTGTAGCCTCACTGTGCCCATCATGAGGGGTTCACTTCCCACAATCATCCCTGTGCTGAGTTCCCAGCCAGGCCTGTACACCTGCTCTCCTCTGGGCCAGCCAATCTCTACACATACCCCGCTCCTCCAGCCACTGTGTCCATCAATTGTAGCCTCACTGTGCCCATCAATTGCAGCCACTGGGCCCATCAAGTGTAGCCACTGGGCCCATAAATTGCAGCCTCACTGGGCCCATCAATTGCAGCCTTACTGGGCTCATCAATTGCAGCCTCACTGGGCCCATTATGAGGGGTTCACTTCCCACAATCATCCCTGTGCTGAGTTCCCGGCCAGGCCTGTACAACTGCTCTCCTCCGGGCCAGCCAATCTCTACACATACCCCGCTCCTCCAGCCACTGTGTCCATCGATTAAAGCTTCACTGTGCCCATCAATTGCAGCCACTGTGCCCATCAATTGCAGCCTCGCTGTGCCCATCAATTGCAGCCTCACTGTGCCCATCAATTGCAGCCAATTATGGGAAATGAATAATGAGCATTAGTTTACCCCATCCAGTCCAGCAGGCCGTGCGTGCTCCCCTTCCAATATCTGAGTGATGAGTGGTGGTAAACTGGAAGTAACGGTACCATGAAAAAGACCACCTACCGTCCTCCGGACCAGCCGTTCAAAAGCAAGAAACCGTAGGAATCAAGTTAGAGTGGAGAGAGTTCCAGACGCATGAGGCCACTCCAAAGATCACCCAAAGAAGCTTTTCAGCTGCAATCACCTTATTTCAGCAGTCAAGCTACCCATTTATCAGCTCAGTGTCCGTCATCCGGACACTCTTATAGGGCATACACACGGTCGGACTTTGTTCGGACATTCCGACAACAAAATCTTAGGATTTTTTCTGACGAATGTTGGCTCAAACTTTTTTTGTCTACACACGGTCGCACAAAGTTGACGGAATTTCCGATCGCCAACCACACGGTCACATACACCACGTACGACGAGACTAGAAAAGGCCGGTTTAGAACCAAGCGTGGCACCCTTTGGGCTCCTTTTGCTAATCTCGTGTTAGTAAAAGTTTGGTGAGAGACGATTCGCGCTTTTTCAGACTCGTGGCTTTTAGATCGTTTTCTGCCATTCAGTTTGTGCTTGTGGGTTTGTATCTGCTCTTCAGTGCGTGCAGTCAGTTCGTATCGGAGTTTTCTGTGCGATCTTGCCCGCTCGTTGCTGTTTTTCAGGTCGCTCTTCACAGGCCTTGCTGTTCTTCAGTGCGTTCTGTTACTTCGTTCTGAGCAGCCGACCGTTTTCTAGCCATGTTTCATATGCGTACTCCTCGTAGAGTTCATGCTGTGCGGGGGCTTAGTGTTGGGGTCCTGACCTTGACACAAGTCCAGTCCATGAACAGGGTGGGGAGGAGTTCATGGAGCAAGAATTGGTTGCTTCAGCGTGACCAGTTCTCTCATATGCCTTTGCTCCGTGAGATCCGTGAGAATAATCCTGATGATTTCAGGAACTTTCGCAGGATGACGGACCCCGTGTTTCACCGTTTGTTGGCTTCGCTGACCCCCTATATTAGCAGGCAGGATACCTGCTTGAGGTAAGCCATCACTCCGGAGCAGAGGTTGGTCGCTACCCTGCGGTATTTGGCGACAGGGAGAAGCCTGCAGGACTTGAAGTTCTCGACAGGCATCTCCCCCCAGGCTCTGGGTATCATCATCCCAGAGACCTGTTCTGCCATCATCCAGGTCCTGCAGAAGGAGTATATGAAGGTAAGATTTTTATCCTTTTATATCACATTTTATTGTATTGAATGTTTGCTAATATCTTGTATTTCTTTCCTCATTCCCTAATTACCATGATTGTAATATGCTGTGAATGTCCCCTTTGTCCTCATGCATGCTGGATTTTTATGTAATTATTATTTTAGGTCCTTCATACATATTTGCCCTTCACTAACCTCCCCAGCATGGTGTCTCCTGGCCTATATTCACCTCATGTAGTCAATTAACAATGTATTTTATCTGCTCCATAGTAGCGCTTTACCCCAAACACCCCCTAAAATGTTTGGAAATGTTATTTTTGATTTAAATTCAGGCAGCGTGCCATAGGCTTTTTTTGTGGTGTCCCCAAATAATTTTTAGTAACCCTCCCTCCCCCAACTGCTAAGTCAGCTGATCCCAATTCTCTATGTATCCTCAATCATCTATCTGCTGACTTTGCCAAACCCATACACACTATACCCATCTCTTTTGTGGTCAGATTTATGGATGAATTCCCCAAAGCATGTAGTGCAAGGGCCTGCCTGTATACTTTCCAATGGTACTGTTTAAAGTTTTTGTATCCTATTATTATCTTGATAGGTAATAGCAGAATGTCCAAATGTCCTCAAATGTGGACAGTGTGTATTTATATCTTTGTATTCAGACACTTCTTACCTGTCCAGTGGTCTGCCAATAGTGTAACTAAGGAGGGGCTGTTCAAAGTAATACCCATTATTTAGGCATTCAGCTCTCAATGAAGTGAAGAGGGTTACCTGTCCAAGATTTACACACACCCCCTATAATGTTAGAAATGGCCCATGAGGGGGAGGGAGGGGGAATATGATAGGTGTACCTTATACTTTGGCGTTGTTAAATTCCCCTTAGTAAATGCTATCTGGAGGTTGCCCCATAATGTATGTGTATAATCTGCTTGCCATGTTTCAGAGTAAAAATAGTGATGTTTATTGTTTTTTCATCAACAGTTTCCTTCCACGCCACAGGAATGGCAGACTGTGGCCTCCCACTTTGCCGAGCAGTGGGACTTTCCTAACTGCGGAGGGGCAATTGATGGGAAACACGTCCACATCGTCCCACCACCCAACTCGGTGTCGTACTATTATAATTACAAGGGGTTTAATAGTATAGTAATGTTGGCGGTGGCGTCGGCTAATTACGACTTCTTGTATGTGGACGTGGGGAAGAATGACCGGATGTCCGATGGTGGAGTCATCGCCCAGACAGAGTTCTACAGGCGTCTCCAGAATGGCAGCTTGGACTTGCCAGCTCCAGAAGACAATGTGGAAGGACTCCCATTTGTGTTCGTTGCTGATGAAGCGTTTGTGCTGGGGGACCACCTGATGCGGCCATTCCCAATGAGGACCCTCACCCCGGAACAGAGGGTTTTTAATTACCGGCTGGCCAGAGCCCGAAGAGTGGTGGAGAACACATTTGGAATCCTGGCCAGCCGGTTCCGACTATTTCTGACACCCATCCATATGGCGGAGTATAAACTGAACCATATTATACTGGCGTGCTGTGTTCTCCATAACTTTTTAAGGAAACATTCGGCCAACTATGCTGGCTCAGTTGGGCCTGAGGCCGGAATCCTACATCAAACCACACTGACGGCGCTTGAAAGTGGCCGTCCTGGCTTGCCCTCCCTGAGTGCCCGTGATGTCCGGTTACGCTACCTGGAGTTCTTTGCGGGTAGGGGGGCTATCAATATGCCAGCAAATCTGTGAAGCCTTTTTTTTTATAATAAAAAAAAAAAAAAGAAATTCTTGGTGGACATTTACGGCTTGTGTTTGTTTTAGCTGACCCTGACAGAAATGTGTTGAGTCCAGAAAATGTCGTGATTGTGTAACCTTATACAAAGCACTGTTGGCTGTTACTTCATAGTTACATAGTTACATAGTAGGTGAGGTTGAAAAAAGACACAAGTCCATCAAGTCCAACCTATGTGTGTGATTATGTGTCAGTATTACATTACATATCCCTGTATATTGCGGTCATTCAGGTGATTATCTAATAGTTTCTTGAAGCTATCAATGCTCCCCGCTGAGACCACCGCCTGTGGAAGGGAATTCCACATCCTTGCCGCTCTTACAGTAAAGAACCCTCTACGTAGTTTAAGGTTAAACCTCTTTTCTTCTAATTGTAATGAGTGGCCACGAGTCTTATTAAACTCTCTTCTGCGAAAAAGTTTTATCCCTATTGTGGGGTCACCAGTACAGTATTTGTAAATTGAAATCATATCCCCTCTCAAGCGTCTCTTCTCCAGAGAGAATAAGTTCAGTGCTCGCAACCTTTCATCATAACTAAGATCCTCCAGACCCTTTATTAGCTTTGTTGCCCTTCTTTGTACTCGCTCCATTTCCAGTACGTCCCTCCTGAGGACTGGTACCCAGAACTGGACAGCATACTCCAGGTGCGGCCGGACCAGAGTCTTGTAGAGCGGGAGAATTATCGTTTTATCTCTGCAGTTGATCCCCCTTTTAATGCATGCCAATATTCTGTTTGCTTTATTAGCAGCAGCTTGGCATTGCATGCCATTGCTGAGCCTATCATCCACTAGGACCCCCAAGTCCTTTTCCATCCTAGATTCCCCCAGAGGTTCTCCCCCCAGTGTATAGATTGCATTCATATTTTTGCCACCGAAATGCATTATTTTACATTTTTCTACATTGAACCTCATTTGCCATGTAGTCGCCCACCCCATTAATTTGTTCAGGTCTTTTTGCAAGATTTCCACATCCTGCGGAGAAGTTATTGCCCTGCTTAGCTTAGTATCGTCTGCAAATACAGAGATGGAACTGTTTATCCCATCCTCCAGGTCGTTTATGAACAAATTAAATAGGATTGGTCCCAGCACAGAACCCTGGGGGACCCCACTACCCACCCCTGACCATTCTGAGTACTCCCCATTTATCACCACCCTCTGAACACGCCCTTGTAGCCAGTTTTCAATCCATGTACTCACCCTATGGTCCATGCCAACGCACCTTATTTTGTACAGTAAACGTTTATGGGGAACTGTGTCAAATGCTTTTGCAAAATCCACCACGTCTACGGGCCTTCCTTTATCTAGATGGCAACTCACCTCCTCATAGAAGGTTAATAGATTGGTTTGGCAAGAACGATTCTTCATGAATCCATGCTGATTACTGCTAATGATATCATTCTTATTACTAAAATCTTGTATATAGTCCCTTATCATCCCCTCCAAGAGTTTACATACTATTGATGTTAGGCTAACTGGTCTGTAATTCCCAGGGATGTTTTTTGGGCCCTTTTTAAATATTGGTGCTACATTGGCTTTTCTCCAATCAGCTGGAACCATTCCAGTCAATAGACTGTCTGTAAAAATTAGGAACAACGGTCTGGCAATCACCTGACTGAGTTCCCTAAGTACCCTCGGATGCAAGCCATCTGGTCCCGGTGATTTATTAATGTTAAGTTTCTCAAGTCTAATTTTAATTCCGTCCTCTGTTAACCATGTAGGTGCTTCCTGTGTTGTGTCATGAGGATAAACACTGCAGTTTTGGTTACTGAAGCCCCCCGATTCACTCGTGAAGACTGAGGAGAAGATTAAATTCAATACCTCTGCCATCTCCCCATCCTTTGTAACCAGATGTCCTTCCTCATTCTTTATGGGGCCAATATGGTCTGTCCTCCTTTTTTACTGTTTACATACTTAAAGAATTTCTTGGGATTTTTTTTGCTCTCCTCCGCTATGTGTCTTTCATGTTCTATCTTAGCCATCCTAATTGCACCCTTACATTTCTTATTGCATTCTTTATAAATTCTGAATGCTGTGGATGATCCCTCAACCTTGTATTTTTTGAAGGCCTTCTCCTTTGCTTTTATATGCATTTTTACATTGGAGTTAAGCCATCCAGGATGTTTGTTCGCTCTTTTAAATTTATTACCCAATGGGATACATTGGCTAATGCCCTTATTTAATATGCTCTTAAAGCAAACCCATCTCTCCTCCGTATTCTTTGTTCCTAATATTTTATCCCAATTTATGCCTTTTAGCAAGGTTTGTAGTTTAGGGAAGTTGGCTCTTTTGAAATTCAGTGTCTTTGTGTTCCCTTCATGTCTCCTATTTGTGTGATTTATACTGAAACTAATTGACCTGTGATCGCTGTTACCTAAATTGCCCCGTATTTCCACATCTGTTATCAGGTCTGTATTGTTGGTAATCAGTAGATCTAGTAATGTTTTATTTCTAGTTGGTGCGTCTACCATCTGACCCATAAAATTGTCCTGCAAGACATTAAGGAACTGGCGAGCCTTAAATGAATGCGCGGTTCCCTCCGCCCAGTCTATGTCTGGATAATTAAAATCCCCCATTATGATAACACTTCCCATCCTTGCTGCTAATCCAATTTGTGATAGGAGATCCGTCTCCACTTCCTCCCTCAGGTTAGGGGGCCTATAGCATACTCCCAGTATTATTTTCCCCTTAGCTTCATCCCTTTGGAGCTCTACCCATAAAGATTCCACCTCCTCCCTAGCCCCCTCAGTGATGTCATCTCTCACATTCACTTGTACATTATTCTTGATATATAGGCATACCCCTCCCCCTTTTTT